>NC_133588.1:20425438-20725438 GCF_964106895.1 Numenius arquata | reverse complement strand
GCATTCCCACAGAGTAAGTTGCACTCTTACTATGCTGTAAGAAAAACAGTAGCATTATAAGAATCAGTCACCCAAAACGGGTCAAAGTTTGAGATAACAAAAGATGACTGTGCAAACATTTTTCCAAGGCAGATTACAGTGAGCTTGCTGTGCTAATGACATACTCGCTGAACACAAGGCCCTTCAGAGTGCCGTGACTCTGGTAGTTTGCCCGTGTAGACTCAAGGATACGCTATGCAGAGCATAAAGGGCTTGTGAATCTTTTCCGTGGGCTCTGTTACACTTAGCACTTACTGGCTTCTAGTAACTCTACAATATATACACTAAGCTCTCTGTAAAGCTGAAGTGTGTAGTTCTTGCACAAATCTCTGACGGGGAGTCTTTTTGCTGTCTTTGGACAGGTTCCATGTTGATTGCAACTACGACAACAAGAGCTACTGTAGGACATTATTTTGGGAATGTCTTAGCTGTGCCCTGAAGCCATTTGATTCTATTCTAGCCTTTTGTTTCCAGCAGCAGCTTGGAATGGCGGGTGTGCAATTCCTTATTTTCAATAAGGAAAAACAACTTCTTGAAACAAGAAAAGCTAACAGCAGTAAGAACACCTTGATCACTTCTAAGGCAACAATACTCCAGTACCTAAGTCTGCCAGGGAATGTTAGAAGCATAAAGCACTGGATTTAGCTGAACTACAGGTTCTCTCACGCAACAAGTAAGTTTTTTAGAGCTTAAGATTTTTTTAAACTTGTGATCATTTTTCCTTAGTCTAAAGCTTCTACAGCAGCTTGGTAACTGACAGTTGAAGTCCACCAAAATAAAGAATACATATAAATGATTATGACTTTTGATATATTAACAGTGCAAAGAAAGTAAGTATTTAGCCTTGGATGTTCTATTACATTCCACTGTTGTTTCATTGTGGCTTTTCTGGTGCTGAACAGGGTAATATTTTCATCCTCTGGGACAAGCTAAGGGAAAATAAAATATGCCCTGGAATTTATAATGCAATTAATCTAAGTAGCTCCACTACCAAAAACCCCACCACCCAGCCATTCTTATGCACAGACTGTACTTTAGCTTGCTCTAAGTCATGATGATTTAAACAGGCTGTTTCAAGCTGAACACGTCTGAATGCTTTATATATTCACTGGTGGAGTGAGATATCTTAACTGCATGAAAATAAGCATTAATCAGGGACTGCAGCCAGGAAAGTGAAAAAACTCTCACATAGCCAATCTGCAAAACATATTTGCCTTGTTACATACCATAGATGCCGCTGTATCCTGGCAACTGATCACCTCAATCTCAATGGGCTGCTCTCCCAGGCTGTTGAATTTTCCCAGCACCTCATTCACTCCAAGCCACTTGCAATCCACGCCACCAACTGAAACAATGTAGTCACCTTCTTTTAGGCCCATTGACTGTCAAAAAATTGTGTAGAGGTTATTATCTGGAATTATAAAGATGCATAAAATGTTTTGTGATCGTATGGTATCTGCCTTAAAGGCTTTTCTCTCTTAGATGCTATAAAACCATTGTCTAGCCAGACATGTGGAACAGAAGTATATATATAACATAAAAACATGCAACATTTTCCAGTACACAAATTCCCTATTTGAATTGCCATTACTAAGTGTGATTTTGGCATACTGAAATCTTGGCTGGTTTTGTGTCATTTTTCACTTTTCTCCTTAAGTAAGTGAAATATGTTTTTTTGTTACCCTATTATCCCCCATGAGGTGTTTTCTCCAGTTTTTACTTCTATTCTCTGTTTTTATTTGTACTTCTGTGGTTGCTTCTGCCTTTCCTATAGCTAAACTGTGCTCATCACCGCATGCTGCTTTATCCCTTTGGTGTTTTGGTTTTTTTTTTCCCCCCAAAAGAACAACATATTAGAAGCTGGTAACACGTGCTTTCCCCTCTTTTTCCCCTGGGCACATGCTACCTCCTTGCCTTCCCTTCCTGATCCTCATCCTTATTGTTGTTGCTACTTTCTAAAGCCTTTATCCCTTCTCGCTTCCTGAATTAGATGGGGAATAACATTTGCTTTTATTATTTGGGACTTTTTATCTATTAAGTGTGAACAGAGGAAGAAATCAACTCTAGTTTAATGTGATGTCAGAGATACGGATACTCTAACATCTAAGGTGTATTTAGCACCGAAAGTATGTTGAGATTATATGAATTACTATAGTGATGTACAGTAGAACTCAGTAAGTACTCCATACATCAGTAGGAACAAGCTAAAGTTACATTTAAAAGATTGCAATGCTAGAATCTGGGGATTAATTGTTAATTTTGCACCAATGTACTTACTGCTGCAGAACAAGCTGGATCAAGACAATAAATCTGTACTGGTGAGCCTCCCTTAAGGCTGAATCCGAGCTCTCCTGCTTCATGGTGGATGCGAATGGTACGTGGAGCCGTCCATCTCTGCTTGGCTGAGAACACCGTCAGTGGGCCCTGCAGGTAACATGGCAGCAGGCACATTATGGTTTACTGTCATTTGTAAATAAGCACTTCTATTTTTTTTTTTAAGTTAAATGCTTAAAGCTCATCTTATGTATGGCTTACTGACGTTAACTTCCAGCTACTCCCATTGAAATGGAACAGTGAGACTTATCCCAGAACCTTAAGATGGTCCTACAGTACTCCACCTTGGAGAAGATAAATCGATTCATGAAACATCACGTATTCTGATCCTAACCGCAACTCCCAATTCCCCAATACACACCTGAAGGACTGGCTTTGTAGCATGCAACATTACGCGTTCTGCACACCCATCTCCAAGCACTGCAGGTTTCTCCCCGCCCTTAAATAGTATACAATTATCTATTCAAACATCATGGGACTTTTATGAAGGTTATTGAGAATGAATGTTGCAAAAGCCATATACAAATGGCACTTTTATTCTTTGCTAGTCTCGAGTTGACTTATATCCCTGAAGCTAGAAGTGAGCTCTTTAATAACTTCTGAAAAAAATCGGTTACTACAGGATCATTTTTTCAGGCTGAAATACTTCTGTCCCTTCCCTCCCATTAGAGTGAACTCTTACTTGCTAGTAAAATGACAGTGGTTGGTCGGCATTAGCATGTTACGTACCAGTCTATGAAAAAAATCTTTAACTTTCACCTTGGAAAACTGGGGAGCAATTGTTTCTATTTTATGCTCGGTTTTAGCTAAAACAAGAAGAAAACCAAATTAATTTTCTCTCAAGTATTAGTTAAAAGACATACACATTTTTCTTGCATTCCAAGCTAGATAGAAATTTCTCCTAGATTCTTACCAGGCTGTAGGAAAACTCATTTTTGTGGAAATTTGTTAGACATATCTGAATAGCCTTAAAAATATCTTCAGAGGTCACAGTATCAATACAGAAAACTTAAGACAAACCATCCAAAGAAAACTATGCTATTCTCCTCTTCAATTTATTTTTCTTTGAGAAGTATTTAAAAACAGCACTCATTCCTTCCTGCTGCTTCCAAAGAGGAAAGAGCTGGATGTGCTGGACTAAGGTAGGAAGAATCAATACCAGTCAAACTGAGTTAACAACTGAGACCAGTACAAGAGTTATGCTACAAGAGTCATAGGAACATAGTTGTTAGTTTTCCCCCGTATAATTTTAGCTTTTAAAGTTTTCCCTTTTTTTTGTAGCTCTCAAGATAGTCACAAAAAAAAAGCTGAATTCTAAATAATAACCCTTGTTATCTACCCCAGAAAACGATGTGGCCAGAGACAGAAACACTGTAAAGCACCTGTAACAAAAATAATTTATCTGTGCTTCAGGAAACGTGTAAGGAATCTGAACTCCAATGTACAGTATAACTTGTACATTACTTATATTATATATGGATGCATATTCTCTACGTATACATACACATAAAATAAAGGCATACCCCCATATGCACGTATGCTTAGATACCCTTTATTTCTAGCTGTGTTTACTTACGAAGGATATCTGGAGCCTGGATTAGGCTGAGAAAGTCATCTTCTGTCTCTTGCTGAGCATATTTGAGAAGTGAGCGCTTATGTGCAGCTGTCAGAACCTCCTGCAGAACATCAATGTTTCGAAGCTTTCTGCACAGACCACAGACTCTTAGAGCTTCTTCATGGTAAACAATGGCTCTGCGTAAGTGTGCTTTCCCTGAAAAAAATTAGGAAGTATTGGTCATCTTCCACAGACAATAAATACAAGGTAATTTTCAAATTGTTTCTAGGAGCTGGCTAAAACTGGTAGTTACCTAGTTGTTTTCTCTGAACTTTGTCCTTTAAAACAGTGAGAACCATCAGTCCTTCAGGCAGGTAGTCGTACAACTGCGACAAGGCTTTCTCCTGCTCGTCTTCATCATCACCGGACTGCACTATAATAATTGATACAGAACATTAACCATGAGACATCTCTTGCTGCCCGGTTCCTTTAGGTGTATTGTTGTGTAGTTGTTACTACCTTCTCTCCAAATGCAATCAAATGTTTTCACATATATACATAGATGGGAATTTCAAGTTTTTAGGACTCTTGCCAGTTTTATCGTCTGCAGTATGCAAATAATACTTACATGCGAGAATATATTGACAGGAATTGAACAATGTAGTAGCATATAATGGATACAATATTTCTTTTGTTTCTGCAAAAGTTAAGTTTACTGAACTTTCACATTTTTCTGTAAAGGACACAAAAGCATGGCCTCATATCTGCACGGGAAAATGGCCACAATTTAACATATACTAAACCTCAAAGTTCCTGGTTCCTAGTCGTATTCATAGACCGAATTATAGCTGTTTATTATTGTTATTTATATGAATAAATAGACAATGTATGATTCTTACATTCATGGTCACACAGAATGGTGGCAATGAAGTAATGCGCCAGAGCTTTGTAATGGTCTGACTTTATTTGTGCCAGTTTAGACCAGGAATAGGGGATATTCTCTTTCACTGGTTCCTGATTCATTGCAGTGTTAACCAGCATGTAAACCTCTCCCACCTAAAATAAAGCAGAGAATTGAAGTATGAGAATTTAACATTAGTTGTTAGGAGCTCAAGTGAGGGATAATATATTCAGCCTTAAGATAATTTTATGTGTATCACATCTAAGGGGGGCGGGGGGAGGAATGGTTATAAAGGCCTGGAGATGAGATAAGTTTTGAGAAAATATGAAATTCCATCTCTGATTTTTCCCTTACAAGAAAAGTAAATCAATTTTATATAAGAACAGATGGACTAGGTCAGTCAATCTATATGGCTTCAGAGTTCAATAAAAACACCCTATAATAATTTTTAAATTACAAATACATCTCATTGGGTTAATTCAGCTGTGAAAAAGGGGGAAGCATATTACTTATACACTAGACTTGTGCTTCACTTCTGAAACTGTGGAGTCATACCTAGCCTTCAGTTTGTGTGGTCTATTTAAAACTGGGCTACTATCCTTTATGGAGAGGAAATAAAATAGCTTTTCAAGTAGTCAATGCTGCTTTAATGGATCAAACTACTCCACCTGACAAAATCCAAGATCCTTCCCTGATCAATCCTACATATAAGTCGGGGTCTGTAGGCCCTTTACAGGATTGGTAGGAAAGGCTTTGCCCATTTATGTAGCATGGAACCAATTCTATATATCTGCTACTCCGAAATGGCTCAGAAAGCTTATTCCTGTCTTCTTGGCGTACCCAGTTTTTGATGTCAGCAACCTCAATCGAGTATGAACACTGCTGGGGCATAGCTGGCCTCCCCATTTTTCAGGCAAGTCCCAAGACAGCTCTGCAGCTGCCAATCTGACTCTGCTCATCAGAGTCCTCCCCCAGCTACAGTTTATTCTTTTGAACTAAAGCTTTTTAGGTTCACATGACTGCCAGCTGCTGGGAAACAACAGACAGGTCGTGTTCAATACTTAACCAAGAACTACACAAACAACCCCTTCCTTTGTATGTTGTTCTGTGGACAAGATCTGTACATAGAGCAATATGATCCATAGCTTGTGAAAAACCTTTGGTGAGTTCACTGCCCAAGTGTTCGTGTTTTAATCTTCCGAAAGGTTGTGATTTTCATTGTAGCTTGTTAGCTGTCCCTTGTTACTTTTGGTTTTCAGTAATGGTTGTTAACGTTTAGGTTTGATAAGTTCCCTTAACATCACTAGAAGCTGTACCTAGTAACATAGCACTGTAAACAGTTATTTTAAAGACTACATTTTAAGTCTCATATTTTACCTTGGCAACTTCCTGTGTCATTTTCGCTAGCGTGAAAAACTCATTGCGTATTCCAGGAAGACCGATCTGCTCAAAAACACACTCTTGAGCTTGTGCAAGCATCATTTTTACCAGGACGTTCAGCATAGCTGGGCTCATATCGTAACTTGGTGTGTGAGTAAAGGTCTCCTTTAGGTAGCTTAGGACTCCTGAAATCACAGAATGGTTTTGTCAGCATTACAAAGAGAGAAACAAGTGAACTCAATTCTAGCATGTACCATAACAATTCCGACTGAAAGCGCACTTTCCAGTATTGCTCTACAGCAATCTGAAGGGATTCTCAGTACACATGAAATTAAACTGACCTACAGGTTTTGCTTTGCATTCCCATCAAACATCTCCAGGCACAGTTCTCAAAGTTACAATTCAGAGGAGCAACAAAAGCTGCAAGTTTTCAAGGCAATACCTTCCGATTTGCTTATAATGGTTCTTGTGATTGACCACGGAGCTGTGCTGAGCTGAATGTGACTTGTGTATGGCAGTGGTAGGCCAGGGCTTGTACATAGCGCCAGGGGAAAAAAAGAAGAAAAAAAAAAAAAGAAATCTACACAGCTATAAGGAGGTGACAGTAGAACCCTTGGATGGAAGAAAGCACCACAAACACATAAACTTAACTAATTATTAATCTCATTTTCAGATGCTGCTAAGTGCACTGTGTCCCAATGAAGGCTCACTTCCATCCCTGTAAGTAAACTAGAACAGTATATTTAACGGGGTAAAATTAAATCCTGCTCTAGATGTTTGGTTCCACCAACATATTAGTCGTTTCTATCATTTATCAAATTAAAAGCAAACGCTAACTGTAGTGTAAATATTAAGTAACAGTTTCACGGATGGAAGCATAACCTTCAGCACGCATGTCATCCAACTGGTTTAGTGAGTTCTACTAGCCTGCTAATTGCTGGTAATACTACAAAAGTGTAATGATAAGACCTCACTTTTTAAGTGTGAATCTCTGTAAATCTCTTCTGTAATCTTAGTTCTTGCCACTACATTTGGTTCTCGCCATGTTGTGCTGTATTTTCCTACTACCAGTTTCTGATATTTCCTTTTCTGTGTTAGACTTGTATTTTAACTTATTAATGTGCCCTTACACAAATTGGAATTGTGGCCATTTCTGCCTTTTTGCACCAAAAACCCCAACCCCAAACTTGCCAGGCACCCCCCAAGTACTGATGCAGTGCCCTACTGAAAGGAACTGAAAGTACAGGGGGGGAATTCTTTTTCTTGTTTTCAAGATATTTCTGCTTCTGCGGTAAGGAAATACACACCGGGAACTGCTGAGGATAAACTGTGCAAGTTTTCCACTCAGCGGAGAGAAACGGGTAATACACGCTCTATATTACGTCTCTACCAACATAATGCAGAGTGTCATGGAGCCATGCACAGGTACAATGAAATGCTTCCTGAGCACGTTGCTTTGGGGCCCTGCAGAGGTACTGTGGGAGCAAATGATGCATTTCAATTTGTGAATTAATTCTGTTCTGCAAATACGTTGAAGTGAAAAGCGGTAACTTTTTTATTTGCAAAATGGAAGGAGCAGTAGTAAAATGGAGAAATTTCTCAAGTATTGAAACTTCTTTTAGATGAAATGCAAAGGTTGAAAAACAGTTTATTTAGTAAATGCATGAAGAAATACGATCAAATTTTTTGATAGCTGTATATTCTAAAGAGGGGGTTTATGACCATCCAGCTCTGTGGACCATGGTTTGCAGCTGATAAAGCCACCTGTACAGTGGAAACCAATAGCCACAGATTGTCTGCGCAGAAATAAATCTTACAGTACATATTAATTACATAAGTCATGTCTTTAAGCATTACGTGTAGCACATGACATTTACGAAACCTTAGAAAATCTACTTGGAAAAAACCAAAACAAAAGCTTATGTAACATAAGGGATATGATTCCCTTTGTTGTAATTTGTATTTTTCTTTTCTTGGGACAGAGATTGATGGAGTATTTTAACCTGTTTGCCTTTGGAATCTGTGGAAAATATGTGGTCAACTTCCAAGGAATTGCAAATTTCACCAGAGAACACAGTAAGATTAATTTTGAAGAGACCATATGGAAAACTAGGTTTTAAGCCCCTTATCAACCCTTTAAATTGCTTCTTGTACATATTTTACACCAATGTAATATTACTGAGGTAAAATGAGTGATGTTGATGAAACAAAGAGTGAACAGAGTTAACGTTAGGGCTATTACTCAGACTTTTGACCTGCAGTTCATTAATCATTAACCACAGTATTCACTGTCTTTATCTGCATGTTTGGACTACAGTTCCAGGTTTTGACTTAAAGCTTCATCTCAGCTCTTCACTAGGCTTCTTGAATTTCCCTATTCCTCTTTTTTTTGCATAATGAAGTCAATGGGATATGCAGAAGTCTGCAGGCTGTCAGGACGAGATTAGGAATATTTGCATAAAGACCTTCCCAATATTTTTAAATTTGTACCTGCAGCTCTCTGAAAAGCATCAACAGCATTTTCAAGTCCGGCCTGGGTCTGACGATTGCATCTTGTTCCAATCTGGGTGTAGAGGGCTCCGATGTTGAATAAAATACTGGCTTTTTCAAGCAACAGATTCTGCTGACATACTGGGACGCCTGTGAAGGAATCATACCTCGGGAAACAAGTATTAGAAGAAGTGTTAGGATTAGCAGAGTCCATTGGAATAACAGTTATTTTCAAACTGTTTTTCAAGAAAAGCAGTAGAATTCTTAATAATTGTTCTGCTACAGTAAAAATTAAGGTGAGCAGAAAAACTGTTACGTACTGCGAGGACAATCCAATGCTGCAAGCCAGAGAACGGCTTTACTTGAGGCTTAGTTTTCTGCAGGTTTGACAGTGGTGCCTCCATAAGCATAGTACAGCTAATTCAAAAGAGCCCATAAAACATCAGAGGCTGAGAGCACTGGGGCAGTATCCACACGTGCTGCTATGTTCTCGTGCTTAGATGTTGCCCAAGATCAACTATTGGCATGGTCAGATCCTCTACAGCTTGTATTTTTAAGTTCCTTCTTGCAGTTCTGACTAGTAATTTAACAGTTCCTCTTGGCTGCTTGGTAGTCATCTTTTTTCATCATAAAAACTTGGAATTCAGAGTCAAACTTTGCTCATAGATGTAATAAACACCCCGCTATAGTAAATTAAGTCACTCCTCCTCTCTTCTAGCCCAAATCCTCTTCTTAACAAATTGAAGGAGGGGAATTCGGGTCTGACCCATTCCCCATCTGCTTCATGCACCAAGGTTCAGAGTCCAGGAAACATCTGCAGGTACCCAAAACAAAGATTATTTTCTCTATTTTTCCCTTCTGCTAACCTGTAGCCCAAGTCATAATCTACCTAATGCATGTATTGTATTCAGGTTTACTCCTAACACACACACAAAAAAAAAAATTGACAACACAGGGCAGGGGGTGGGGGGAGAGAAGTACACCGACATGCTCAATTTAAACAAGGCAGTTAATGATTGACAGTGTTTAAAAAAAAAAAAAAAAAGGACAAAAGACAAACATGAACTACACACTTACCATGTAAATAAAACTCCCATGTGCCTGGTGGGTGGGAAAAATCTGTTTTCTACATAACCAAGTTGAAGGAAATAGCTTATCAGCATCTCAATGCCAGCTTCATCTCGGCTGGGAGTGCGGCAGGCCTTAAAATACAACAGATTAGAATAAAGTGTATTCTGCTGTTACAGGAGGAATACTGAAACACCAAGGATGAAGCTCTGCTTCCTTTGGACTTCTGCATATCACAGAAACGTGTGGAATCCGAGAACAGTGAGCTTAAGGCCGTATGGATGCATTCCACGTAAGAGTTGTTTGGCTGCACAGAAGTAGTACGTAACTTTTAAGGAAGCAAAGAGGATCCATTTGGCAAGTCTCAGAGTTAATTAAGTAAGCAAAAGGGATCTGTTTGTCAAATCTCAGAGCTAGTTAAATAAAGATTGCAGGTATTTTATGACAACTACAAAGAAAGTTTGTTTGTAGTGTAATACAGGAAACAAACAATAGTTAGAAATAACCACTATTCTACTACAGTATTTTTCCAGATAAATTCACTTCAACGCTCTTCCTGCTAAATTTAAAATACTTTAGAAAAGTAGATAAGACAAATCTTAGATTTACAGGATTTAAAAAGTTGTGTCAATAGCTCAATTACTTTGTGTAACTTCATCCCTTTCTGTAGTTGTTCTTTATTCAGATGGTAAAGCTCTTGGACAATGAAGATTCCTGTTCCATATCTCAGAAATTAAGTCAATTACAATATTGAAGTTGTAAGTAATAATGGCATATTCTGATTCCATAGAACATTATTATTTACAACTGTAGCTTAAAAGACCTCATGGTATGTCATACTTGAACTTACTTGTCTCAGATCCATGAGATCTGCTATTTCATCTTCATACTCAGAACTGTCTTCACTATAATGTTCCAGAATAAAGTCCTAAAAAAAAAAAAGGTAGAAAATCGGCATATCTAAAGTTAACCTATTCATTTTTTCCTGCAGTTGCAAAGAAGTACAAAATTGATTCAGTTGTGGTTTGCACAGTGTCTGCTCCCATCCAGTCAATAGTACAGTAATGTATAGCAAAGAGACTACAAAAAGACAACAGAAGTAATAATTTGATTTTATATCTGGGACAAGAAATTTCAGTCTGGTGCAAAGGAACCAAACGCCTATTACATCAACTCCATTTGGTTTTAAAACAACAACACTTCGTGGTTTTGAAAGGGACAAATGTACCCTGTTAGCTAAAATAACAAGGGAATCAAGTGACCATAAAAAACTTATTAACAGAAAGAGACTGCCAAATTCTTGTCAGCCATGTTAGGGCAATTCCACTTAAATTAACAAAGCTGCAATGGCATAAAGTGGTACCATAATCTGACCATGGAGATTAACCTTCAGAAGAAAAGCAGAGACAAATGCTACGGTGATGTAAAATGGTTTATCATGAGATAAAATCTACATTGCACAATACACAGTAGTCCAAAAATACAGCAGGTGGCTCAAATGGCCAGCAAAGCCCATTAGTCAGCAAACAAGCCATGTTAGTGCTGCAACACCGCTTCCCAGCAGGGTCAGCCTGGTCAGGGCAAGATGGAGTAGGACTGCTGAGTAAAACCTTCCTCACTACTTCCTTTCACAATTAGTAGTAATCAATAGTCTTATTGGAACCAGAAACTGCAGTAGGAATTTTTATTCTCGTTGGTTTCACTCTACTGTCTCCAAACTGGGATATCTTATAACATCTTCTGACTCCTTATCCTAGTTAGATATGAGCAACAACCCAAATAATTGGTGATTAATTTTTAACACATTGTGATCTCAGTTTTAGGGCAAATGAAACAAATAATAAGTTGTACATAAAATACTTCTGCTTCTTTAAACAAATATGAAATGGAAGTTATTTCTGTTAACTGTTCATTTTGAAATGTGTCTGAAATTTACCTTGAGGGGGAGTGTAAAGTCTACCTCTTTGGTTTCCTTCAGGCCAAGAGGTACCAAGGGAATGCTGAAAGTCTCTCTGGAAAAAAAAACCAATAAGATTCAGAAATATTTGTTTTCTGGTTTTCTGTTGATAATTACTTTTGTTTATCTGATGACAGAGAGGTAGTATGCTGATGGGTGTTCAAGTAAAAGGTACATAGTTTGTAACAGTTCCTTCCTGCCCAAGAAAGTGCTTAATGGCCTGTGACTCCTCAAGAAGAGAGTGAGGAAAGCTACTTGCCTGTGCTTTCCCCCCCCCCCCCCCCCCAACTTTAGCCTATTTTTCCTTCAAGGAAAGAAAAGGAGACTCTCGAAGGCTGACTTATTGCAATTTACCTCAACCTTTATACACCTGCACAAGTTATATGGGCAGAAACCAGCACCACGGCTGCTAGGACATCTGTCACGGTAAGAGCTATGGTATTTATCAGCAGTTATCATCAGTATTTTACACGCTGCCAATGGTTTCCTGTGTAGAAGAGATGTGTGTCTAACACAGGGAAAAGCAGGGCCAAAGTATGCCAACTTTAACAATGGAAGGTCTAAGAGTAGGAAGTCTGAGATATGCAGTCTGTAGACAATGCTAGGTGTTACCCTCTAAACAGGTCAGGCTCTAAGATATCGAAGGGCGATACGGATGAGAACTGCACCTTAAAAAAATCTGATCCTGTGAGAATACACATCTGTATCATGGACTTAAACCCAAATCATATTAGTAAACGGCACTAACTAATAAGACTGTTATGAATTAAAGAGCACCATTTATTCCTCAAAAATGAAATATATTGCTCTTCCACTAAAGTGTATTACCAGATTATAAAAAAAAAAGATCAGAACTGCTTCCAGACACATATTTTGTTGAGTATATTTAACAGATCAGTATTGGACAATTATAAAGTTTATCTGATATTTTCCTTTTTCCTGAAAACAACTGATTGCCTGTCTAATCATTGTGTAGAGCATTCCATTACCAACTATAAAGTTCCATGGGTGTGATTCATTTATGGTCTTATCAACAAAGCCAGCAAAATCACTTTCTTACTGGTGAAAATTCCGTCTTGGGAAGGGGGGAGTAGGAGTGCAGCTTCCTCAGCAGAGGAAGAATCCTGAAGCTGGCTGGCACAACCCAGAAAGTGGCTCTGCCAGCGTGAAAAGGACCTCAAGGATACAGACCCAAAACACCACTGCAGATAGTGCAAAGGATCCAATTTCTAATGAGGCATTTAGAAGAAACCACACCACCTTTGCAACAGATTATATCAAGACTTTCTCCCCAAAAGGAAGTGAGACACATGGAAAAGAAGTCCTAATTTACTGATTTAATAAATTCTAGTACCACCCACAGTCCCTGTGGACACCAGTATTTGTCATTCAAAGGAACTGAATTTCTATTTTTTAATTTTCTAAGGTGCCACACCCATGGAGTCATCATCACAGGGGCATTGAACAGTCAGGGAGCGGATCCTGGATTTCCAGAACTGAGCAGAAATAGTGCTGTGCTTCTCAGTCCAGCTGAAATGTGTGCAAGTACTGGGAAGGCCAGCCCTTCAGACTGGTGTGACACAATACAGGCTCACCCACTAACATGGCTGTGAGCTCAGGTTGGTGACTATATACGCACAGTAGACTCAGAGAGCAGGTTATTTTAGCTGCTGGAACATAAAGAGCATTTAGACCTTAGAATGAACAGCATCAGAAAGGTAAAGCACCATTCAAAACAGACTGGGGAAGTAGGATCAGGAGAAAATAAAAATCAAACTACTCTCCAGCCGTGAAGCTTCTACCTGCCTTGGGGCCTGACCTACTGCTCACCCTTCATTGAGAATCCAAATATTTAGAATATTCTTAGCTGGAAGAAGGAGTAGTACTTCTAGAGTCTTGCTCTCATTCCCACAGCTATAACCTTCATGCTGCTCTCTATGCTCATACACATCTATGAAGACTGGTAAGATCTTGAATGAAAAACATTTTCACATCAAATATTTGTCAAAGTTTGACATGGGAGTGGAGGGCAGAAACTTTAGCACAAGTTTCTCTTTGAGAAAAATGAAACATAGATATTGTGTATCAGGTCAGCATTCATTGAAAGATACCCCACTGGAAATCTGCTTAGTCCCTCTACATTAAGAATTCCTCATAGTCCACCTGGAAGTTAACACCTAACTGAGAACAGTGCTTAGAGGGACCCAAAATTATACCCTCCTCATGTGAAGTGCTTCAATTTGTGTCTTGGGCTGCTAATGTTGATCAAGCAGTAAATGTTTAGTTTTAGAAGCAGAGACACCTAACCGATACAGAAATCATTGCGGTATTCAGGCAATGAAGAATCTTTACCTTCAAAGTTTTATCTTTGAGGAATCCATTGCAATTAGAAGTTTAGTGTGCTTTTTAAAGTTGGAAAAATATCTTGGAACAATTCCAACTTCGTCTACTGAAACTTTCTCTGGTTTAGCCAGCTAGTTTACAGATTTCTATCACTGAAGTGCACACCTTAAAGATTACCTCAAGTCTGCTCTGAGCTCCAAATCAGTGTTGGACTTGCCTTTTCCAGCTAAAGAGAGAACTGTCATATGCACCGTCTTTGAGATCACTCGGTTTGCTCACTCCAGGACGCACTGAACCAATTAGCCATTCCAGTACTAGAAATTCTGCTGGTGCCTTGTGTCTCCCCATAAAGCCCCAAAAGCCTTCCATTCTTGCAATACTCTCCTCCACACAGGAACTCTGCATCTAAGGATTAGTGGTACATACCTTTCCCAAGCGAAAGACAAACATACAGACTAACCCTTAGTCAACAAATCTACCATCAAATATGTTCTCTTCCTATCAAGCTCTGTTCTTTCACATAATTGTTGTCCAGCTCTCACATTCACCTAGAAACAATTCTGTTTCCAGTGGTAAACAAAAGATCTGTTAATAATTGAGTAACTTAGCTTTATACTTACTCTGTATTTTGATAAACTTCTACTGAGATATTAAGTCCTTCCAATTCTTCCTTTAAGATCTGCAGGTCTGAGTTTACAAAACTCAGTTCCAGTAGTACCTGCTCTCGTACTTTGTTGTTAGTGGTTGCTCTGCAGAGAGACATAAAATTGTTTTATTGCTGAGGAAAAGGTTTTGTACATAAGCTTGGTGGACCCCCTTGCTAGCATTCTCAGCATTTTTAAGATTTTTTTTTTTTTTTTTTATCTCTTTAAGAGATAGTACAAGACCTCATGTTTCAGAATTTATTAGGTTTTTCAGTGAAGGGAGAGCCTGGGATAGTTTCCAGATAACAGCATGCAGACACATCAAAGGTTTGCTATTGTGCTATGGTTTTTTGTGTGATTAAGGGTCAGGCTTATTTTCAGATACATTAATGAACAAAACTAGAGCATCTTAAACAGAATTGCTATGCTATTCCTGGATTATGTGATCTTTTCCTAGAAGAAGATACAAGGGTAGAGGTGGGGGGAAGTCAGGAGATATTTTTTCAAAAGAGACTTCCCCGCTTTATAAATTGAACAATGATCTGTTGAGACTTCTGATCTTAAGAAAACAACTTTCCCATGAAACTGTTACTGCAGAGTGTTTTACAACCAAATATACAAAGATTTTTAATACAATACAGTTTTCTCTATTTTGAACTGCTAGCACAGTGGATGTTAGTGTTTAGCCCCTGAGGGCATTTCTGTGTGATTTCCTGTTTGTGTATTTCAGAATATTGTGTGACTATTTCTAACCTGATTCTCCATACAGCATTACTGTTTTCAAGAGACTTAAACTGTTATCTATAACCACAGGTATGAGTTTAAGATAAAAGGCCTTGATCCACATCCAGGCTTAGCAGACAGTCCCAATCATTAGACAATAACAAACTTACTTTAAGTTTGCAGCATTTTGCATTTACCTTTACTGTAAGGTAAAATTCACCCTCATAAATATTTATTAACAACTCTTTCATGCATTTTGCCTCCCCTTGGAACAATCCTTCAGTTTTATGTAGCAGCTTGGTGCAGAACTAGTTATTCCAAGGCTAAAATTCTAAGCTTGTACTTCGCATTATAAATATGCATTATCTGTGAATTTTCTATGCTGTACTTTAGTGAATACCTGAGATGGCTTAGATTAAGCAACGTTAATAGTTGCTGCCTGCGTAAACCAAACTGGACA
The DNA here is from genome assembly GCF_964106895.1 of Numenius arquata. Classification (NCBI taxonomy): domain Eukaryota; kingdom Metazoa; phylum Chordata; class Aves; order Charadriiformes; family Scolopacidae; genus Numenius; species Numenius arquata. Next base: position 20,709,544 of record NC_133588.1, on the reverse strand, counting down.
CAGATACAGGGTGAAGCGGATCTTCCCTGATAAAGGCAGCATGACAGAGGTAACTGGTGAGCTTTGATGCCAGCAGCAATTTAATTACACCCCATGTTTGGTCTACCTTACCATCCTCCACAGGAGGGATTCTAATATCTCAGAAACCCCAAATTTTCAGTTCTGTGGATGTGATGGACTGTTGGAAAGCGACAGGATCGTTTGCTAAGCGGTTAATCACAGGAAGTAATAACCTCGAGACAGGGTCAACATTAGGCTATTCCTGTCGGGAGAGCCACATAAACTGTGACTTAGAAAAGATTTGGTGGACAAAATATAATAGATAAAGGGCAAAGTCTCTTCCAGTTGCCTCAAACTGTAGGAGAATTTGGTGGCAACCGTAACCCAGCTCAAATTAGATGTGCACTACCCTGCTACTCCTGTATCACTACCACATGGAATAAATAAGGCAACTGATGGTCCTTTCCACTGCGGAGCACGGATCTAAAGGATCTTGGAAAAGGCAACAGCATAGTTACAATACCTTTATTTGCTTCAAGGTGTAAAAAGGACTCATTACAATATTCAGCAACGTTCACTTGCCAACGTTGCTAGCATTAAAGTTGATCAAACAGAGCAGCGTAAGATAGTCTAACATTCAGCAGGTTCGAAAGTGCACTTTATAGCTGGTGATAACTCTATAAAGCTACAGCATTAAAAAAACTCCAGGGGGAGTGACAAAGTATCCAGCAGTGATTCATGCAGCATGTTAGGGGAGCTGTTAGGCAGACCGGGAAAAAGCAATAGCTAAGAGAATTTTAAAATATTAAAAAAATAATCATTTTGTTGCTCAGGCAAGAGAACTGGGAAGTCATGATACATACCTTAACAGATTTTCAGCACCAGCTCTCATTCTTACTGCTCTTAAGATCTGTTGGTTTAGGACAGCTCTTTGATTTTGCAGTTTGCTTCGACCAGTCTCAGCAAGAGGATTACAGCCCTAGAATTAAGGAAACAAGTTTTTTTGTTGCTGTTGGAAGAGACTCTGAAAAGGGAGTAACACTGAATTTGAATGAACTTTAATGGCATGGGTTCTGTATGAATACAGATTAATTATATTGACATCAGTGATCAATGACTGACAGTGATTCTTTTCTCAAACTTGGTCAATTAAAAGTGAAAGAGACACCATGACTAAAGCATTTGACATTAAAATTTGCCCATTACAGCAGAATCCCTAAACTGGGGCACACAGTACATACTCTCTTCGTTGAGACAGCGCTGGCAGCAAGCACAAGTCATAGAGGACATGCACATGTAGCAAATTCACTCACTGATCTCAGATTAAAAGTAGCCCTTTAACTACCAAATGCTCCTTTACACACATTTATACTCAGAGGCACAAGCAAGGCACACCTAAAGGCACAACACGGCCATGTAGTACCCAAGCTGCTTTCTGCTCTTGGCCTGTTTCTTTTTCTGGGCTGCCACTTTTTCCTACTTTGCTTTTCTTTCACTTTGTGTTGTATAATTCTCTACTCCTGGTATTCCAAGTCTTCTTTTCTCTTCCATCCATGCCATTTCTCAGTTGAACCCTGCGTCGTGGTTTAGGCTCTTGCTTTCTGCATTCAGTTTGAATACTTGACTCTCATCTTGGGCCTTTCATCTTTGTATCCCGCATAGGTCTGGGATGCTTTCTTCCAACTTCTGTGTCGACCACTTAGTCCCAGCATCCTTCCTAAACGTATCCTTGCCTTGCCCTTGTCTTCATTTTCTCCATAAAGCTGCAGCTTCTTTGCAGAATTCCCTGCCCTTCCTGTGCACCAAACAAGCTTCACGACATCATTCAAGTATTTCTTTACAGCTCTACTTCTGGGAAATTTTTCAGGAAGATCAACTGCCCGATTCCCAAGCCCATGAAGCTCACTAGAAGTGATGGGTTTGTTTCAGTGGACCTTTGATCAAGCTCCAGCCCAGAAATCAAACAGGCTGCCATTAAACGATGACTGCGAAACTGCCATGATCTTAAACTCTGTGCAAAGAGAAAAAAATGGCAGAAATGTTTCCCCGCGTTTCAGGACCAGCCACTAATCTCTGTGTGAAGCTTAATGCACAAACAGCCCTGAGGCCAGAGAGGAGAAGGCACCGACAGACTGAGGTATCCAAGTCGCCTCCAGCATGCCTGGAAGGGCTGCACTTTGTCTCCTGATGAAAGGCTGCCTGTGGATAGAGGAGTGTTCTCAGCACCGGCTCATCTGCTGCAAGCAAACTCCTCCCATTTGCTTCTCACAGCCTACAGAAACCCTTCTTTTCCCTTTTGGAAAACGCTGCTTTTTACATCTCCTGTACAGGGGAGGGGGCCACCCAGCCAGTCTGTGTTCACTGGCAGGCCTCAACTCCATTGCAACCAGCCTGCCAGAAAACTGGTGGGTGGATGACTGGAGAAATACACGATCTGGGGAAGACTCCCCCTTGTGTAAAGGCCGAAGTGCACTAAGAAGTTACTGAGCGGACAGGTCTCAGGTCTCTGAAAGCACTTCATTGTGTTTTCCTCCATGCAGAAAGGAGGCCTCCATTCCTTTCCCAGACAGCATTCGCACTTGGTTCACATTTGGATAATCCCAAGAATGTTAATGTTCAGTTCATTACAATATCTGGCAGCCAAACTTCCCAGCAGTTTCCACACCTACTATTTAATTTCTTGTCAACAGGATGCTAGATGCTTCATTTAATTACTGTTTATTTCCTCTGCCGAGCCACGACAACTTGGATAGTGAATTGGATTTTACCCTGGCTTATGCACTATCAGTAAAACTATTAATTAAATAGCAACACAAGAATGGTTATTACTAAGGAAGCTGCAAAATGACCAAGAATAGAGTGTGATTTAAGCTTTCATTGCCTGCATGGGGGGAAGGAAAAACCAAGTAAGTTGAGTAACTACTGTGAAGACAATTCAAATAGTAAACTCAGCTATCAGTCCTAGAGCCTTCCCCCCCCCACCCCCCCCGAGAGCATAGCTGCACTTTACAAAGAACTATTTAAAGTCTTTAAATATTATTATACTTAGCTCCTGAAGCAGTAAGAGCTTTTTAAAACCTAAAGTTCGGTTAGCTAGTTACTTTATTTCTTCCTGCTTGGCTGAATAGCATTGTTGAACTGCAGAATCAGGAAGCTGGGATGTTTTTAATGTATCATTACCGGAGGCAAAACCTGCACAAGAGTTAGAAATTCTTGCCATGTGATGTTTAGGTACCTCATCAGGGAACATCTGGAAAGAAACAGACACTGATGGTTTTTTTTCCTCCTGGAGCCCCTCTGCTGTGGGGACAGGCTGAGAGAGTTTGGGGGGTTCAGCCAGGAGAAGAGAAGGCTCCGGGGAGACCTTAGAGCCCCTTCCAGTCCCTCAAGGGGCTCCAGGAAAGCTGGGGAGGGTCTCCTGATCAGGGAGGGGAGCGATGGGACAAGGGGGAATGGTTTTACACTGAAAGAGGGGAGATTCAGGCTAGATCTAAGGAAGAAAGGTTTTACACTGAGGGTGGTGAGAGCCTGGCCCAGGTTGCCCAGAGAAGCTGTGGCTGCCCCAACCCTGGAGGGGTTCAAGGCCAGGTTGGAGGGGGCTTGGAGCAACCTGGTCTGGTGGGAGGTGTCCCTGCGCAGGGCAGGGGGTGGCACTGGATGGGCTTTAAGGTCCCTTCCAACCCAACCCAGTCTCTGGTTTTGGACAAATAAACCCACCCCCCCCAGTGAAGGCCGGCCTGTGCAGGGCTTGCATGTCTGACAGCAACCCTCTGAGGAGCGGATGGGGCCTGCCGGTTCCAGTGGGATTGCTGCTCATCCCTTGTTAGAACCAGCACCTTAGCTTAGGTGGCAGGATACCCCATTCAGTTTTATGTTTAAGTTTATAGACGTTATCCCCCCCCAATTATCTGGGAAGCAGTTGCATTACGAGTGCCTGTGGCCCTCAGCGCCATGCTGTCTCTGTCCGGCCTGGCACAGCCAGCTCAATGGAGGCAGGACAGGGGTGGCTGCTCAGGACTCGCACGGAATTTGGGGGAGATTCCATTCTAGAGGGGGCAGAGAGACCAGCCCACCGTCGGGTACTCTAGGCTAACTATGGGGGGGCAGCACTTTGCCTCTGTCAAAGGCACCAGTGCTCACCCCCCACCCCATCCCCCCAGCCTGAGGGGCACAGGCAGCATCCTTGTGGTTTTCCAAGTTTAGGCCTTGAGAAACTACCCACCCCAGGGGAAGATCGCTGTCAGACGTGTGGGTCCCAAATAAAGAAGCAGTTTTGTTTGATTTGGATGCCAGGAAGTTCTTTCTTCAAGACAAAAGTATTTTTTAATGTCAGAAATGCAGTTGTGATGGACACAAAAATCCTGACTGTTTGCCAAACAATGAGTAATCGCAGTAAGCATCTGAAATTAACATAAATATGCTTCATGAAGTAGTTGTTTCAACTTTTAAAATGAGCCACACTGTCTGAAGGTGACACAGAGTTGAAACTGGGTGTGCCTTCTTACTTAAAATAAAACATTCCTTCCCAGCCAGTGCAACCTGTGCTGCTTGTCAAGCCCAGCAGCGTACGCAAACGGCCATGTCCTCCAGATATTCAAACGCGTGTGTCATTTCACTTTGGCACAGAAGTCCTTTGGTTGTAATAGCAATTGTAGTGAACAGCATGAATCACACCAGTATTTCTAGGAGTGATCCTAAGTCCTTTTAAATTACGATATTAATTACAGTAGTGGAAGAAGATAAGGAAATAAAAGTTTCTCTTTACTCATTTCTACTAGTTCAATATTGAAATTTTAGCTATATACTGCAAGTCTTTCAATAGTTTTATCTGAGCTAAAAAAATCCAACAAACAGCATGGGGAGGGAGGAGGGAGATCTGGTCTCCCACAGCATGATCTACTTGTGCCATGAACAAGCGTTTTACAGTTCCAAGTGCCCGGCCCCAAAGATTAATATAAAGTTTTAGAATTAATTATTGCATTTATTTCCAAATACCTATTTTCTAGACAATATTCCACCTTGTCACACTGCTCACTAAGCAAAAGGAAAATGAGTATTTCATAAGAGATGTCTGTCTCTTGACTACCCAAGTTCCAGGTGACTCTCAGTTTCACGGGCAGCCCTACTTTCAGGTTTAGGTTTCATGAATTTGCATAGAGTGAGTGGATATGGCATGACAGGGTATGAATCATTGCAACACGGTTTCTGTCCCGCCAGACATGTGCAAAGAGAAGAAATAGGCAAAGAAATACTGCTGTGTCAATGCCAGTGTTGAGGGTTGCCTGGCTACTAACGACTAGAGAGAGCCACAGGAGCCAAGGGCCAGTGGAAGCACCTGCGCAGCAGGTTGGTGCCAAACCGACATTAACCACAGCTGGGGGGAAGCCCTGCAGAAGAAACCCCAAAAGCTAAGGAGGGGGAGGAGAGAGAGGCAATTAGGGAAGTGCCGATTCACGAGCCGGTTACCATACCTATCATCGCTTTCAGCCTGGTGCCTCATTTATGGAACTGCTTGTTTTCTGTTTTTAGCCTTCTCCCCTGACAGGGAGGACTCATAGATACTGTCTTTCCTTCTGAATCATCAGCTTGGGCTGTAAGATAAGTATCTGGCCTCACAGATGGAACCAAAGCGTTAAGAATGGGAAGAGAAAAGGAAAGCATCTTCATTAAACTGATCAGAATCTAAAGATTCATTAAGTTAGCTGTCCTCCTGCTCTGCCCTGGTGTGGCACATGGACTGCTATTCAAAACAGCCACGCTGAAGACGGGATGCAGGTGCCTGGAGAGCTACAGGAAGGGTAAGCTTGGAATACAAACTATGGCTTTTTCTTATCGCTTATTGGAACATCCGGACTGACTGGGCCATTTGAAAAGTTACGGTCTGCATAAGGTGTTACAAAGCAGTAAATCAAGATGGGAAAGATAGAGCAGAAAGAACTCACCAGATCTCTCTCCCTTGCTCTGCTCCTACCCACCCCCCAAAAAAAAACAACCCTAAAAAAACCAACCCCAAAAAAACACTGGGGTAGGCACAGCGGCACTAATAGATCACTATGCAAGTGCTGGGTCCTGCGGCTGGACGAGGACTGATTGTTAAATATCCTGAGTTCTGTATATTGACAGGTTTTGAGGATATTTACTTTGTGAGAATTCACTGGTTTAGTGGGGTGGGGTGCTGTAATGAAAGAAGGGGAAAAAAAAAAAAAAAAAGAGAACAGCCTGAAAGAGAGAGTTGTTTCTCCCACAAGAACTCCAAAGTAACTAGAACAACAGGAAGAGGTCTGAAAGGCCAAGCAATCCCCGGAGCCATGGCAAGCTTAAAGAATAACTTCCCCAGAGGTGAGAGGCATCACACGAGGACAGAGCTGCTTTAATCACCGCCAGCCTGCTGAAAAACCCTTCCTGTCCAAATGCCTTGCTCTACTTTTAAAACAAGTTGCTCTTTGCTCTTATCGTTAGTTTTGTCATTATCTTCTGCTGACCACAGACTCTCTCATAGGGAAGAATGACTGGGAGCAGAACTGGAATAGATGTGTGGGATACGCGTGGTCGATGCACAGGTTGCTGCCAGTAACAGCGAGAGAATGTTGAACCGGGCACAGAGGAGGTGGAGGCACGAGGCTGACGGTCCAAGAGCACTGGCAGCACCCAGGAGCACAGGTACAACGTGCCCTGGCAACGCACCACGGAATGTACTGAACAAGCGATCCACGTGTGATGGTCACGACAAACAGAACAGTCGCAAAACCAGATTCTGGTGTGTTATCCTCCCAGAGAGTAACAAGTTCTAGACAGAAGCTCGGTCTTCTTTTTGATGGAAAGTAAGGTGCTGGTTCACCTTCCCAGATCCTCTTCAGGACACCACCAAAGATTTTGTTAGTTTTTAAAACTAAAATCCCTATCACAAGTTTGGTTGCAGCTAATTAAATGGTTTAAAAGGGTTGTTTTGGAGAGGAGATGGAAGGGGAACAGGGGCAACATTGACAGTTGCATATACTCTGTGTGGCCACACAGGTCATTTCCTTAAAACTAGATATTATTTAAAAAAAAAAAAAAAAAAAAAAAAAAAAGAGGCATCTGAGCCAGCTCAAAGCATATGTTTAAGGAAAATTTAATTTTGCCTGTATAAATGTGACAGGCCTTTTCCATGGGGAAAAAGGAGATAATGAACAGAGACAGGGTAAGGGAATGAAGAGAAGGTCCCTACAGAGCAGCTCTGACGCTGGGGGAAGGGACTGAGAGGGAGTCTGAGGAGCGGTGCAGGGGGGCACCGGAGCCGTACCCAGCACACCCTGACCCTCCAACCTGCCGACAGCAGCCAAACCAGGAAACAGGGCTGGTATCTGCTTCCCCATTTCTGGTCCCGGCCCTTTACGCAGAGCCAGTCACAGTTTTACAGCACCTCCTCCCTACAGGAGAAACAAAATATGCGCTAAACAAGAATTAAGTAAGTAAGCTGCTTTACATATTGTATCTTGGGGATACTGAGGGCTGTTTTCTGGGATGCTGTATTTAAGACTCCAAAAAGCATAATACACAGAAGGGCACGACACAAACTTTGGGTATACTGCCCACAGTAATATATTTATCAAGAGAAAATATCAAATGGATATTGTCTGAACTGCTCAATATTTCTGAATTATAAAATTTCATTGTGCACAATATTCTTGCAAAGTAAGGAAGGCAACCTCACTGTGTAAATAGCGCTTGCTTTTGTGAGCAGGACTGATCCAAAGCAAGTGTTTTCACCTTGTTCGACAGCTTACAGAAAAAAAAGACAATTAAGTACATATCTTTTGATCTAAAAGCATGAAGACTAGCCTTGGAAATTGATGCGATTCTGCACCAACAAAATTGATAAACCAATCCTCAAATCCTTCCAGGAAAACAAGAAATGTGCTCTAAAAAGGGAGGGGAAAGCGATGCAAAGGAGCGGGGGGAGAGGGCAGACGCAAAGAGCCCAGTCACTCATCCCAGTCCCATGAAGTCACCCAGTGCGCCAGGCAGGTGAGCACGTAGGGCCTAAAGAGACTCCGCCTGAAGTATCTTCCAGGCTCCAGAGCTTGTATCTCCTCACGATTCCAGGAGCTGGATTGTTTTGCTTTTTCTTTCCTCCCCCCTTCTAGAACTACTGAGTCAGAATGAAAGCTCTGATCTTTGAGACCATTCCACTAATGTGTAACAAGGAATACCGGTTTCCTGCTTACATCTAAATTTTAGGGACAGAAGGCTTTGAGCATCTAGCCTGATCTGAAGTTTACAACTTTAATAAAGACATTTACGAGCTGGATGAACCTTTCAAAGATCTGAGCGAGCAGAGGGAATGGTGGTGTGCTGCAACACTGGCTCACACGGATTTATTTATCGTCAGATTCATATCCATTTTCTTCTGCCTTAAGATATAAGTAATTCAAAAGTGGGAAAGATGCTCATGATTAGGTATAAAATTGACCTTACAGTATTCTCGTATATGAGGAAAACTTCATTTCTTTCCAGGATACGGGGTTTACACTGATCTAAGCTGTTTCACTGAACTTATCCCTAACGTAAAGCAGTTTAATTGAAAATAAACTCAGTCCTTTAGGAAGTCTGAATGCAGAAGATACACTCCTCTTATGACTCATGAAGCACAACGTGGCTATTAAACTTCACTTAGTCCCCATCACTACAAACAAACAGGCAGAGGAGTTGATTTAGCTAACTTAACAAGTTCATGAAAAGTCAACTTTTTTTCCTGCCGTGCCTGAAGGCAGCCTTCCAGCCGCCCGCGCACAGAAACCACGGCCGTGAAAACTCCAATTACAACGTTGCCACACTTCACGATTTCCTGCTACGGACTACTAGGAAAGGAGTGACTACTCACCAAATATTATAGTAGCATGACTCAAATGAAGAAACCAGACAGCTTTTTACTTTGGTAAGAGTTTTCTTTCGGTCTGCCTGGTCATTTATTCGGCAGGACCGACTCCTCGCAGCACGGCTGGCACAGAACTTCGCTCTTTTCAGCTGCGAACAGTGCCTCGGCTAAGGGGCAATACTGGTGCTTAACCTCCTGCAGACTTATGAATTTGGTAAATCTTGCGGGCAAAAAGCAAACAGCCTGAGAAGGGTGCGACCGAGCGAGGCCGAGGTGCCCCCCCCCCCCGGCGGCAGCGGAGGTGCATCGGGGGGCGTTTTTGTGCAGGGGTGAGCGGCGACCGCCCGGCGGGTGAGGCTTCGCCTGCCTCTTCTCCGTAGAAGCGGCTGTTTGCGGCGTCGGATCCAAAATCCTCCCCGACCCCCCGTGCCCCTACACCCCTCTCGGAGCCCGGCAGCACCGAGGGGGCGCTGGGTCGGGGGTCCCCGAAAACGGCCGGCGCCGCCGAGGCAGCTCAGCGAAGCGCGGGGCCGCCTTACAGGCGGTAATTAACTATAATGAGTGTTGCGCAGAAAGAGCTCGGGTGCAGGTTATGGCACAGAACGCCCACTCAGTCTCAAAAGTAATTAGGGCAGATATTCATTAAGAACTTCCTAGCGAGTCTGTTAACTTCCCTGCCTGCCTGCAGTGACCTCTCCCGCAGGGACACCGCGCGGTTTGCTAGAAAGCGAGCGCGGGGACAAAAAAAAAGGTGCGATTTCCCTCGTTTTGCAGAGTTACGAGCGCTCCCGTCCCGCGGGGCGAAGCCCGGCCGGGGAGAGCGGCGGTGCGGCCGCCGGGGACCCCGCGGAGCCGGACCCGCGCCCCGGGGCGCCGCCGCGGACCGAGCTCCCCGCGCTCCGCCGGGACAAGGCGGTCGGCGGACGGGGACCGCCACACTAGCGGTGCCGCCAGACACGTGGCCCCCCGGTGCCCCCCCCCGGGCCGGCCGCCGCGCCTCCCACCTTCCGAAAGTAGCCGTCCTCCGCCGGCTCGGCCGCCGGGCAGCCGCGGGCCGGCAGGGCGTCTGTCATCTCCGGGCCAGCCGTCCGTCCCTCTGTACGTCGCTCCGCTGCTGCGGGGAGCCGCGACCCTGCGGGAAATGTCGTCCCTGCCCCACGGCGCCGCCCGGCTCCGCCCCCGGTGGCGGCGGGGAGGAGCGGACCCGCCCCGCAGCGCGGACCCGCCGCCGGGACCCCGGGGCGGGCGGGGGGACCCTGGGGCGGGCACCGGCGGGAGCGTCGCCGGAGGCAGACGAGGAGCAGGGTCGGGAACTCGGGAACCGGGAGGCAAGGACCTGCCGCTGTCTCTCGGGAAGTCGGCGGGACTTCGCTCTTCCCGATTCTGCTCGTTCCCGCCCCAGCACTTTCCCCTTTTTTCAGTAATACGAAAGGTTCCGGATGAATGTATCAAATTACGCGTTAAATAGAAATAGGGGAAGTGGTTTAACTGGCTCCGACTTCTATATGGGGCGTCAAAAATGTTTTAAATTATTTTTGTGCTATTAGAAAATGTACTTGCCTCCCAAATTAAAAAGGATTTTAAAATTTTAATCCTTCAAGATCAGTGTAAAACTCCAATGCGATATATAAAAATTAGTTTAAGTTAATATAAATGAGAGATAAACTAGTAATGTGCCATCATAGGCCGTGCTGATACGATCTGGCAATTAAAAGAGTATTAACGTGAGCATCCTGGGAGCTGGCACTGCTTTCACTGGATTTATTGAGAACTGATGTCATTGAAAGGCTACAGCGATCACTCCAAATAGTCCTAAGAGTTTGTAGCCAGGCCGCAGGGTCGGACAGTTAACAGCGTGCGGAGCGAACAGTATCATGGTCACGTGTCAAACACGAATTTGCAGGCATTTCCACACAGTACAATACTTCCAACGTATCTTGGCGCCAAAATGCAGCCTTTCTTTGCTGCTGGTGTGTTCTTTGAATAAATCAAAGTCAGCAGTGCTACACCCAGCACGTTTCTACAGCAGACTGAAGAGTCTGAGACAGTTCTTACAGGCTTCCCCCCTCTGGTGTCCTGGCTACGTCACCCAACGCCCTCCCAGCTGCCAGCCGGGTCTGTGCCTGCCCCCCACTCGGGTAAAGGCTCCTTCATCATGGTGGCGTTAGGACCCATACCCTATTTCTCAAGAGAGCTGCGGTGGTGCTGCCTGCACAGGGCGAACACGCTGTTTTGGAAAAGGCGGGGGGTGACGGCACGTTGTCGGCAGCCAGGGCCGAGCTGGGAATGACCGGGTGGCAGCGCTCCCTGACCCTGGAATGTAAATTGCAGCTTAGAGCATTCCAAAACCTGATGTACCCTCAGAAACACATGTCCCTGCTGTTCTCACCAGTTGGTCAAACGTCGTCTCCTGTAGCTTTTTGATTGCTATTAGAATTCCTAAACAGAGGCGTGTTCATATCGCAGACTTTCTCCATTTCTCAGGATTAATCGGAAGGCTTGGTTTGCTGCACTGTGAAGATGGAGTAATGACAGGCTGTGAATGTGGAGCACCTGCACTCAGACAAAGGGGTATGTAGATGCAGATGTTTGGTTTATATTTATCTTTAATGTTAGAGGAGAGTCAATTCACTGATCTGGTGCACTCACACGGCAATGTCTCTCAGAAAGCATCCAATGCTTAAGAATTTGCACCCAAAGAAGATCAGCAGGTTGTGCCTAAAGTATTGAAATTGAAAGCAATGAATCTTATCTCTGCATCAAATCTCCCTCTTTGTTTTACAGAACTCAGCGCTATCTGGCTTTACGCATCTTCACAGGGAAACCGGCCAGGTGCCCGGAGGATGGCCCTGCTGACAGCAGGCAGAGAATGCACAGCCTGAGCTGGCCCAGGTTTTGTCCCACGACAGCAGAGGTCAGAGGGGACAGAACTTGGGCAGCCTTGCGGCAGGCACACCATAGTAAATATGATACCTGTGTACATGTACACATTATGTGCCGTATTTCTGTTATGTCTGTATCACCCACTCGCTCAGTCAATCTTGTCCTTCCCCCTCCCCTTGAAAAATACGCGAATATATGAAATTCCATCTTTAGTCTTCCTTTGGCCGCTAGGAAATGGTCTCAGTTTGGGAAATTCATTTCCTGCTGGGACGTGTGTCGGTGCACTGTTACATACTGAAGGGATGAATCTGGTTTGACTTAGGGCAGGTGCTGCTCTCTGGAAAGAGGAGGCTTCTTTTTTGTGACGTTACAGGCCTGGCGGCTACAGGACGGCAACCCCTGCCCCACAGACAGCTTTTGTCCCAGAGAGACACAGCCTTATCAGCAAAAGCATGTTAATGATCCCATGTGAAGGGAGAAGGATGCATCAGCTCCTGCAGTTTCTCCAGGTCGATTGGTGCATTCTAGTCTGACACAGGGTTACGTGTTTCTCCTCCTGCTGTTGATGGCTTTGGACAGTGACCTTCTGTTCTGAGCGGAAAGAGAAGACACTGTCAGTAACCCTGAGAGCCTGTAGCTCTGGGGTTGAAGAATCCAGCTGCAGCGAGTCAGCCCAGCTGGTATCATCCTCTAGCTCTGAAGAGTGCAGTTCTTAAGGAGCAAATGTCTGGCCACTGCAGGGACGTTTCAGGTGAGGAGAGAGGAAAAGGGATCATAGACTGATTATCCCCCCCCCCCCAACTCTCAAGTCTTTCCAAATATTTATTTGGGGAGGGAAAAAAAAAAAGAGATGGAGAATGGCAAAAAGAGGGCATGGGCGCCCAGCAGCAACAGTGATGTGAATCTGCTTCGAGACTGTTACCTGTTTACAAGATGGAGGGGATCTTCACATTGGAAAGGTTTGAGAGTAAAGAATGAGAAGTTGTTCTCATAAACAAAAGAAGTTCTTCTGCATTTTATGATAGGCGAATTGAAAAGTGACCAGACAGGAACTGCAAGTAAGAAGTGCCAGTAGCAGGTTTCCTTACCAAGTCAGTTACTGAGCAATAGCAAAAAAGGTACAAAAATGGTACCCAAACTCAATGTAAGGGCTTTGGATGGCCATGGCATGGCTGTAGCTGCAGCATTTCACTGCTGCTGCTTCAGGTTCACAGCCTGGGGCACGGGTGAGCTGCAGCTCCGTCCTCCCGGAAAGAAAATCCCACTGACTCTTGCACAGCTGGTACACCTTGCCTGTTCTGCTGGGAGATCCTGTGGGAAACAAGACATTGCTGTTTCGGTGGGAATTCAGTGTGTAGGGGCAAACATAGGATTGTCACTGCTTTTCCCAGGTCGTGCCTTGCCTTTTGATGAAAATCTGTGCGCTTCAGGACAACATTCCCTACTTCTTTTTTTTTTTTTTGTTGTTGTTCATTGTTTTAAAAAATGAAAACTAGTGCTTTGTAGAAGGTAACACGATGCCTCGGGGTCTGTGCTTCATGTGGCTGTTTTCTCAAGGGATAGAGAAGGCATGTGTTGGCAGAAGGAATATTTGGGGGAATGCTCCCATTGAACGCGAGACAAGGCAGAGGTGAAGTCAAGCTCTTTGTCTCTTTTTGCTGTGTTTTGAAAAATAACAGGCTAGTGTATTTAATATTATATTTTTATACTCCCTGTACTTATGTTTCCCTTTTGTTCTTTAACATGTTTCACCACCTCTGTAAATGAATCAACGTTTTGCTTCTTTCTTTTACATATCGGTTATGCTGTGTTTACTTTGAAGTTCCAGTGACTCACATAACTTAAAGCTAATCAACAAGAAGTTACCTATTTGAAGAATTGGTTTTAAAGAATATAACAAAAGATGTAGGAAGACACTTTTTATGGACGATCTTCTTGAAGCACTATTTTAAAAGCAGATGTTGAAAATATATTGGAAAACCAAAGCCTGAAGTCCATCTGTGGCATAAGGGCTCAATTTCAGCCCTCTATGTACCAGCAAGTATTTGAGCTGTCATTCAAAAATGTTAATTTTTTTTTTTTAATCAGCTAAACGACAGTAAAATTTTAATTTAAATGTAAGCTATCCTGACCTACTAATGTTTTAGTTTCATTACAATTATCAAAAGACCCTGGAATTACCGACTATTTTATCAGCTACAAATAGCAATTGTCACCTGGTTTAACAACTGTAAAGTTTACCGTGGAGAAGGAAATACCGCTGGGATGCAACAGTAATTCTAATCTGATAAAAGCCTTAAAGGGAAGAAAACTTCAATATTTGATTACCCCAACTCTTTGAACATGACAGACAACATACTCAAAAGATTTTCTGTTAACATTGTGCAAAAAAGGTTTATTTAAGCCTATGTGTTATATCAAAGTCACGTAGAATTGACTATTCAGGAACAATTATTTCCTAAACAAAGAGAAACAGCAACTCTGCTAACAACTCATTTTGCCACTGTATGTTCTAGCTAACTGCTTACTAATGAGTAATGATGAGAAAAGATAATGCATGTAGATAAATATCCGTGGCTTCTACTATATTGTTTTAAAGTGAATTAGAGACCTAAATTAAAGAGAGTACTCCCTATTTGCATGGAACCGTGTAAATATTTCCTATGGAAACCTGAAACCACATGAAACTCAGGTAGTTTCACTTTGAAAAAAAAACAGTTCTGTGTATACAAACACACACAACTACTGGATTAGAGAATACGCCACTAAACGTGCAGAAGTCCTGTCTGCTAACGGCAGGGATCTCTCAAGAGTATGTTGTGATTTATTTTCAAGGATTTCAAGAAACTGGTGGTACTTGCTTACAAAAGTTGTGGATTGATACCATCTATTTTCAGCACATAATGAAGTGGTTTTCTGTTTGGGTTTGTGGCGTTTGTTTTTTTTTTATTTATTTTTTTAATTTATTTATAATATATTAAGCTTGTAGTGAATTAAGGTAAAATATAAGCTTGAGAAATTAAATTAATCAAAATTGACGTGAGTTTCTCATGGCTAGCGCTGTGGAAAGCCACAAAATTAAAATCCAAATTTTGAACACTTGGGTCTTACCGGTGAATACTTACTGGTTCTTATGTAGTCTTTGTATGAAAATACTCAGGAAAAGTTTCTCTCATGATACGAGACTCCCCAAAGAGGTACAGAGACACCTGAAAGCGCAGAGGGATAAAGCTCTTTTACTAGAGGTTTGAATGCAAAGACTTTGCACTGACTCCTGTCAACATCGAGTTTCTCATAAAACAACGTGGTTAACCAAATTTTGCTATATCATAAAATCATAGAATGGTTAGAGTTGGAAGGGACCTTAAAGATCATCGAGTTCCAACCCACTGCCCTGGGCAGGGACACCTCCCACTGGAATACGTATCTGCGAAACCCTGTAATTCAACTAAACCCACGCCTCCCCTGTTCGTATTGATTCAGGGTGCAGTTCGCTTTACATCTCGGTTTAGATAAGATCTCTTCGCAGATTTTTTGCCCTCCTTTTCCTGAGGTGGAGTGCGAGTGGGCCTCATCTGCTGCATGAGGTGCTTCCCGGTAGTCGATCGAACGGCTGTTGATTAACAAGTGTTTAACCTTTTCTAGCGTTACTAACTTTTAAGGACATCAGACAGCGTTTTGCACCGGTCACTTGGAGCGGCACACGGCAGCCTTTTCCACGTTTCCTCACGGAGTTCTCCGGGCTGGCCGCAGCCTCCGCGGAGGCGGCCTCTGGAGCCGGTGGGGCCCTAGGCGGCTCCCCCGGGGCTCACCGCTATCGCGCTGGGGCCGGCGGCACCGGAGGCGGGCTCTGAGGGCTGGGGCTCCCGGGAGCGGAGGCGGGCTCTGAGGGCTGGGGCTCTCGGGAGCGGAGGCGGGTTCTGAGGGCCGGGCCGGGGCTCCCGGGAGCGGAGGCGGGCTCTGAGGGCCGGGCCCGCCCCGGCGCAGGCGCCCCGCCTCCCGCACGCTTTGTCCTGCGTCAACCACCGCCGCGGCAAGATGGCGGCAGCGGATTGTAGCGACAGCGACGAGGAGGATTTGGTGAGCTATGGCACCGCGCTGCAGCCCCTGCAGGAGGGTAAGGGTCCCCGGGGATTTCCTCTGCGCCTCCTCGGTACCGCCGTCGTGCGTTGCGGCGGGCGCTGGGCTGTAGCACCGGCCGGGAGGCAGCCCGGCCTGAGCTGTGGGGTGTCCTGAAGGGCCCGCCTGGCCCGGCCTGGTGATGCTGTCCGTGCTGTGGCGGCCTTGGCTTGGGGAACGCTGTGGCGAGTGGGCCCAGCGCAGACTTGCCTCCCCCTTCTCCGGCCGCCCTGGGGCGCAGGGGTTGCCTTGGCAGGCGGGCTGGGCGAGGGGCCATCAGGCCGGGGGGCCCGGGGACGGGAGGTAGGCTGCCCGCCGCAGGAAGGTTAAATGGCCCGCTCGGCGCTCCCGCCAGCTGCGGTGTGGGCCTGGGCAGCCCAGGGCCGGTGCCGGCACTGTGCTCGTTGGGACTGGTGCCGGCCTGTCGGTCCGTCCTCTCCCCAGTCTCAAAAGAAGAATAGACTTCAAATACACCAGCTGAAGTGTATGCAGTTATACTGATGTGAACGTCTTACGCTGTAGGCATGGCCCAGGCTCGGTGTCGTCCGAGGATGTCTGTACGGCTGTGGCTCCTGAGCCTGTGCCCCTTCATTCATAGTAATGTTGTGCAAATGCGTATGTCAGAGTCCATAGCTCCTGTGTTTTCTTTCAGTTTTGGACACTTGTGATGTGCTGTAATTTTTCAACACAGTTACTTAAATGATGAAATTCTCTCAGGAGGTTAACAGCTAAACATGTCCTTTCGCAGGAGAAGACCACGTTCTCAGAACTCGTTGGAATTTAGGATTTCTATTTGAATGCTTCATGCTTGTACTTTAGCAGTGTACATTGATAGTGTGTCCAAATATTTAAAGTAGTGTGGGAATAAACGTAAACTGCTGATGTGTTCCTCGTCAGGATGGCTACTATTTGATTCACTTCCTAATTGCAAGGATTAAACATATCCAGAGCAAATGGAGAGTCTATTTTTTATGCAGTGTTGTGACTTAGTTTCTGATTTATCTGATTGTAGGTGAACGAATTAAAAAGCCAGTTCCTCTTCAAGAACAGACTGTTAAAGATGCAAAGGGACGATACCAGCGTTTCCATGGAGCATTTACTGGTGGTTTCTCTGCTGGTTACTTTAACACTGTTGGCACAAAGGAAGGTTAGATATTTTTCTGTCTTCTTGGAGTGGTTAATTGATTACCATAATTTAATGTTAGTGAAAAGAAATTAACTGTCATTAAGCATTCTTTCCCCCTGCTATTCATTATGCTGTAAATAGTTGAAACAGTATTGTTGAAGTTATTTCCCCTTGAGTTTTTGAACTGCAGTTTTATAGATGTTCCCTTGATGTATCCTTAAGGTGTAAAGTTGAAACGTTTGAATTTTTTTCAAATATTACGTTGCTGTTTACAGTACCTTACTTAGATATTTACTTTCTTTAAAGGGTGGACTCCTTCAGCTTTTGTATCATCACGGCAGAAGAGAGCAGACAGAACCATTTTTGGACCAGAAGACTTCATGGATGAAGAGGTAAACTTATAAAGGAATACAAATCTTTTGGAAGTAGTTGCCATGACAGCAGGTGTTTTGGGCAATGAAATCTCCTAAAGAACTTAAATAGCTAAAATGGAAGTAACTTTAAAATCACTTTCTTCTATACAGTGTTATACTTCTAGGTCCTATAGGATGTTTCATAGATTCGCTTAGGAAGCTCCTGTAATCTCAATATTTAAAACAGCCTCAGAACTCAACCCTTTCACTTTCTCTGTCAGAAAATACAAATACTTTTTGAAGCTGTTTAAAATATGACCATTCAAGTTATTGAAAAAGCAGCTGATTTATACAGTCTTGAAAAATTTAACCAATGTAAGGGTCATATCCTGTTTTCTTTCCTTTACCATTACAATAAGTAAGCATTTGAGGGAAACATTTTTAATCAAAACTTTTTCATTTTGTCTATATTTCCAGGATCTTAGTGAATTTGGGATAGCACCAAAAGATATTACAACCACAGATGATTTTGCATCCAAAGCTAAAGACAGAATAAAAGAGAAAGCTAGACAGATTGCAGGAGTAGTTGCTGCCATTCCAGGAACCACTGCATTTGATGATTTAATAGGACCATCAAAGTAAGTAAATTTAGAGTTAACCAAACAATTCCTTTCACTTAGAAGTGTTGTATTGGTTAGAAAAGTAATGTTTGACCACAGTAATCCATGAAGGAGACTGGAAGATCTGCAGCGTTATGCTTTCTAAGTGGCCTCTGTTTTTGTTTTATACATGCAGACTTGTATCAGGTAAACATTTATAAACTGGGATGCAGTGTATTCGCAAATGTTAATGCATTCAGATTTAATTTTAAAGTGGGGTATAAAAATGTAATTTCGAATGGTATATATGTATATTATTTCTCCAGAAATACTAAAAATGTGGTTTGAGGTAATTTTTTCCCCCTTTGTTTTCTTAGAATAACAGTTGGGGTTGAACTGTTACGAAAAATGGGCTGGAAAGAAGGACAAGGAATTGGACCGCGTGTCAAAAGAAAGCCACGCAGGCAGAAACCTGGTAAGTTCAGTGAAGTTCCTGAACTCATTAATAGAAAGCTAGCATTCATGGACTGATTAGAAAGTTTATTTTAAACCCTCCTTTTTTTTTTTTTTTTTGTCTGTGTCTTTAATCTTAGAGAAATTTAATAAGGTAATTTAATATGATGCTATTCTGTCTCTTACAGACCCTGCAGTGAAAGTATATGGTTGTGCGTTACCACCTGGACTGTCTGAGGGTTCTGAGGTATTAAGTTGTTCGTTGACTTACGTAAGAACGTGTGATAGTGTATTTAAAAATGAACTTCTTTCATGTCTTTCAACAGTATTTAACATTCAGTTTGAAGTTTTGTTAAAAGTATTCATAAATACTTATTATGCCTATAGTGAAGAAAGCTTTTAATGTAACAAAACCTATTCTTTTGCTACCCTGGGCAGGTATCGTTCATACATATCTTCATATATAATTTAGGAAACGCAAACTTGCCTAGTCTCAGGTCAACTAAATGTTGTTAAAGCTCAACGTACAAAACTTTTAATCATATTTGCCGTTACATACGTGTATTTTGTACAAGGATGAAGAGGATGAATACCAGCCAGAAAATGTGACGTTTGCACCAAAAGATGTAATGCCAGTAGATTTGACTCCGAAAGAGAATGTCCATGGACTTGGCTATAAGGGTTTGGACCCCTCACAAGCTTTGTTTGGTGTGTCTGGAAGAGAACACCTCAATCTTTTCACAGGTGGTTCTGAAGACACAAGCAATTTACTTGGTGATGTGAGGCACAATAAAGGAAGAAAACTAGGTATTACGGGTCAGGTAAGGACACTTTTTTAATATATTTTATTACTAGTGCAGTAAAATCTAAATAAATTTTAGTTTTTCTTCTGTGGAAGGCACCTAGTACCTAGGTATTGTACATACCTTAAATGTAGTTTGAGAACAGGATTTTATTTTATTTTTTACTTAATATGAAAATGTGGGCAATTCCTTAGAACTGTTACGTGCCTTTACTTACTGATATTGTTAGAGAACTGTAAAATATTTCACTCTGAATAGTTGAAAATTGTTGTTATTTTGATTAGAGAAAGTTGTTGATGTTCATTATGGTTTTAGTTTACATTTTTTGTGTCAATTTTACTGAATCCTTTTAGTAATACTGAATCTGTTAGATTCTGCTAGATCTGTTGCATCTGGTAGAGAGGTTTTGCTTCTTGCCATGGTATTTGTAGTTCTTATGTAGAAGCACTGTCAGTTTATATTTCTGGGAATTACACTTGTTTAGTTTTCATGCCAACTTAAATTTTTTTTCCTTTTGAGAACTTAACCTGCTCTCAGTCAGGGTGCAAATGTTACCTTGTGGAATTAGGCTGTTGTCCTCGTCCTGTAAAGACCAAACTCACTGTCCCTCCCTGCCAAGGCAGTGGAATTAGGTTTGCTTTTGTATTTGGTGGGTTGGGGTGTTTTTTTTTTTTTTCCATTAGTTGGTAGCACTTTTTTTTGTGAAACTCTGTTTTCCCCACTATATATATATGTTTACTGGACACCTTATGTAATATGGATGGACAGATACACTGTAGGTTTGTTCTGGCATGTGACTTAAGAGTATTGTTTTTATACTTTTGAATTCTCGTTATCGAAAACATATTTTAGGCTTTTGGTGTAGGAGCTTTAGAGGAGGAAGACGATGATATTTATGCAACTGAAACACTCTCAAAATACGATACAGTTCTAAAAGATGAGGAACCTGGAGACGGCTTGTACGGCTGGACAGCACCTAAGCAGTATAAATCCAAAAAAAGTAAGAACTGTAGTTCCATCTAAAGAGCTGGTATCATTTGTATTGGGGAAACAAAATATGGCATAGGCGTAGTCTCTGTGTTTTCCAAGTATAATTTTTTTTGAGATACACTTGTGTGTTTTCAAATAACATTTGTAAATTTTATTTTGATACAACTTTATTTTCAGTGCAAGTTTTAAGTGCATGAAATACTACTGTTGTGATTTTAGAGTACCCGTTGATGTTAGTTGTACACAATTAGTGGCACTCGTGACGTTAGCTACACACAACAGTGGTACTGTTGCCTCACCATTAGCCATGTTCATCTCACAGCAGTCTCTCTGGCAGTCATTTTTTAGCTGTATAATACTAACAGATTCAGAACCCTTAAATTTAAATGAGAGGCACTGAAGACAAAGAACTACAATTATGCTCCGTAAAATATATTGTGAAATGGAAAATACTCAGAAAAAAATGCTTTTTGCCAAACGTATGTGTTTCAAATACTGACCAGCTCTATGGTTCTTTTGTAGGGTCTGAAAGAGATGTTAAATATATCGGCAAAATCTTGGATGGTTTCTCCTTAGCATCAAAATCATCAAGTCCAAGCAAGGTGAGCAGATTCTGATGTTTTTGTATTAAGAATAACATCAGCAAATTGACATGTGAGCTGTATGGACTTCACTGTTGCTCAGTGTTTTTTATGTTCTTAGAAATAAAATTTCTGGCTAGTGATAAAGATTGCAGAATGAGCAAAATTATAGTGTTGGAGGCTATTCAGTACAAACCTGAAATTTGTCAGACTGCTGGATGAATTTAAACTTTGCCCATGTACTGGCTTTGAGCAAACGCCTTTCACACCATCCACTGTTACTTGGCATAAAGTTGGACTAATGATTTGATTTAACTGTGAAATAAAAAAAAAAAAAGTACATCTTTTGCTTCTAGGTCTTTCAGATGTAATACTGAGTTTTCTGTAAAAATCAGGCCCCATCTTTCATCCGCTTTGCTGTTTTTGTGACAAGTTAATTTGTTAGCCCCATTCTCAAGTATGCATCATCTATACCATATATATTTGCATAAATTAGAATGAAAAACAGAGTTGTATGACACGGTCCTTTTTCTGATGAAGAAAAAGGAAGGACACTTGTGTCCTATATAAAATATCATATAGGAGGCATAGGGATAGCCTTTGAAATAACAGCTTGAATGAAGAACGTGAGCAAAAAGGACTTTAAACAAGATTAAAATGCAGTAAGCACAGAAATACTTAATAGTCCAATTAAGTTATGTTGCTTCTGTTTTTAAAAATTGGAACTATTAAGCAATACCAAGAGCATTTTCTAAAATAAAAGCAATGCATATTAAGGCTCTTGTTAACTCTGCTGCAGCTTGATGTGCATGTTTTCCTATTTTTCATAATCATTGCATATTAACAGTAGAACAATCTGTTCTCAAAGTTTGTGTTATGATGCCACTTGCTGACTGGGTCTGAAAGAATCAGTAGCTTGTAATATCTGTTTCTGCTGCTAGAGATGTAAACCGAGGCATTTTTTGATTGGGGTGACTTTTTTCTCAAGCACATTTTTTGGTGTTGAATACATAGTTGTATCTCTCTCAGTGGATTTTTTTTTTTTTCTTTTTGTCATCCCCCTGCCAAGGTTTATCTCCCGCCTGACCTGCCACGAAATTACAGACCAGTCCATTACTTCCGGCCTGTGATAGCAGCTGGGAATGAAAACTGCCGTTTACAGAAGGCATTAGAGGAATCGACTGGAAAACTTGCCAGTGATCTGGCACAGCAAAGCAGGCACAATTTGGATGCGTCTCAGAGGAGGGAACGACTGGGAGAGGCTGCTCTGAAAGGTATTGATACACGTGAGCGCACCTTTGCTTCTGTTTCAGGCCCCCTGTTTATATTGCAGTAAAAATTTGGTCTAGCCTTGAATAACTATTTTCTGATATAAAAATATTAAATTAAAAATATAAAAATCTAGGTGGATTAGCTAGAATACCTTGTCATTGTCCAGTTTCTTCTCACGGTTGAATTGTTGACATATCTTTCTGTATTTTCATTTACTTCAATCTTTTAAAGAAAAGTTTGTGTGGGATTATGTTTTACTATGTTGGTTTTTGGGTTTTGTGGGGTTTTTTTTGGTGGCCTTATTATGAGTTAGGAATATAGTCGGCTGTGAATTGTTGGTTTTTATTTTTTCCCCCTGTAAAAATGAGGTTTCACTGAAATACATGGAAATCCACTAAAAAGGTAATTTGTAAATGTGGTTCACGTTTGTATCTACAATAGCAAAGTGTACCAAGTAATATGTTAATATGTGGTAAATAGTGTAAAAGATGCAATAGTGGCCAATTTTATCTGCCTTCTCTGCCATTATACTGTTTATTGATGCTTAAGAGCCTTTTCTCCGAATGTATATGCATAGTGGTAGGCTTTTTTCCTCTGCTAAAGTGGCATAAATAGTTGTAGTAATTTTTTGTTTCTATTTATCTTTTACTGCTTTTTTTGCTTTTAGGTCCGTCTCCTTCTGTTTTGGAATATCTGTCTGAAAAAGACAGAGAAAGACTCAAAGAAGTGAAACAAGCATCTGAACAACAAATGAAAGCAAGAACGTTGCCTCATCAGTCTTGCAGCAGCAGATTCCAGCCAGCCTCCCCAGATGCTGCTGCTCACAAATGGCAGATGTTGTTGGGGGGGCAGTTAGCAAATGCTGGCTCTAGTGACTTCAAACCATTTGCAAAAAATCCAGAAAAACAACAAAGATACGAAAGTTTTCTGAAAAGTCTTAAACAAGGAGAAAAAGGTAACTGAAGAGATTAATCCTGACACTTTAATATTTCTCTGAAAAAATGTTTTGATTTGGCTTTTCCTTTCTTTTTCATGCTGTTTTTCATCCTGTTGTGTTCTATGTTCACTATGAGTTCTCTTCCTGAATTCCACAGCATTCCTTCCTCCACTTCTTAGGGCCAATGTTAAAATAAACTCTTACTGATACTTAATTGTGTTGATGAGGAAAACTGCTCAGTCATTTTAAGTGTCAGCAAGATTTGATTTTAGGCATTACAGTTGATACTTTTATGCTGTAGCAGAAGTGAAGTTCTCTAGGTTGTTCTACTTAGTTGCCTGTATTTCTGGATTTCGTGTCTTTCATTTGGCAGAGTAGACTTCAGCTTTGGCCAATGCCATAAACTATGCATGGAACAAGCATTTTCATTTAGTTTGTTTCTGTTTGAGGAGTAGAACTGGCAGATCCTAGAGACGCAGAAAGATTATTGGCTCACAGTGGAACAGCGATTTTCTTGCCTTTTCCCACACAAAATGGGAAAAATCAAAAGAATGCCCATACCCTGCACTTCCAGAGGAGATGGGGATCCTGAAGTGAGTGAAGTAACTCATGCTTGTCAAAGGTTGTGTTGCATGTCCTTTGGATACTCAAGCTGCCACTGTCGGTTATATTCTTCACAGAAATATTTGTGGCTGTAAAATCATAGCCTACATGCGGAGCTCTTACTCAAGACAAAAAAAATACACCAGCTCCCTTCATCTGTTCTTCTTGTGCTGTGTCCAGTAGAAAACCTGGTTTTGTTATTTTAGGATTTTTTAAAATAATATTTTTCATAGTATGAAAAAAGATTTCCTGGTCAGTAGCCTTTCCTGGTTAGTGCATTGGGACAAACTGCTTGAGCTTTGCACCCAGAGTTCCTCCATTCAGGAAATGGGGTTTCCCCTGTGTAAAACCAAGTGTCCTCTTATGACTGTAAGTGCCTCCTTAGTCATAGCAATGAAAATGCAAAAGAAATAACTTGAATGATTTAAGATTCTGTTTGTAAGTGTCTTTGCTTGGCTGCCGTTACTGTCTGTTTCTCAGGGAGCAATGTGAACCTGTTGTTTTAAACAGGGTCTGTGTTCACAGAAACCCGTGTCCAAATTCTGTATCTGTCAGCGGGCACTTTATATACCAGAAAGCCCCTCGGAAGTTACCAAAGCCTGGCCAGGCTTGCTCACTGGTTAACTCACCGTGCTTTAGTTTTTTGATATAGTTTTGGATTATACTGTTTGTTTTAAACACCTATTAAATGCATTAATAGGTGTTTTGAACATTCCTTAGAGGGCAATGAGAGTAAGGAGTAAGCATTACAAGTAAAATTGTTTAAAATATCTATCTTGCATTTGGCAAATACTGTCATTCTTGCTATCTTGCCAAATTACCTCTGCTTATCAAGGGATAACACAGTTGAGATTAATACTGCCCTTAAACTAAATACTCATTAAATACTTGCAAGGATGTGTTCTTATTATCTTATTTTTTTCTTGAAAAAGCATCAGACCTAAATCAGCTGTAATCTCCGCTAAGCGTTTCTATCCTTATCTTACAGTAGATAATTTCTCTCCTTATCTTTTAGTAGATACATTGGAGCATTATTTAGACCCGACTATGACAGAATGGGAGCGAGGAAGAGAACAAGAGGAGTTCTTCCGTGCAGCCATGTTCTACAAATCCTCAAATTCAGCACTCTCATCCAGGTTTACCCGGGCCAAATATGAAGATGATGTTGACAAAGTGGAAGTTCCTCGGGACCAAGAGGTATGTGCTGTTTACAGTCTTTTAGTACCTTGGAGCTGCAGTTGCTGCCTTAACCCTGACTTGAAAAGTTCTTTTTCTTTAAAGTTCTTTTGTAGATACCATGTTCAGGTTTTGTTGCCCTTCTGTTTAGCAAACTTCTAAAAACACTCACTGCATACAAAGCAGCAGTTTGTTAAACTACACTTAAATATTTATCTTTCTGTCCTGTTCTTAGTCTTAAAACAGTAATAGTCTATTTAGTAAGTTGCTACTTATTTAGCAGCTATAAATGTTTGACTTTTTCAGAATGATATTGATGATAAGGAAACCGCTGTGAAGATGAAGATGTTTGGCAAACTCACAAGAGACAAGTTTGAATGGCATCCTGAAAAGCTGTTGTGTAAAAGATTTAATGTTCCTGACCCATATCCTGAGTAAGATGATTGATACTGATATTTTTAGCATTTTTTGAAAATTCTGAGTATTTCATATGCTTGTGGAAAATCTGGCTGGGTGTTTTCTTTTTGTGTCATAATAGACATAACATAGAACTGCCTAATGTTTTTATTTGCCTCATTAAACATGGTGACCTCTGACAAAATAGTATGCATTTTAAGGACTGCTGTAGGTGTTTCAACTTGTGGTAGATAAGTTGAGGCCTCTTCTGTGTTGAAAATAATAATTGACAAACATCTTTATTTCCCTCTAGTTCTACCATTGTTGGGTTACCGAAAGTGAAACGAGACAAGTATTCTGTGTTTAATTTCTTAACTGTGCCTGAGCCCACCACGTCTGTAACTCAAGCAACAAATGAAAAAATCCAACAAAAGACCAGTCTCAACAGTAAGTTTGTTGTTACTTTATTACTTTAGCTATAAATGAGATAATAAAATAGGAAAAGCATGTCTTTGTCACAGAGAACTTATCCGCCTTTTTTTTTTTTTTAATCAAAAAAAAACCAAAATTGAAAATAAATTCAGTGATACAGAAACTGAAATCAGTCATATAATGCTAATTTCTTCCACCTAGAAGACCTTTATAGGTCAGATATTTATTAGAAAGATTTAAAAAATGTCAAACTGCGCTGAAGAAGCGGAGTAATTTAAAATCAAGTAGCCAGGAAACACAACTGATTTGAATGTTTGGGTCTTTTTCAGAACCAAAGAAACCTTCAAGATGGGATGTGTCAGATAAAGAGAAGGAGAAAAAAGATTCTATCAGTGAATTCATTAGTCTTGCTAGATCAAAAGCTGATGCTCAGCAGCAGCCACCAGTGCCAGCGACAGAAGAAAGTGGAACTGGGCCGAGTGAAGCTCTTCCCACTGAGGTGAGTTTACAACCACGTCGGGACCTAAGGGAGTAGCTGTAAACCTTCATGACCCTGCAATGAGGTTGGGTGACATGGGAATTGATTTAATACAGATTAGTTTGCAGGAGAGCCAGCTCGGGATAAGCAAAGATGTGAGATTGTGCTCGGAAGGCTTTTGAGGTTATAACTCTGAGACGTTATAACACTTACAGCATACAAGGATAGCAGGTGTGACTGTACTTGACGTACCAGCTTAAGAGAAGGTAAAACGTAGCTCAGGAGACTGGGAGTTGAATTCAGTCCCTTACAGCCACACACTTTGCTCACAAGCACGTCATATATCTTTTTTTCTGTTTTGAATGGAGATGGGTGCATGCTTTGGGGAGAAAAGTGATGTTTTCCTCTTGCTTAAATTTGGTAGTGTATAACTGAAGTTTGAATTAATGAATTAACATCTACAATATCTCGGGATCTGTTTCCAACTGTCTGTGTAGCACTGATTGCACTACCCTTTACAGGACACTGACTTAGTTCAGCAGTGTTTCAGAGTTTTACTGTTTTGGACTAGCAATGCCTAAGACTATATTTCACAGCGATTGTGATATTTGATTTTTTTGTAAATACATGTCAGCATGTTTGAAGTTATTACTTCTCAGAGAGAGGTTGTTAGTTTCTTTAGTGTTTAAATACAGTTTGTTATGATGCTGTTTTGCAGGTAGCTAATGAAGATAAGGATCAAGAAGAAGAAAGCAGACCATCTATGGACTTATTTAAGGCTATCTTTGTGAGTTCCTCAGATGAAAAATCGTCTTCCTCTGAAGAAGAGAGTGATGAAGAACAGCAACCACCTACCTCGGAAATAGATTCAGAAACCACCAAGCAAGTTGATCTGCCAGATAATTCTTCATCAAATGTACAAGGTAGTACTTAATGGATACTCATTTGTATAAATACCTTGTAAAAGCTTAATTTATGAATCAAATACTCCAGGACTGCTACGACGGTACTGTGTTCTTGTGCAGATCATCTGATATTGGTGGAGCTGGGCGTGTAGAAAATGTGAATTACAGCACTGAATAAGGCCTTGCATGTTACAGTGTTATTTACATTGTCATGTGTCCTGTGTAGATTTTACAAGCAAACTATGCTATGGAATATGCTTGTTAAACAATGAGGGGGCAAAACCATCTGATGTTAGGGCTCAGTTCACTGAGAAATACAGGGAATATTTTATACCTATGGTAAATTGTAAGGTAGATTGATAAACTTATGACTGTCTTGTGATGGATATTTGACAAAATCAGAAATAAATAACTTGGATTTCTGTGATATTTCTTTGATAACTAAATTCATGCTCTAAATACTGACATTCCAGTAAAGTATAATATTGAAATAATTTTACTAAGACATCAAAAAGTTGCATTTTATTTATGCAATTTATTTATTTATTCTAGTTATAAAAGTTGCCAGAATACTTCCACAAGAGAGGGAAAAGACCAGTCTTACACTCTAGTTTGTAGTAAAGTTTAATAAGCGATCCGTAAAAAGTTCCCATGCCATTAAATTAACAAAATGTACAATATATTTCGCTTACAATGGAAACACTTTGTCCACTTACAGTCATGGTTCGTTCTGTTAAAATCTAACTTTTAGTGTTTATTAACTTCACACAACTTGTGGAGTCTCTTACTCATTTT
Source organism: Numenius arquata (assembly GCF_964106895.1). Lineage (NCBI taxonomy): Eukaryota > Metazoa > Chordata > Aves > Charadriiformes > Scolopacidae > Numenius > Numenius arquata. Next base: position 20,681,786 of record NC_133588.1, on the reverse strand, counting down.
AAGTAATGGAAAAGGAGTACTGTGTTACGAAATGAAAGCAACCATGCACTGATACTAATTTAATTAGTAATTGTATCATGTAAAAGGTCAATTTTGATTAAAAAGAACAACCATAAACCCAAACAAGAGTATGTTGACATGTTTCAGAACGTCAGCTATCCAGTTGACCAAAGCAGATCTAGGATGCTGTCAATTTGCTTTCTCAGAGGTTTTTAAAAAACCTTTTTTAACTTTTTTTCAGCGCTTCTGGGAAAAAGCGTTAGCTTATTTTCCTTTCAAATAAAGAAATTTCTGTTTTTTCCATAGAGAGCGTGGCTGCTGCAGCTGATCCTGGCGTTTCTTTGCTGCCAACTTCAAAGCAGGAAGTGGATGCAGCAGAGGAATTTGGACCAAAGTTGCCTCCAGCTTTTTCTTCTGGTAGGTTCTGTAGACTTCTAGTGTGTAAATTCTACACATTGAAGTTGTATGTGAGATACACGATACTTCACTTTAAAAAAAACATTTGTGAGTAGGTACTTTACCTCTTAAATGCCTGTGTTATGTCAAACTGGCATCAACAAATGCTTTGTTACTGTGCTGTGATCGACTAGCAGGAACCTCTTTGTGTACTGCTTTTGTTGTAGCTCTGTAGAGGCAATGATAAGGAACCGTAGTGAAAATATAGGACCAGCCTTACAATTTCTTTTAATAACAGATTGCAAAGGCATTTAATTGCAGTAGGAAAGTTGTAGCCAGGAGTTGTAGACATTTCATTTCCATTTGAAGTCTTAGATTTTTTTTTTTTTTTAAACTATCCTATTACATGAAAAGTAATATAGAACTTAATGATAAAATTACCTTATTTTATCAAATTTTTTTTTCTTCATTTGCTTTGTGCTTTAGGCTCTACTTGGCAACAAGGTCCAGTGGTGCCAGCAAGTTTTCCTGGGCCTAGTAAGAAAGAAAAACATAGAAAGAACAGAGAGAAACACAAGACTAAGAGAGAACACAAACACAAAAAGGAAAAGGTATTTAATTTTTAATTCGATTTGAAACAGTTTATTGATTCTGTAATCTGTCAGTCAAAACCTTTTATTATTTATGCTATGGTTGTAGAAAATAGATACAGTGGAACTAGAACTTAAGCAACTGAGTTTCTTAGGTGTCTTGAAACTTGAACTTCAGAACAGAAAATGATCCAAATAAGGTGTTGCTTTTTCCATATATACAATGTGACTCCAGATAGAATATTGTGGGCAGTTTAATGTTGTATAGTGAAGATGTCGGGCGTATTTTAAGAACTGCATATAATTCATGGCTTGTATACAAATAATAATAATGAAATTTCTGGTTTGGGTGTTCGGGATGAAATGGGTGATTTTGGTATATATTTTCTAGCTCAGTCTGAATAGTGGAAAAGAATCATTGTTAAATGTTCCGTTTCAGTTAAGCTTGGAGACTAGACGGAAATCAACTTCTTGCTGTAGTTGTCTTTCAGAAAAACCCAAGTCTTTCACAATGAAATAAGGGATTATTTCTCTTCTTTTTACAGAAAAAGAAACACAAGAAACAGAAAACCAGAGGAAAACACAAGAATAAAAAATCAGAAAAAGACAGCAGCTCAGACACCACAGATAGCAGTGACAGCCTTAGTGATATAGACACCACGGGCTTGTCACCCAAAGAACTTCTTAGAAGGTAAACTGAAAGTTTACGTAAACACTTGTAAGTTTTGCAGTGGATAATCAAAACCTCAATTTCTGAGTTTTCGTTGTAGTGAACCTATTTGCAGCAAGTATGTAACAGGTCTCTTTATGAATACAAAATACTGCCTTTTTTTTTTTTTTTTTAATAAAGTGAGGAAAAATTTACAAATATTATACACCTTAAGCTGGGGGTAATCAATTTTAGGATAGGAGCCCCTTAAGATAAAGGGCACTAAATAGACAACTCTCCTAGTTAATGGAGGTTGTCGTTAATGACGACTGGTATTTTCGGAAGGTATTTTGAATGGGAATAATTGAACAAGTGTAGGCAGTGATTCTTATTTCCATTATTTTGTCTGCTTCTCTTTACTTGGAGACACTGGAAGCAACATTGTCTGCTTCGGAATGTTACAAGTCTGCTTTGGTTTGTTGATAATTAGCAAAAGATCTGATTCAAATAGATCCACTGTGTGGCATTGATGCTTAAGCTAACTTTGTGCTCAAGCAAGGAGGAGTGAGGCAAGCGGAACGATGCCCGAGTCAGGTACATGTCTGCTAAATCGAGATTGTGCTGTTACATTTTTATGAACTAGAGACTTAAGCATAGTGCCAACAGAAACGTGAAAATTGAAAGCCAGCAATTTGCAATTTCATTTTGCTCACACACGTGAAGTTCAGACAAAAGTAACTGTCAATTGTTTGGATCATCATCAGCTCCAAGCGCGTGCCCTGGGGAACGGTCACTGCGTTGGGTTCTGTTCTGTTGCGTGTCTCCCATCAGCTGGAGGAGAGGTCTCGGTGTAGTTGCTGAGATGCCACATCCAGCTGGCCTAAATGCAAAATGTTTGGAGTCTGGGTATTTAGCAGCATGGAGATGTACCCATGGAAGGGCTGGCATTCCAAAGGACTCTGCCACCGCTCCTTTGGAACGGAGCATCAGTTATGTACTGGTGTTTTCTTACTGAAAAAACAAACTGCTGCTCTTGGTTTCTAAATAGCTAAAATATGTATACGTACTTATGCATTTTGCACAAAATAGTTAGATTTCTTTGTACAACCAGTTATTTTGGAAGTCTGCATTTTTATGTCTCTATTACTGAGAATGTTTTTATCTCACCTAACTTAGATCTCTGTCTGAAACTAAGGTTTAAGGAACTGCTCAAGTAATTAAATGTTCTTACTGTTGCATGTTACTATTCAGTCTGACCTCTTTCTTTTTCTTTCCCCTTTTAGATTAAAACAACTTCAGTATTGAAGAGGCAGCTTGCTTTCTTCAGTGCTGTGGGACTTTGATCTCAGATTTTTGATCTCCTCTGTGATGGTAGATCAATCATGTGTACTTTGAAGCGCTGTAGATACTGTATTCATATTGAATTTGTTTGAAAGTAAATGTACATATGTTTATTTTGTGATGCTTCATATGTTCAAAATGTATGGATTATGTAATGTTGAAAAGACTCCTTTCAGGGCAGCATAATCTGAAACACTGCAGGCTCTGTTTTAATTAACATGAAACAAGATATTTAATAAACTTAAGTATTAAAAATCATTTTTGTGCAGGAAGCAATTGCCTAGGACCTCTAAAACGCTGGAGAGTAATTTTCAGTTTGAATTAAATTAGGGAGTTAAAAACTAAAGCAATGTAAAACTTATATTGGGTGCAAGTATTTTTAAAGAGTCCGATGCCCAATTTCAGGTTGCAGTTTGGCAGCATCTGCCTGTACCTGGGCTTGGTTGTACATCTCCAAATGGGGTATAGCGTTTACCCTAGCAGATCTACACCAATAAACTGTCATTTTGACACAGATAGTTAAGGCTGATGTACTTAGCCATTAGTATTGTAATTGTTACCTACCTATTTCATGTATTACAGTGAAAACTGTTTATACCATTTTTACTTTTTTTGTGCAGTACATTTAAATAGCAATTGGTACCGTACCTAATTATTTTATTATAAACTATGAAATAGTAGTTTTTTGCATGATCAGGCTGTTAAAATAGATGCACAGAGGGTACACAACATTCCTGCTGAAAATCACGAGCAAAAGCCTTAAACCGCAATTCACTGCTGTAGGTGGCAGTGCTGTGATGAGATGTGTTTTTCAGTGTCCACAGAGTTGGGACAGCTCTCGATGTCAGCAAGGTGATACAGTAGCCTCGGCTTGACACCGATTGTGCAGGTTTTAAGGCCACGTCAACAAAAAAATTTGAGCGAGGAAAGCAAAACCAAGAAATTTGGCCGCGAGGTTGCCTCTGTCATCGTAAGGAGACCGACCCGCCCGGGGATCGAACCCGCGGCCCCCCGGGATGAGGGGAATGGAACCCGCGGGGAGGGGGATCGAAACCGGTGTCCTGCCGGCGGAGAGGGGCGTGGCGGCCGCCTGAGGGAGCGCGCGCGGCCCATGGCGGCGGGGAGCGCCCAGGGGCAGCCCCGGGCCCCGCCGTCTCCGCCGTCGCCCTCCTCGGCCGAGGGGCGCTGGGGCGACTGCGATCCGACGGCGCAGGGAGGGGCGGGAGGGCCGGGGCAGGCCAGGCGCCGTGCCCGCCCGGGGGAGGTCGGGCCTCTGAAAGCTGAGGGGGGGCAAGCGCTGTCACTTCGCGTGTGGTTGATGGCGGCGGCTGGTCGTTCTGTTCGGTCTGGTCACACAAACGCGTGCCGGGAAGTCATCAGCAGACTCCTAAATGACTGAGGAAAAGCCTTCTCAAAATTATCTTTGATGAAATTTGGAACGGTCGTGGCTAAAACGAGGGGTCTCGGAGCTCGATGTGCTGCCCTGCGATGGGCCAGAGTCGAGGAAACAAGTGTTTGAAGGACTGGAGAGAGACTTCATGAAATTTAAAGATAAATATTACTTTTCATGAGAGGAAGAGGAATTGGGAAACCAAAACAAACCTCTCTTCCCCTCCAGAAAAATAAAATCCACATCCACGAATCTGTCTTTCTCAACCGTGTTTGGTAGACCTGCTCCAGGCTAGTGCCCAGGAGAGGATGTGAACTCTTCCCCGACAAGTGGAACTTAAAATTTTTATTATCCTCCGGTTCTTGCTTTCATGCTCCCCCTTGTGGACTAAGCTGTCAAAAATAATTTGAAGGAAAAATATTCCTAAACTTTGCTCTGTTCCTTTACAGATCCCTTTTGAGATTCTGAGAGGACACACTGATGCTGTGAGCTCCTGCCATTTTTGCTTTGAAGACACAAAAATACTTTCGTGCTCTTACGACAGAACGGTGAAGCTCTGGGTATGTTATGAATGCACCAACAACAAATTTAAAAAAATAAAGCTGAAATCGAAGGAATGTTATACAGGCATGAAGACTGAATCATCAAGGAGCCCTCTGCAGATATTTTACTTAGTTTAAAAATAGCAGCTGTAAATGTTTTTGCAGTCACAGATAAATAGTAAAATTCCTATTCTGATTCTGAAACCTCTTGGTACTTATGCAAACAAAAATCTAATTGAAATAACCGAGTTAATCATGGAAATAGAAGATTATTTCCCTAGATGAAGGTATGATGACTGATCCTGTGATGCTTTGATGTGTGAGTTACTCTGCATGTCAGCAGTCCTCCTGGTGTTTTTGTTTTGGTGTTTACAGTCAGGCACCATGATCCATTTGTAAAACTTGATTCATATTTTATTTGTATTACTAAAGAACTTTGAGGCTTTACTCATGGGTTAGGGCTGCACTATGCTTTGAACATTATACACATACGATAAAAAGATAGTCCCTTCCTGAAATCACTTAAAACTCTCTGTGTAACAGACTAAGTAGGTAGAAGCTGATGGAGAAATGCAACAGCCTCAAATTGCACTGTGTTGAGGTTTCGGATGGATATTAGCAAAAGATTCTTGACCCAAAGGGTTGTCAAGCCTTGGAAGAGACTGCCCAGGGCAGTGGTGGAGTCGCCATCCCTGGAGGTATTTAAAAGCCGGGCAGACGTGGTGCTGAGGGACATGGGTCAGGGGTGGTTTGGACAGTGCTGGGGTAACGGTTGGACTCGATCTTAAGGGTCTTTTCCAACCTGGATGATTCTATGGTAAATGAACCAGTAATGCAGTATGGGTCATCTTCTCAGCACTTCAGTGATCTGCAGTTGTAGGAGTCACAAAACAGACATTGAAGTGGGATTTTGTATTACGAGAGAGATTTCCAGTTATTTATAGGTGACTCCTGCAAAACGTGAAGGACAGCAAAGGGGAACTCAAATTTTGAAAATGTAGCGACTGAGTGACAAAGGCTGGCATCAAAGGTAAGGCAGAAGGGAGGTGATACCTGGGATAAATCACAAAGAGCTTTGTATTTGAAGACAAGAGGCTTGTATTTGTGACTGAGAACGAGGAATCGATGAGGGAACACAAACAGGGAATGACATAATGTGGACAGCAAAGGGAAATCTGTGGAAGAGCGTTGCATATGGGGAGAGTGCATTTGTGAAGAAAACAATGTTGCAGTAATTGATATGGGAATGGCAGGCCTTGAGAGCATGAGTTTTAACTATGTGAACGAAAATGGGAAGCCATGTATTAGTTTATGAAGAAAGACTTGCCAGGATTGAGGTATGGATGTGGATGTGAGAGTTTAAGGAGAACGCTTTTAAAGAAATTTCTGGTGAAAACTATTGTGATGAGAAGGAGTTAAATACAAGTCTGTGTGCAATAGATGAAGAACCCTGTTTCAGTCAGTCTTGAAATGACAAGAAGGAATAGAGAGTCTGAGATTGTAAGAGTAACTAAAGTAAGACTAACTACTGATTTCACAAGTTTTGTTTTCTCTTATTTTGTGATGCTTTGTATGTTTTTACAATTTAGCAAAGCACTTCTTAATCAAACTTATTTGGATTTGTTCAAGGATGTTGAGAAAGGTTTTCCTATTCAAGTTTTTGAAGAAGCACACACCGCCCCAATTTCTGAGTGCAACTTGACTCCTGATGACAGAAGGTGACCATTTTCTATCTTAATTTATTAAAAAAAAAGTAAAAAGTGATGGTTTCATGATTTCAAGGCTCAATTTCAGTGCACGTGGAAACACTTAGTACAAAATTTAGAACAAATAAATTACTTTTTCCAATCCTTCCTATGGTTTCCTAACTTGTACTACTTCAAAGTCAAACTTCTTTTGCTTACTTTTGTGCTCCATGATAAGTCACTCTGTTATAATTTTCTCTTACATCTCCCTCCCTCCATACGCTCCTACTTTTCCACTCTCCATCCTTGCACTTTCATTTGTGCTGTCCATACTCTGCTGACAGACCCTTTACTGCCAGACTCCTCTATCCACATGAACTACCATAAATCTCACCTAGTTCTCACCTACAGTTTGTATAGGAGCTCTTAAATTTTTTCTGCTTTGCATATGATGTCTGCTGAATTAAACAGGAATCTATTGTCTAAATTGCATGTTGGAATACTCTGATAGATTATGGCCTCTTTTACAGCAAAGAACTTGTCTAATACTGTTCTTGAGTTGCACGGCACTGGAAGTCTGTCTTTGCCATATGTTATGAAAGGAGTATATAAATATATATGTCTTGTATAAAAGAACAACGTTGTGAGGTTCGGGGGTTCATCTGTCAGTGAGATTTATACCTTCATAAAGGACCTCTTCTCTGTGTATTGTTTATTAATATTCCATAGCCTTTCCATTAAGCCTGTCTTGTCAATTAAAGAAGACATGCATCTTAAGCCAGTGTCAATCTCTGGACACAATAATTAAAACAACTGCAGCATATATTAACATTCAGTTAAGTAGGTCATGCGGTGCCTCCAGGAGTACAATTTCTGGCATATTTTATCATTAGTTCATAGTTTAAATATTTTTTTTATCAGATTGTAGAGTTGACAGATTAGCTTTCTGATCACTGAATAGTACACACATACGCTGCCTATAGAAATTCTGTATATTCTTGAAAATTGCTAAACAACAAGAAAATGCCATTGTATATGGCCCTGGAAACCACTTTCCAATCGAAAATGCTACCAGTTCAGAAACTTCATGTGGTCTTTTACATTACGTGTTTCTGTTTAGGAGAAGAGATGGTGTTGGTTGCAGGAAGTATACACATACAGGGAAAATAAAAAGATTTTAATAATATAATTGTATTTGTAGTTGTTAGGACATTGATGCATCGAGTTTCCTAGGCAAAATGCCTAACAGTGACAGTTTATGAACTTTGTCATAATAAAAAGCCACAATGGTACTAAAAATATTTGTTACATCCAGTGACTTTCAATATAAATATTACTTTATATATTTGGGAATATTTTAATAAAACTACGTGAGGGAAAAATTTTTGACCTCCCATTTTATGGAAACCTGCCAGTTTTAGTAAACTTTATTGAATAGCTTTGTTGTCTAATGTGGCTTTGTGTTTGTGCAGAGCAGTGTTTGTGGTACAGGGTTACCCAGCAACATAATCACCGAAAATCCAAAATATCCTGCTGACAAGAGCACTGCACATTCATTAAAGAAAAGACATCATAATGGCTCTAAAATTATTCTAACGTGAGAAATAATTAAATATATTGTAAAGGATGAAATGAAATTGAGTTGACTGCTTGCACTGAAAACTATATATGTGACATTGTTATTATTAGTTTCTATCTGAAATATAAATAATCCTTTTTTCAGCTAAGCTATGCAATAATTTTTGCGGTAGCCCCTAAAAATCTATTTTAAATTAGTGCGTGTGAGGATGTAAAATCATTGTCATAATTAAATGTTGTCACTTATTCTTTAAATACCTTCTTTTAAGTGAGAACATTGATCGCTGTTTTCATTAACATCATTTTTAGAGTGGTAACATCATCATATGATGACACTGTCAAGGCCTGGGATATGGAAACAGGAAAAATGCTTGTATGTATCCTTTTGAATGCCTCTTGCAGGAGGTACAACTGTGAAATTGAGGTTTATTGCTTTGTTATTGTTAAATAAGAAAACAAAATATTCTTTTTTAGCACAGTACAATATACTTAGGGTTGGTGGGCTTGATTTTTAGTCTTAGTTTTGGTACTGGTAATTGCTTGATCTTGGGTAAGTCTCTTGAACATGTCTCAGTTATTTCAGATACAGATAGGTATGATAATAATAACTTGTCTCAGAAGATACATTTCAGATTGATTAAATTACCATTTTAGGATTTGAACAGGGTGGCTTTGTCTAATTTTAAGTTATTGCTTATGCAAAAATAGAAAAATTGGATATAAAGACATCTGTCAGCTTTCACCAAAACAAAGTGATATCAAAAGCCTTCTTTCTGAATCTGCTTACAGGTTATAGAAAGTCTGCTGTAAAACCCTCTCTAACCCTCAAGCACGTTTCTAAAACCTTCTGTTTTCTCTTTAGTGGACAGTAGAACATGAAGGCATTGTAACTTCATGTAATATTTCTTGTGATGGTAGATATGTGGTATCTGGTTCAGACAAAGGAAATTCCATATCTGTTTTTGATGCAGTAAGTGCAACAGTACTGACACGTATCCAAGGTAAGAATTACTACTTTTACGTATTGTTTATGCAGCTCTTATTTTTTTTTTATTTCTTACAAAAAATTGAGAAAATTAATTCAGTTCTAATATCCTCATTTCAGAAAGGCAAAAGAAAGTTATTCATAAGACATTAAACCTGGTATTTTTCAGAATAGGTTTATAAAAAGGAGATAATGGGCTAAAATTAGACCAACGGTGATTCTTTTTTTGAAGCATACTTTCCCTTTGAAGGTAATTTCACTAGTGAGACCTCAGTCCCATGAGGCTTCCACTGGGGACAGCAGGTCAGGGAGTTTGCCATTCCTGCAGAATCAGCTTTTGAATATATGAGCAGTCTAACAAATGTTAAATTAGCATATGGTTAATGTGCTCCTGTGAATCAGAGCCTGATGGTAAAATCATTTGCGTTTAAAAATAAAAAGTGCCCAAATGGATTGAAATAGCTTCATTAGAACTGTCTCTGTTAGGTGACACTATCAGGACATATTTTGTTTACATTATTTTAATGGAGCTATTTGCATTCTTAAAGTATAATTACCTGCTTGAGTGCTGCCTAAGAGTCTGAGCAGTTAACTGTTACTGGCATTACGGGGCCACACTTCCAGACTTATTTTCAGGCATGGAGCAGAGAAGTAAGTTACAACAGGACAGCACGTAATTGTACATGAGCTGTGTCTGTTGGGCACCTGGGTACAGGTCGGTGTTTCATGCTGTCTGCAGTAACGCGGAGAGGAGCCCGAGCCAGCGAAACTGCAATTTAGAAACGACAGGGATTTGGAAATGGATGCATAGATGTTGTGGGTAGTTCTGCCTTTCAGACTTGTGTTCTGACATCCAGATGTAATTACTCAAAATAACTAATAGAGTCACTTGATGGTTTTTGTGTTAGGTCATCACAAAACGACAATCACAAGATGTTGTTTTCACCCTGATAACCGAAGAGTGACTTCAGTATCATATGATAAGACCATAAAGCTATGGGATATGACAACACGATCCGCCTCAATTACAATTAACGAGTAAGAAACAGTACTATAGTTAATTATGCATGGCATATTTGCTGCTTTTACAATTACCAGTGAAATTTATGCTGATTTGTACTAGAGAAAGTGAACAATATTTGTTGAATTAAATAAACTACTATGCAAGCAAATGACATATACAGAAAGTGTGAATAAAGTGGTCTACTCAAACTTCCTGCTGCAAATAATTGAAAAATAATATTTTGATGACTGTAAGTGTTTCTAGTACTGGTTTTTTTAGAGCTTCTAAGTTCTTGGGTATACATAGAGGCAGAAGATAGCATATGCAATATGGTACTGCAGTGTAAACTCCACGTTCTGATTTCTACTAATTAGGAAAAATGTATCATCATTGATGAATGAAGAGATAAAATATTTAGAATAGTCAAGTCCTTAAAAACATTATGGAGTGAAGCAAAAATAATACACAGGAAAATGAGAAAATACATCTAGATGTTGGGGACTGATAAATAATTGTGAGTTCTTAAAGAATATTTTGTGATAATTAAGCTTTGCACTGCAACCAGATCATAAAATTCCTGGGCCTCAGAGCAACCACAGGATGATGCGCTCTGCTCCTCATGAGCTCCAGTGGAGACCTCACAGGCTTCCAAACCATCTGTTCTGTTGCCTCACTGTGTTCATCATCAGAGGGATTTTCCTAAGGTGGACTATTTTGGCTGCAGCTTGAGCTCACCTGTTTCTGTTTAGATCCACTGCAGACAGGGAGATCAGATTATTCCCTTGTTTTCTTCTACATTTTTATATATATCCAAGAACTTTTATTATATCTGCCAAGTCATCTTTTCAGTAGATTAAACCATCCTTATTAATTTAATATTTAATTATTATTTCCTATTTTACTGACCATTCTTGTTGATCTCTGAGATCTTTCCAGTCAGCCCACATTTTTCTTGAATTATATAGCCCCATAATGTAAACAGTATTCCCTCTAACTGGAAATAAACAGAAATTAATTATTATTACATGCTTCTTTCTGGATGTGCCTCTGTTCATACATCCCGGGATGACATTTACTCTTTTTTGACAGCGTGATGGTGAAGAGGAGTCACTGTTTATTGCATCCTTTTTTTTTCCAGAACTGTGATGTAGTCCACTGTTCCCACCCCTTGTCTGCGCAGCTGATTATTTGTATGTTACTACAGAATGTCAGACTTGACAAAATTGACCTGATCAGGCAGCACGCATATTAGATAATAGATTAAAGACTCCTGTAAACTGCAGCGATGACAGTGTTGTTTCCTATAGAGACTGTTGTAGCCCTTTTCTTGATAATTTCTTCAATTTGTGAAGATAATGTTGAATTTTAATCTCCTCCCTTGTATAACTGCAGACCCTCTTTGGCTTCATTTCATTTCTGTACTCTTTATCTCATTATCTACTTTGTTAATGGCAGTATGAAATAGGACTGGATTCAGGACAAATGCTGTGAGTCCCAGCTCAATACGTACTTTCACTTTCACAGTGAACCAGTTACGGCCACTCTCTGAGTACACAGGTGGTTTTTCCAGATCATTTTTCCTTATATGCTTTTGGAGAAGGTGGTGCCAGTGCCAGAAGCATTGCTCAGTATCCTTCATGTACTCAGAGCCTTCATGTGCTCTGAGCCTCATTGCTCAGAGCCTTCATGTGCTAAACTCTTAACATCTCTCGCTGAAGTCAGTAATACAGTAAAAACATTATGTCAATTTAGGATATTGTTAGTTTAAGGAGGAAGTATGCAACAATAGAGATGTCAAATCAAACCTTAAAAATATCAATGGCTTTAAATAAACTCAACCAATTTAGCTTTGAATTCTTAAAACAATAATCAGAGAGAGAGTCTGCCTTTAAACACTGTAATAAAATTGTCTTTGAGGGATTAGGCATTACTTTGGATGGGAAATTCCATCTGGAAGATTGTAATGTTTCTTTTAAATTGCAGTGACTCCAGCATTGTTTCCTGTAAGAGATGCTCATAATCCTTTCCCCACTGCAGATTTCAGGAAGCACTAGAGTCCTCGCCCAGTGCTGGAACATGCAGATTTCTTTTCTGATGGATATCCCTGCTTCCAAAATTGGACTTTAATCTGGAATTGTTCAATATTTTCCTCTAAATGTTTGAGTTGAAATTTACATGCTGAGATAGATGTATGCTGTTTATTTAGTGAAAAACGGGTGGCTTTTTTGGTAACTTGCTTTTAGTAAAATGTGGTTCTGTTTTAGCTGCTGAACAATTTCAACAAAAGCAGAATAGCTGGTCACTTGTCACTTAGCAGCGAGGGTTCAATCCTGCAACATGACCTAGCCCAGCAAGGGATTTAAGCCCCTGCTGGCTGTGAGGCTGTAAGCAGCTCCAGAGACTTTACAGAACTATTCATGTGGTTAAAATTCAGACCATGCTTGCGGTGCTTTACTGGCTGGCGACAGGGTGCTCAGTGTTGCAGGAGGCTCTTTGGTTACAAAAGCTTGCTCTTCCTGTGTTTTTCATCTGCGTTTCAGGGGACACAGCAATGCTATCTCGGATTGCTGCTTTACCTCTGATGGTAGTTACTTGTGCACAGCATCCTGGGACAGAAGCTTAAAAATATGGGACATAAAGACAGGAGAATTTTGGTGTCATGAACCCATTTCCTTGAGCCATGGACATGAGGGTTCTGTTAGTTCCTGCTTTTTTAGCCAAGATGGTGAGTTACCTTAATACTGGTGCATGAAGTATCTCAATACCTATGTATAGGACATCTCAGATGAACCACAAGTGTCCACTCTAATCATGTAAGTAATTAATTAATTAATCATTTTCAAGATAACATGTTTAATTATGAGAAAATGATGTCCAGGTAAATAAGTAAATTGAAGTTGATGGTCTGTGTTCTGTATTAACCAGGCAACTGGAACACTTGCTTAATTGATATACCCATCAAGAGATACAATAAAAAAATCATAATGGAGTAAAAGCACAATACGATGCTAAAGATTAATTTAGCACTTAGTGGATATTCTCCTAACATTAGTTGAAAAAACATGTTCAGTAAATACGGTACTGATCTGTAGTAATTAGGAAAATGTGTATGTCTGTGCTGGTACCCCTAAAAGTAATGTTACTTCACAGCCCAAACACCGTATGCTCGTAACGTACTTCTGGAAAACTTCATGGGTGTTCTCAGCTACACTGATGGAGCATGTAAACTACCATGTTCAAGGCAGATGATACTTATGAGTTATAGCAAGACAATCAGGCACCTGGAACTTCATGTATCCTTAACGCTTAGATGAATAGGAGGAATAAACAGACTCTCCAGTTTACCTATATCTGAGTGGAGGTAGTGAGGAGCTATTTCTTACTGCCCATTACTTTCCCTAGATCATAGAGAACTCCTCATCCCCCCACAACATGAAATTACTGTTACTTGCAGTAACTCCTACTGTGCTGAAACAGCTTCTCTTCACTTGGATGGACTAATACGAATTTCTGTACATGTGATCTCATCGGCTGTTTTCTCTTGCAACTTCACACCTGAATACTCCAGTAAAGATGACTCCTGAACTGCTGACAGTGCGTTAATCTGCAGTCGTACCCAAACAGTGCCTTCTGAGTCAGGCAACTCAAATAACTAAATAAGTAGCAACTCGGGGCAGGGGGCGAAATGTACCCGTGGCTTGAAGACACACAAATGCAGATAGGCCTATGAGTATTGGAATCTGAAAGCATGCTTCCCACACTTTTTGCTTTTATTCCCAGTTGACCTAACAATTCTAAAAGTATTCTCTATATTTTAATTTTTAAACAAGGTATCTGCTTTATTATCTAAGTCAACAAAATTTTCATGTATGTTTTTTCTACTCAGTTGTGTGTTTGCTAAATTTATGTATCAATATTTAAAAAATTAAGAACATTAATAAGTAGCCAAAAGGAACTTCTGCTGTCTTGTTAAGGCATGACTCATTGTCATAATTTTTTTTATTCTGCTTTTATATTTCAGCATCACTTGTTGTGTCTGGCGGATATGACAAAACTATAGCTGTATGGGATACAGAGGCAGGCTCTAAAAAGCTAAGCTTAAAGGTACCAAGCTCTTATTTGGTCACTAGTTTGATGAGGAGGTGTAACATGTATTACTGGTTTAAAAGCATTGTATATTTCGTTATCTGACAAATACCCTTGCCCATCCTTTTTAGGTACAGGCAGGAATATATCCCAGACTTGTGCAATTTAATTTCCTAGAACAGTATATTCTTACACAGTTAGCTACAAAGAATACTACCTTTGTCGAGTCAGTTGTTAATAAACTATTACATTTCTCTTTTTATGAACAACTCATTCAAGGGCTATATCGAATGGAGTTGTACCTATGTTTTAGGAGGGAGTTTCTTCCAGCAAGTAACAAGAGCCTGGATAGTGCACATATTCATTTTGAAATGCCACACTCCTGTATATCTGTATTTTACATCCTTGCTTATGTCCACAGTACACTATAAAAGGGAAGCTTTAAAAAAAAAAGTAACCATTGGTGTTGAGGCTGTCAAGCTGCGCTCAGTCCTTGGGTTACACAGTTTACATTATTGCTTATAGCGATGGGAGATGGTCCTCCATGGGAGCTGTATGGATTAAACCTTTTGAGCACTAACAGTACACATTCTGCACCAGCATCGGGGCGTTACGTTATACAGCTACTGCAGATTTCCCAGCTCACAGCAATCACTGTAACTAACTCAGTTTCCCATAAAAAAAGAAGGCATCTGTTTAAATGCTAATATCTTTGTAACTATGGAGAATTCCAGTTTAGTATCCATGCCTTGGTATAATTATATTCTGGGCTCATAACTAAATTTAAAAACACGTTTTAAAGTCTGTGCTGTAAACCCCACGTTCTATGTGTGCACGTTTGATGACTACTCTGTGCTGGAAAACTGTATGTTAATCTTTCTATTGTATTTCTCAGGTGTGGCATTTGTCTATTAAAATTACACCATGCCTTCCTAAACTCTAGGAATTTTATGTGTTAATGCCGTTCCTGTTTGAATAACCTCCCTAGCTGGAATAAATAATTCAATTTAGGTTTTCACCTCTTTCTATTCTCATGCCGAGGCAGTGCCATTGGCCTCAAATGGGCTGTGCTGCTGTTGTCAGAAGGGGGATGTCCGATACAGCTGCTCCCACAGTCTGCTTCCTTCCTGTAAAACTGGGGGAAGCTGCTGGCTGTTCCCACAGCATTTTTCCTCCATTATCATGTGATAAACACCCTCAAGATTTTTTTTAGGTAATGAGTGTTATAAGTCAAATCTCTCTTTACAGTTCTTTATTAAACTGTTTAAAAAAATAGAAAAGACCTATGCTTAAATGTAGCTTAAACCTATAGCTGTCATTCTTCTGAGAGCTACAACTGGGATCTGGGTACCAGAGATCGTAACAGCCACTCTTTTCAGCTTTATGTAGGAAAGTAGGAACTTCACAGCAATGCTTTTTTCTTCACTGGACATGAGATAGTCTAGATAAGAATATTCTCACTGCATTTCAAAATGTATTTGTGGTACAAATAGTATTTTTTATTATAATAAAAATAAAGTTTTTTTTTCCTTGTGTTATAGTTAAATTTTGCTTTACTGTAGGGTCACTGGGGCTGGGTGACAGATGTTGCAATTAGCAAAAACAAGAAATGGATTCTTTCAGCCTCAAAGGTAACACTATTTCCTGATGTGGTTTCAGGAGCTAGCTTATAAATGGATGTGAAGATTTCATCCCTTGTTTTCAGCTTTTTTTGGATGAAATTTAACAATGGTGAAGTTGTTCATAAAAGTGCTAAGTTGTAATCAGTATTTACCTCAAGTAGTTACAGAAAATCTTTAAAAGAATTTAATAAGCATATTTAATTTTGGTTATTTTAAAATGTGCAGGCAGTTTTAAGATTGCTACAGGTTGTTTCCAAAGACATGGTATTTAAATGTGAGAGAGCTTAGCGCTCATATTTGAGAGGGCTCATCTGATGAGTTTTCATCCTTATGGAAGTGATGTAAATCACTCTCTTCATAATATGCAAATACCTCAAAATAATTGCATCTTTTTCTTAGGATTCTACTTTGAGATTGTGGAATATTGAAAAGATGGATCATATTCCTTCAGTGACAGAAAGCGGAAAAGCAAGAGGCTCAAAAATTGCTCAGGTTCTCACTTTGTTTTTTAACCACACCTCATACTTTTTTCAGAAAGAAAATCTGAATGTTAAAGGAAAGCTGTCAGATTTCTAGGCTGAGAACACAAACTGTGTTTGTTCTCTATTTGGCAAGATTCGCAAATCCTTTTTTGGGAGTGGGATGTAGAAATAACAGTTCTTTTTTAAATTGATTTTGGTAGGGACACCAGTTTTCGTATAAAGGTGCACTTTTATTTTTAGAAAACAGAGCCACATATGTGTACTTCTAAAAATAAACATATTTTGTTTTTCTACACCTGATGCTTCTGCAGAGTAATTGGCCACTTATACAGGAGTATTACTAAATCATGGCAGGTAATATTCATGTGCTCCTGGACATAAATCAGCTTATATGAATTCTGAGGAGTGTCTTTTTAAAGCTGGGACTGCATGTATTCTGTGTTCTAAAACATGAATTATAGATAGATGTTAGGAAAGAAGAACATTAACAAACTCGATGCCATTGAAACATGCTTTTTGTTACAGTCCCTCAATTGTTTTTTGTAGTGGATTTGCAAGATCTTGTGTATATTTTTCTCCTTGTCAATAACCACTAAGTAAAACTGCACAAAAAAGAACTAACTTTTATTATTATTATGTCTATAATATTTTAATGAGAATTTCTTGCTAAACAGGATGTACTCAAAAAATGCGTACAGCTTTTTAAGTAAGTTTTATAAATGTGCTAGCAGTGAAAATGTGTACATTCCTAAAAGTGTCAATTAACAGAAATTTGAGAATAAAATTGGTACCGGAAAGGATTTTTTTCTGCATTTTAGCAATACTTAAAGCATACCAAGCAATTAGAAAAATGTCTCAAAGTTTCGGTAAATAGTTTCACAAGTGGTGAACTAGGAATCAATGTTACGTTGACTCTAATAGAAGTGGATTAAACTTAATGAAAATGTTTGTAGTCAGCAGAAAAACTTTGTATTGACTACAGTGGGTCCATAGTTCATCTAAAATTATTGTTATATATTGGTTTTCCTTTCCTTTTTTAAAATTTTTCCTTCTACATTTCTCCTTTAGTCAGATAACGGTCAGGTAAAAAAAACAGTAAAGAAAAAAAGCCCCAAACCACCTAGTGATTATCACCCAGACCGAACAGCCAACAGCTGAAAAAAATAAAGTCAGAGTTCACATAAAATAAAGTTTTATTCAGGAAAAAACCTCCAAGCCATTCTTCCCAGGAATGAGTTTTGAGCAGCAGTATCTGCGTCAAGTTCATGACAGCGATATGCACTCCGTGCATCTCAAAAATCAGGCCTGGGTATATTTGTGCCTATATGTATACATCTGTCACAGATGATTAACTGAAAAGCCTTTTTTTTTGTTATATTTACACCAGTGCGAAGAATGTGAAAAACCTTTCTTGTGCCTGCAGCGTAGTGACTCTGAGGTGGTACCCAGGTGTGTGTTCTGCCGTCTGTCTGCTCCAGTGAGACAAATCTTGCCATTGCCACCTCCTGTTTCTCCTGACCTTTGAATTAATCTAGCAGTCTTGGGATGGTAACACATTTATGCATAAATGGAGTGTCTGTACGTCTTTCTGTAATGCACATATGAAGCTAAGACTTTTCTCTGACCTTGCTCTACCGCAGTATTCTGCATGAAGAATAATAAATTACATTGTACCAATTCAGCAAATAGCTGTGATGTATCAGGTAAAGAATAAAACCCCCAGGAGTACAAATTCTATTTATGCTGCATGGTACTAGAGAATGGAATCACTGACTTGTCCTTTGGGAAATTTTAAACAATTTTAAATGAATACACTAGTTCCAAGTTCAACTTACTGAAGAAAAATATGTGGATATCTAAATTATTGACAGGTTTCCTTCTGTTCCTTAGATGACTGCTCTTCTTCACCATGGCACGCAAAGAATCTTTGCTGTCAGGGGACATCAGAAAGAGTTTTTTGAATAAGTCCATGAACTTTTTTCTAATTTGTTGCCATACCGCTTACAAAAATGCTGTAAAGGAGCTTTCAGGCACCGAGAGAAACGTGTGGCTCGTGTCTGAGGTGATGCAGCACAAACCAGCTCTCAGTGCTAAAGGCTCCCTCCAGCAGGAGCATGGGATTTTGCTCACCCTTTCTTAGGAGCAGCCCTGAGAGGATTACAGCTATTCAGGGTATGTGAGAATGTCAATTAGTAAAAGATTAAGTGTTTCAAAATGTTTGGAAGTCTTTTTCCTAAAGATAGTGTTTTCAACCTTTTAAACATTTCTTTCTAAAAGGAACTTAAAGTGGGGAAAATAGTTGGAACTGGGCATGTGACAGCCTGGAATGCAGTCAAGCTGTGGAACACAAAGAAATCTAAGTAGGTAGATTTTTTTCTTTGTTTAAATTATGTGAATTATGTAGTAACAACTGCACTCGAATCCAAGGTTAAATGAAAAATATTTCTAGGGAATAGTTACAGTGGTTTACAGATTCATGGCTTTAAATAGTATTAGGTGATAAATGGTACTGTTTTCCAGCATTCTTTTCCCCTCTTTACTCCTTAATTAAATGTTATTGTTCTGTTACAGGGGCTAAGAGAAAATGCTCTGTCTATGCTCCTCATGTTTGTTTTTTTTTAAAAACAGATAACATAAAATATGCGTGTTTTACAGCTGAATTAATTTGGCTTTAAAGTAGTTCGTAATACTGAACCAATTTTTGTATTTTAGAAAAGATTAGTCCTAGAATAGTTAATATTATGCTAGAGTTGAAAGTGTTCTTTGCTTCTTTCTTTACCCTTTTAAGGTAGAAAAATCAAAGCTCCAATTTTTTCCCCTGAAACAGGAAGAAAAGCAGTTGTTCTGTGGAGGGTTGGTTCGTTTGGCATCGGTAATGTCAATAGGTTGGACATTTTCTTTGAGTGCTCTTTCCGTTTCCCAAATGGAGAAAAACAAGGAAAAACGAGTTCTTTCATTCTGTTTTTAGTAAGATCAGTCGGTTTCGTTGCCGATAGCTGTTTTCAGCCCGTTACCATCCCCTGTTGGGTGCCGGGGGAGCCGGGGTGTCCCGGGCCCGCGCCGCTCCGGGCTCCCCTCCGTGTGCGGCGCAGGGAGGATGGGGAAAACGCCAGACGCTTCATAAACTGGAGATTCGCCTGCAGTTTTTCTGGCTCTCCTGCCCCTGTGGTTGGGCTGACTGACTCAGCCCCCCTTCCAGGGCGGGTCGGTGCCCTTCCCTAGGCCTTACCGAGGGGTGGCATCTCCACCTTGGCTCGACGCCTGCCCTGGGTGCCCCTTAAGCCGCCACCGCAGTCTCTGCGCTGTGCAGGTTCCCATGTGTGTCCCCGCGGTCCCCCGGCGCTGGTGCCACGGTGGTGCCGCGTGTGCGTCTGGGCCTCGGCCGCCGCCACCGGGGCCCGCTGGCTGCGGGGTCCGGTGGCTGCGGGGCCCCGCAGCCACCGGACCCCACAGCCAGCGGGCCCCGGTGGCGGCGGCGGACAGGGGCCGGGTGGCTGTATTGGGGCCGCGCGGAAGGTGAACCTATCGCCCGGCGCCGTGGCTTAGTTGGTTAAAGCGCCTGTCTAGTAAACAGGAGATCCTGGGTTCGAATCCCAGCGGTGCCTGCGCGGGGAGGACTCGCGTTTTTTTCCCCGCGCCGGGGCGATCGGGGGGAAAAACCCCATTTGGGCGTAAAAATCGGGGTGTCGTCACTCAGGCAGCGCGATGCTCGCCCAGGGCGCGCCAAAAGTTACACCTCCTCCCCCAGGAAACGCTGCTCCAATGCCTTTTTTTTTTTTTTTCCTTGTCTCCAAATGAATCGCCCCGCAGTGAGCTAGACATTTCTAGAGAGACATACTGCCTTTTATTTCCCCTTACAGCCTGGGGGCGTGTTGGCTCGGTGTCTGATGCTGCGGCTGTTGTCCCAGCAGTACCCAGACCTCTTACTTGCATGTTTTACATATGTATTCGGGAAATCCCTTTGTTTGAGCCGCCTTCTCCCATCCCTCAGCCAAATGCTGCACCATCACACCAAGGATCATGTCATCACCTGCTCTATAATACAGCAAGTGGTGCTCATAGACCCCCACGGCCCTCACACTACTGCTACTTGCAATTTTGTACTTGAAAATACACATATAATCAGGCGTGGTGTGTTTAATTCCCAAGGAGCGAGAGAGCACCTGGTCAGACGGGCCTTGTGCCTCCAGAGACCTGCTCTTGGGCTGCTCCATGGCCCTGGACGTGCTGCTCAGAACTTTTGATCTCTTTTGCCATCTGCAAAATTAGGATAATACTTACTGATCTCACAGAGTTGCTGGGAGAGTTAATGAATGTTGTATGAAGCGCTCTGCTCTTTTGGATAAAATCAATATTATTAAAGCCCTCTTTTTATTTTTGTTGTGGGTAGGCTCAGCGGTTCTGCGGTTGGGTCAGGCTGGTACTGAGCCTCTCCAGTGGTGCTGGCAGCCTCCACCGATGCGCGTTTGCACCGTTTCTGGGAAAAGGCGCCTGGCTGACTTCATCTCAGTGATGGGGTAGAAAAAAAACTTGCAAATAAAACTTTGGAAGGGTTTAAATAAAGATGTTCCTTGAAAATTTAGTATGCGGGACTGTTTTAGTCTTCTTGTTGAAGGTGCTTATTAGCTATTCAGATTATTTTATGCTTACCTACAGAAATATATGTAATACATGTTTTTACAGGCCAGTATTTTTCCATCAAGATACTTTTCCTTATTTTTAATAAGCTTTTGCCTTAGACAGCTGAAAAAAACTCCGTAATTTGTACCTGTTACTGGTTTATAGCTGAATTAGGAGCACAAAACTAACCTGTTTTTGCAGATCAGCTGCTGAGGTACTATCAAGGTGCTATAGAAAAATAACATGCGAAGTAATATCTCAACAGCTTAGCATTTGTATAAAAATAAAGTTAAATGGTGAAATAAAAAGTCAGTGTCTGACATTTTAAGGGATTCTCAAAGTGGCAGGAATTGCTCCAGAAGATCTTTAAGTCCTGTGCTGTTGTGACTAATAATTTTCCTAGGAGTTTCTGGACCAGCTTGTTCTCTGAACTTGTATCCAGAACTTATCACCGTCATGGAGACTCCGTGCTAATGACTCAGTGACGGTGGGCATGTTAAGTATCACTTGACGTAAGAAAATAATGATACTCCAACTGAATCAGCCCAAAGGTGCACGGAGCCTGGAGTCCCCTCTGTGGCCGTGGGCAATAGCACGTGTGGAGGGCAGAACACGAGCACAGGGCCAACACGCAGTGATGTGTTGCTGGAACACCCCCAGCCCCTGGTGGGTTCCAGCTCAGGGCTGTGAACTCTTACAAACAGACCTGATCAAATTTAATTTTTCATTTCTCCTTGTCTGTGGGTAGGACAGAGTGAAGTGACTCCTGCAGGCAGATGTGCATGTTTATAGGCATCTTTATCACAGGGACAGTTGCCTAAAGAAGGAGAATACTAAGGGCAGTCAAATGTTTAGTGGCTGTTTATTGCAGCAGTGACTATAGGCTTAGGGGAAGATCTTTTCCAGTTTGCCTGTGAGCTGGCATTGCTGCCTGCATGCTATTCACAAAGATTTGGGTGAAAACATTTGATGGAGACATCCCGTGAAGCCGCGTTGCCTCTTAACCCCAGTTTGTAAGGCTGCCCTTCCCTATCTCCCGACACGCTGTCCTGTGATGTGTGAGGCTTCGACGGGCACGTCCAGTCACAGCCTCCTGCCCGTGTGTAATGGGATGTGATGTGTGTTGCCAACAGTGTGATGTGTCAGCTCTGAGCTTTGGCGGGGACGGGGACTGTTTGGGGTACTGTCGTCTGCATATTGGAAAATGTGCAGTTATTGCTTTGCTGCTTGTAGAAAATATTGGGATGGGTGGTTTAATTTCTAAGTAATTTGCAGAAATGATACCTATTATTTGCAGATTTGTTGTAAGATTTTCATTGCCCGTTCTTACAAAATGAGCAAAGACATTAACATGTCCTAGTGAGAAGGAAGTGACTTGCCCCCATCACCCAGCAGATCAGTCCCTCCTGTATTCTGCTGTTGGCGTTTACAGCCCAGACCTCTGTGGAGGTAGAACCAGCCTGTGAACTTAGAGATAGGTGTCCCAGAGTGTCACTGGAGAGACAGACAACACAACAGAGGGCAGAGAGAGAGGGCACTGAGCAATTTGGGTTCTTCCCACCAAGGACCTGTGTTGCTCCATTCTCCAGTCGACCCAGCTCATAAGTACACCTGAACAGAAAAAAAAAAAAAAAAAAAAAAAAATTTTGAAAGCTTGGCTGTATTTCAGTACAGAATGAAAACCAAGATTCTTCCAGCAGGGAGACAGGTTAGCTAGGGAATTGCAAGTTGTGTGCCTTCCTGCAGCAAAGAGGAGAATTTTTCATCTAAGAGGCTGAAAACATAGCCACAAAACGTGGAGTTCTGTGAGACCAGGGGGAGAAGCGAGGCAGTTTTGGAGATGTTCTCTGAAAAACTTTACACTTGGCTCCTGTTCAGAAGTTTACTTTATTGAAGGTGTTTTCACGTCTCATATTTTAAATGTATTTTGCCTATCATGGCAGTTTGGGTTTGTTTTATTAGATGGTGAAGCCATTACAACTCAGTTTATTTTCAGCTTAACCTGCTATTTCTGTTCCAATAGGTTACAAATGGATTAACAAGTGTGTATGTATAAACATTAATTTTTATATCTTTTTTTTGTGTAGGAGCAGTATAGCTTTGAAAGCTCCGCAGCCTGACGTCACAGGAGTCCCGTGTCCTACGTGTGATCCAGGTGGTGTGAAGCCGGATTTTGCAGTGAGAAATACCTGCCTGTAAAAATGTTGCCTAAAGCTTTCTTGCATGTATAGAGCCTTATTGTTCATTTCAAGAACTGTTTTAGGAACAATTACCTTGAACAAAGGGCAGGTGCCGGTAACACCTGTGAAATAAAATCTGCCGAGGCGGCTGTGGGAACGTGGGTGTCAGGCGCCGGCAAGGCCCGTGTCCCCGTGACGGCACAGTTGGCGACAGCAGAAATGCCAGACCCTGCTCTCTGCTTTGGCTCATTTGGAAGCAGTTGCCTCCCCGAGGTAACAGGGAGGCATCTGTCTTCCCTTTTTGCAACAAGTCTTTTCTTTCCTTCAAAAAGCTGTAGTTAAGCTACGGTTAAGGTTTAAATACAGGAGGCTATTTTTAGTATTGGTTGGTGAGGTAATCAAGAATTGGCCCCACTGATGTCAATGGCAAAACTCCCACTGACTGCGCTGCAGTTGGGTTTTCATTCAATAAAAAGATAATAAAGAATCTGATTCATAATGAAGGGAGGAAAAGATGAATCAGCCCAGGCTATGTGGCCAGAGTTTTCCCTGTGTTATTAACTGTGCGGTGCCATCGAAACAACAAGGTCTGTCCTTATCGGCTGTAGTATTTACCATTATTCTTTACTTACGTACAACTAAACACAATTAGCCCTCACATTATTCCTGCCGAAGCGTGTGTTGAGCTCTCGCTGTTGTCAATGGAAACTGTTGTGCTGAGTTTTTCTGAAAATCTCTTGATAATATTGTAACACAAGAAGTAATTTGAAATTGTCATCTGAATTACAGCTTTTTTTACGCCATAAAGGTTGATTAGATATTGTTTCTGGATGATTTTTTAAACAAATGTGCTTTTTGGTATGTATACTATATACAGCAAAAATCTTTCTCTCATTTTCTCCTGTGATAGCAAAATGTAATGGTCGAAACTATCGTAAGAGCAAATAATACGACCATTTATATCTATAATTTCATTTGACATATCTCACTGAATGAACATACTAGAATGTCATAGGCCAGAAATAATTTATTATAGTGTCCCTAATTATTATGGATTTGGGTTTATATTTGGAAAACTGTCTGATATAAACCCTTCAATTAACTTAGTGTGTTTATTTTTGATGAATTATATATAGTGTTCTTCTGTTAGGATAAATATTCACTGTCAGAAATTGTCAAATAACATGTTAAGTCAGGTCTCTGGCCAGCCCTAAGTGGCTATTCTTTTCAGTACTAGATTTTCTTTCTTTTTTTTTCTTTTTTTTTTTTTTTTTATTTAACATTTGAATTTGCTGGTTATTTTCAGGCAAAACAGGATCACTCAGTTTTTTCTTTGGTATAGGTTATGCTCTTTTATTCGGTGCTTCTCATGGTCATTTGGTTTTTATATAATAAATACACATCATTGGATTATCTTAATTGAGCAGGGTACCAGTGTCCTATTGTTTCCCTGCCTTTAAAGCAACCCATACCCAATCCTTGTGCAGAATTATCTATATTAGCTGAGTTCCAAAGTTTGTTCTTTTGTTTTCTAATAGAATGTCCTTTAAAGGGTAAAAGCTGTGTGTCCTTAGTCACTGTCAGCGCCCGCACGCGAGTGATGGAGGTTGGGATTACGCAGATCCCTCAGGTACCATTAATACATGACATCCTTTTCTTTTTACTTAAGAAAATGTATCCAAGGTATTTCTAACAAACTCCTTAAATGAAACTAGAGTATGTAAGGTTTGTGTATTGAATGAAAAAAAGTGCCTAAGATTGGTAGTTCTCGACTCTAACCAGCTGAAAAGCTATAGAGGTCTCTGTGTCCTGCCGTCCTTTGACTACCCAGAAAAATAATCCCTTTGGTGACTAGTTAACCTGGGACAGTTGGTCCAAATGAGTGTCCTGCCTTGCATGCCATGGCCAAAACCTGTCCCTGCTCTGAGACGGCAAGAACAGAGTGAACTTCATGTGATCCTTTGATATTGTGTCCCGTGAGGCCAATGCCATTTCTCCTGGCAGTCTCTCTGGCTGCCGTCCGTGGGAGCAGAACCTGGGAGATAAGGAGAGAATTAATGAATGAGTAGTTGCAAACACAAATTTGGGATGATTAGAGCCCAAGGCTGCTGTGACTTTGCACATCTCTTAAAAAAGTGCTGGTAAGACCCGTAACACTGTAATTTAGATGCAGTGGTCCAAATTCGGTGTCACATGACGAGAGATTGGAGAAGAATTTAGTCACTTGATACCATCTTGTTGAATCTCTGACTTAATGATTTCCAAGTGATTTCACATAAATTGATTATGCAGCTGCTGCTGGTTTCTGTATTTCAGCAACCGAATGCGGGGCCCTCAGGAGAGCACAAAAATAGATTTGGGGCTGTCCTGGCACCGCTGGCTTCAAGCCTGCCTGACACCGGCCATCGCTAATTTGGCTGCAGAGCTCTTGGCTGGTGCTGTACAGTCAGAAATCGAGCCAGATCCTTGCTCTGTGTCTGCTCTTCCCTGTGAAGAACTTCAGGAAGAACATTCAGTAATGACCACTGGAGTGAAAATTACCCATGAGGAAGAGCATACTCTATTCAGTAAATACAAATACTTCTGAAACAAAGTTATATGGTGGTAATATTAAAACTGTGAATGCTTGCACATGAAGATTTATGTATCGCTAATGTTTTTTACATTAACTTTTTGTGCCCTGAACTCTGGATGTTAGAGAGCTTTGCAGAAATTCCAGCGAGCCCTTCTGTGCTGGAATGCATGGAGTCAATTGCCCGCAAATACAGCCAGACTTGTGCCAAGCCAAATGTGGGCACTGCCGTGAGTAACTGTAATTGTTTCCAAGTGGGATTGCTGTGCTTTCAGTAAATCTATAGACAAGGGATGAAATATTTAAAATTGCTTGACAGTTAAATATTTGCTAGTGTGCCTCACTTTTGAGAAACAGGAAACCTTTGTGACTTGTGCCTCTGCATTGCTGCAATCAACGGGCACCGCTTTGCTGTGAACTTCCCTGAATGCGGGAGTGAGAGCGAATGAACTGATCGGAGCATGAAAGTTCTTTGCAGTTGGGGAGAGAAGAAGAATTGAGTCTGCGATTGCTACACCACCGGTGGCTGTGGAAATGGATCAGTGCCATGCTGGCTAATGAAACTATGGTACTAAATATTGTCTCTTTGGGTCACTATTTTTTTCCAAGCTAGTACAATGCCACTTCTATCGACATAACTACCGCTATTTTTTTGTAGTTAGAGGAGAGGAGCATTGCATGAGTAAGATAGATAAAAAAATAACAATTACCATAATTACTTTCATTTCTGAAAGTTGACAAGTTACTGTAGCAGAATAATATTTTAAAATGCATAGGTTTTCCTAAGTTGCATCAAAATTGTACGTGAGCTGCCATATTTTTAGTACTCAACAACATGAATGCATAAAAATATTTTTGTTCATTTGTTCAAAGGTGGTCTGTGAATAATGATAGCTTCATAAAAGCTAATTACAGTGAACTCCCAAAGCAACTGGTTGGTTGAGTTAGTAACTGAAAAATCCATACAACCTGTCTATAAATGATTCTGACGAAGTGCCTCTAGATTTAAGTCTAAATAAATATTCTTTTATTCAGATAGGTTTGAAAACTGGTTTAATCTTGACAGCACCTCCCCAGACATGGACAAACCGAAGAATATGCTGCCATGGGAAAAAGTGCTGCAGTGAAGGATATTTTAACACTGATGGCTGTAAATGCACGTGCCAGTCTGGGTATCGTGGGAATTTCTGTGGTATGTATATTGTATTCCCCTGAACTCCTCTCCAATCTGTACAAGATCAAAGTACTTTTCTGTTAGCTACTTTTAATTTAGAATTTGTGACCCTGCTGGTTCTGTCTGCCAGCTTGGCTGCTTTCTGTTTAAGAGAATACATAAACGTGTAATGTGTAAATATGGAGAAATCCATGCATAAATTGGTTTTTATTACTGTTGTCTGTTGCAGTATTCTCTCCCCCCCAGCCCCTTTGGAACATCTGTTTACTTTTGAGATTTCCCAGACTGAGAACTCTGTACAGAAATAATATATTTAGGAAAGGTAAAACTACCTTTACATAATTCTGATTTTAAGTAGGCCCCGATTTGTAACATTCCCACTCATCTGCCTACTGCTCCAGATGCTGCTGGATATTATCTGAAGTTATTCTACTACAGTTTTTTTTTTTCTAATTTTATTTCCTTATTTCTGTTAAAATAATATTTTTGATTGACTTAGTTGGCTTCTCTATCTGGCACCTTCATCTCCCACTCAATTAAGGGAATAACTGGGATGTTTTGACAGCCCCGTGCGTGTTCTGGGAAGGGCTGACACCCCGGGGCAGTGGTGCAGGCAGCCGCGCTGCCCTTGCCCCCAAGGGTAAATAAACACATGTCAGCTCAGGGGATACCGCTGATCCCCTGCGAGAGGCTGATGCGTATGGAAAAGGATCCTGGATGACGCTACCTTCAGAAAAAAGGAAGTGCAAGGGCAGGAATTTTCTCACGTTTTCCTTGACTCTTTCAATTTTTGACAAATATTTTCCTGCCTCTGTTTGGCATCGTGTTTACATCTGATGTTGAGTTATAACAATGTGCACAGTTACACAGTCCAGCTCTTAAGTTGTGTGGAGGGTTTCCCAAAAATCTCTTGAAAGCTTTGTGAAAAAAAGTACCTCTGCTCTCCTAAAACGGCTTTGATCCTCTAAACCGTTGTGTCCTCATACCCTCTCTTTATTTCTTTCTGTCTTTCTTTTTCTTTTTCCTCTTTTCTTTCTGGGCACACTGTAGACTATGTGTGTATGAATCCACAGGGCTGCTGTCTTCTTCATTCAGCTGCTTTCTTATGATGTGCTTCTCACACAATTATTGCAATAATTTTCCCTTCACATTCTCCAGCGCATTTACCAGAGGCTCTTCTTTTATTTACGTGCTTTGGTCAGAACGTGCAACTGGCATCCATAGCTCTGCTGCACAGACTGAGTCATAGTTAAAGGGTGTATTGGATTACGGGGATTTCTTTACGCAAAAGAAAATCTGACTTTTCATGGTTTTAAGCTCCATTGAAGGTTGAAGCAGCTTTGATTCTTTTGCGAATCTCTAATATTAGTTTTGTTCCATGGCTATACTTATCCTCTTTTTTGTTTTCTTCGTCTCTTTCAGCAATGTGTTCTGAATTAGCATCCTCATTTGTCAAAATGTTACTCGGTTTTATATTAATCAATAGAGTTCACGTGCATGCTTCAGACAGCTTTTACTTTTTAGAGATTTTGCACACTGTTCAATACTGGAAAATGGCCTGAGCAGCAAGGAACAGAGACGAAATCATTATACCTTCAGGGCAGGTATAATTTCCCACCTGTAGCAATTAGCCCACCCTCCCTGATGACCTGCTTCCAGTTTTTGTTCGGGACACTGAGCATTTACACGACAGATGCCCATTCTTGCTGCTGGTAGAACCACTGAGGTGCCAGAGTGACAGTGTGTGTTTGTTTGGTGTGACACGGCAAAGCCAGCAGAGATTTTTGTATCATGGAAACACACCTCATGCCATGGTGGTGATGGACTCGACGTGTCCCGTGGTAAGTGCTGGCACAGCGTCTTTGTAACGACCTGACATTCACACGTTGGTATCGCTGTTTCCTGGGGCTTTACTCTTGCTTTGACTTTGACTGAAATCAGCTGGCCAGATGATTGTCCTGATGAACCAATGCACCATCATCCTTACGTCCTGGTTAATACAGTACCATGCGTCT
Organism: Numenius arquata; assembly: GCF_964106895.1. NCBI lineage: Eukaryota > Metazoa > Chordata > Aves > Charadriiformes > Scolopacidae > Numenius > Numenius arquata. Next base: position 20,652,876 of record NC_133588.1, on the reverse strand, counting down.
GGCTGCATCATCCCTGTGAAAAACGGGGAATTTTGTAGGTGAGCTCATTCCTTTACATCCTTTCTGATTTGTCCTGCAGATCAGGCTGGCTGATGCACACTTCCACATTTCTCCTGTGTTCTCTGTCTATGCATGTTAAGAAGAGCTTTGCAATCATTTGGGAAATAGACTGTAATTTGCTCTTTTATGAACCCAGAAATCACTGTGCTATGAATATGTATTGAGAACTTAGAGAAAAAATGTGGAAAGATTGTTAGTAATAATGATTTTAGCTGATTCCGAGGACACTCTCATACCATAAAATCATGAGGACTTCTAAAACCATGTGGGGTATTGCAGTGAATAAGTGCAGCGCTTTGTGCAGAATGGGTTTAACAGAAAGTTATTCTCAAAGACGTGCCACTGGAACTTAAAAAATATAACTACAGTAGACGAATAAGGGAAATGAAGCCATAAATCAGTGTTAGCGACAACCCTTGGGACACGTGGAACACAACTTACATTCTCTAGGACCAAACAGAGCCTCTAAGGAAGTGTCTTGGCCAAATTTTAATGAAAAAGGGGAGCCATAGCAGTTACATTTTAGGTATTGCTAACATGATGAGTAGTAGAAAAAAATGAAAAATGATGGAATTGTCAATGAAACATGAGAAGGCTGGTTTTCCTTACCCTCTGCTGGGCTTTTCCTGCTGAACTGGTCACTGGATGCAAGTAAAACGGCGTCTGTGGTAAGCGCACGGGACAGCGCGGACTAGAGCTGCGTTAGGTTTGCAATCGCTGCAGTGCTCAGAGCCCAGCTCGGGATCCTACCCTGGGTGTCGCGGTGATTCTCACCCCGGCGTTTGTGGGGGGCCCTGGCAGAGCCCCAGCCCCGAGAGCCCGGCCGTGCTGTTCCCTGCAGGCTCTGGGTGGTTTATAGCAGCCTGACGTCTTGTCACAAACTTCCCCACCGTAAGAGTGGGTGGGTGGGTGGATGGCAGCTCTAACAATTATTAGTGTCCCAGCCAGTGGGTGACGTTCCAGCGTTTTCCAGGCTGGGGGTGGGAACGTGCGGGGCAGCCGGATAGGGAGCTGCTCCATCCGCAGCCCCTCCGTCTGCGCTGTGCCGTGTCCTCTCCATGCAGCACAAAGGCCGGTCACTGAACTCGTCTGGAAGTGTCTCTTCAGCCCTAATTATGTTTTGCTTTTCCATGCATGCTTCATTTTAGATACGCCTGATTGCATGCAACACCTTATTTAATTTCCATTCTTTTTCTTTTTTTTTTTTTTAATCAGAATTGGAGACTGGAAGCACATTGCTGAGCAACCTCACGTGCTATTTCCATCCGCTCTGATAACAATGTGCGTACTGAGCAAAGAAAGTATTTGTTCTCTCCTGGGGAGGTAGTTTTAGTGCACGTTCACTGTGTTCATCCTGTGACTTAGAGAAGCTCTCATGTTTCTAATTCCAATCTGTTCCATCTCCTACTTAAATTCTAAAATAAGCCTGTAGTAATTCACGCAGTTAGTGTACGTTTGGCTAAGAATGTATCGATAGTTTGTTTCGTTGTCTTCTGCAGAAAAGTAGTAAAGTGATAAAGACAATTTCAGGCCTTACTGAGCCCGTTATTTCCCTGGATTTCTGTAGGTGAAGGGGAGTCTGAAGACCCATTCGTACACCTGAGCCGTGACTCAGCCTTGTCTTGGCGTTGCTCTGCTGTCGTTTACAGGCAGAAGACACTCCGGAGTGACCCTGGCCCTCGCTCACCCGGGATTTTGTATGTCAGGGGAATAGTCCATCCTTTAGTGATTCCAGCTACCAGAGAGAACGCCCCTAACACAACCAAAGCACAGAAGGATTTATCATAAACTGAATTAAATCATCCAAACTCAGCTCATCGATAGATGCGAAGCAATGGCCAGAAGAGAGAAATCGATTCAGCGTGGTAGCAGATCCGGGGACTCGCTGCTGTCTCGCAGCGCGTTCCCAGCACATGGGTAATAAAAACTACCATCTCCCCAGTTTAAATCAATCCCAATACGGTAATTAAATGATAGCATCACCGGGGAGGTGGGAGGTGCGGTGCCGGTGTCTGTGGAGCCACAAGTGCAGTGAGTTTGTGGGGGCTCTGCGCTGGGGTGAGCCCTGTGTTAAATAAAAACGAGACCTAATTTACTTAATGGAGCAGGTTACGTAGACCTTCGGTTTTGTTAAGAGACCTAAGTTATACGTATGAAAAAAATTAAGATGATCCAATTAATGCTGCCTCAATAGTTGTTACAAAGACAACTGAACCCTTTCAAAAGAGAATGATTTTATTTTATTTTTCAAGCGATTACCCTAATGTAATTGCTACCCATAATCTGGTCTGCTTGAGACAAACTCAGGATTTGGTTGAAGATTGAGAGTGTCACAGAGGAACGTCACAGCTTTGCACTCTCTTTGGAAAAATGCCTATACGTTGGTGATCTTATTATTGTATTTCTCCATCAAACAATTTGGACTCACTTTCCTGTAATACCAAGTTGCTTATATTTATTCCCATCGCATTTCGTAAAGTGAATGTAAATTACAACAGGGTTTTTTCAGCTCTTCGCAGAATACATTAATAACAAATTCCTAAAGAAGAGTAAGGAAAATAGTTTACTGCGGAGTTTAGTAATGATTTATAACGGATCAAGACAGGAATAGCGTTGGAGCTGGTGCAGCGAGTACCCTTGGGAATTTCCTTCCCTTTCAGGGAGAGTGCAGTTGTCACTAAATGTAAACCTTATTAAATCCAGCCAGATCGTGTTGTCTGGTGCTACAATACCAACCCTTGTGAAAATAAAGCTAGCACCAAACCCCGTGAGACTGAGACAAACAGTGCACGTTACCACACCACGTGTTTTCTGACCAACTTTTCTTTAATGCCAGGTCTTAAAAGAGAGCAGCGGTGATTAAAGTACATGGGATTGTGGCTTCCTTCTCTCCACAAGTCTGCATGCGCTGCCTTTGCATTGAACCTGCTTTATGGTGAAAAAGAGATAAATGCAGAGAAAAAACTTGTGAGACAGGTAAAATTATAGTCTTCGCTTAAAGAAATCTCAACCAAATTAATCCAAAGAAAGAGATGCCTGTAAAAAAAGCATGAGCTTTTATGATTACAAAAATTAGATACAGTGGGAACTGATGTGGAAAATGTAATAAAATTATATGTAGTCAAACTAAGACAGAGATTACACACATAGACAAGAGCAGGTTCCAAATTATTTTAACATTTTTAGTACTAATATTGATGAAATCCATAACCTCTTTGTCAACATTGCTGCATTGTTTTATGATGTCTTAATCTCTTTACTGCATCTTTTAAAAAATAACTTTGATTACACTCAGTGAAACTTTATAAGAACTTTATTTTGGTGGTGTTACATGACTTTTTTGTCATCCAATTCTGCCAAAAGCATTAAAATGAATGAAAGTGCCTATAGCTCCAGTATATATAACGTGTAACTTCTACTAATGAAGTTTCCTAGAGCCATCTCCGTATCCCATGTTCTGAGACGGGAGATGAAGGCTTGGCCCTTGGCTTGCAGCAACGCTTTATCTTGGTGCAATTCTTTAAAAGTACTTTTAAAAGGCTCTGCACATCTTCCTGAAGCAGAGCACCTCGAACGGGAGCTGCTGGTGATGTTTGCAAGGTGTTTGTGTGGATGCGGTAATAGGATCGGGAACTGCCCTGTGCTGGTAGATGCTGGAGCATATGCATATATAATTTTACATGTGATTTCCTAATTTGTGCATATGTTTCTGTGAACACAAAAGTGTATGACTGAAAACCAGGACTCAGAATTTTGTCTTAGATAAACACCGAAGTGTAAAAGTAATTCTCAAACTGAGTAGGTTTTATCTTAACAACAAGTTAGAGACACGGACAGAATCCGCTAAAAAAGACTCTGCATCGGTCGCTTTGCTTCCAGTCCTGTGAAGTCTGCTGCGTCAGTGAGATGCAAGGACATTATTTAATGGAAGTGAGAGATGCACTTTACTCATAATTATCATAAAAAGGGTTAATGCGGAATGTAGCGGTGACTAGGTACATTATTTTATTACAATACTAGACTCACTGAGGAAAAACTCTTTTGTAACACATTCCATTATTGCCGTTACAGACCCGTAATTTGAAGATTACTGCTCAAAAACCCAGACGGAATGATTTTACCATCATGGGCCCATTAAAGGTTTAAGAATTGTCTGGTTAGATTAGAAAGAATTTAGTTGTGGAAAATGTTCTGTGATTTATTATGCTACTTAAAAAGCGCCCAGACTCGTGAAGCTGTGTCCTCAGAGCAGCCCGGTCCCCTCCGTGGGTGCGGGGCCGCCTCACCTGAGGTAAACCCCGTTTGTATCGATCTGCTTATTGTTTGTGCTTCTTTAGTATAGTAGAAGTATTTATTTTAACATCCAGTTCTCTCATCCCGAGTAGACAAGACGTGATACTATTGATCCTGGGGCCCATCATCCATTAGGCATCCATTAAGATGCAGAATGACAGACAAATGTGAATTACAGTTACTACAGTTCCATCAAAGGCCTGCCACGACAAGGCCTGAGTCTGTAGCTCGGCGAGGACAAGGATCACCTGAACCCTAAGATGTGACTGTAGCCACACTCTGAATTATAGAAATAAAAAGGCACGAAGCGGTACCTGGGCGTGCTGAGAAATGTCCTCTGGTGACCCGTGGTGGTTCTGGGCGTTCAGGCCTGGGCCCTCCCTCCCACCCCTCGGCCGCAGCTTTTCCCTAACGAGGAAGAATCAGCAAAAGGGAACTCGGGTCCGTGCTCTGCCTGTGATGGGCTTTCTACGTCCCGTGCGATCCGCTTCCCGCAGATGCTCCAGAAAGCATCTGCCATCCCCATGGCCCTGGAAGAGTTTCAGCCTGGCATCTTCTCATCCATCTCTGCCTTTTCTTTCTCATCTGCTTTAATGTGGTCTATTTCCCTGAGTCCGAAACTTTCTGCCGAGTGGATTAATTCTACACAAGATGCGGTGCCGTGAGAGTAGCTCTGTGGAATGGTTTTATTGTAGACACGTTTGAAAGTATTTGTTTAACTGAGCTGTGTGTTTAAAATTACACTCATGAGCTTATGGGCAAATGAGGATCATAGTTCTAATTAATATTTTTAAACTGCACAGCACCCCAGGCAAGTAAGTACGCTTTTCTCTCATATTTTAACCATATAAACGGATGCTTAGAATTGTGCAGCTGTTTCCCTCAGTGGGGCACACGTAATTAGCAGGTATGTGAAACACCCGTGCGAATGCGCACCTGGGTGTGCACCCAGCGGCCCTCCGGCGAGAGGCCGGACGACGCGCACAGCCGGGCGCGTTGCCCACCACGGCCTGGGGAAACCCGGCTCCCCCTGCAGCCACCTCTGCCGCTGCCCAAGCTGATCAGCATTCTTGCACGTGCTTATTTTTAACCTGTTTTGGGGCAGCACAGCCCCTTTGTGCTGTGTCTCTTCAGCGAGAATCCCACCGGTGGTGCCTGTGCTGCTGGAAGGGGATGTTCCCCGTCGGAAACACCTCGGCTTTCCCCCAGCACCCCCGTTCCTCTTACAGCCCTCTTGCTTTTCTGACTCTTACCCCAGGAATCCCCCTGCGACGCCATCGCTCCACCAGGTCAGGTCAGAGCGAAGAGCTGCACCTGGGCCCGGCCAGGACACAGGTTCTCACTGTTTGTATAGCGGGGTCGCACCTACCGCCCCGTAGGGCTGCGGGTCAGGGCTTGTGAGCTCCTCCGTGCACGGCATCGGCACAGCTAGACCTCGGCGTGGGATGGAAACCCCTTACACAGGAATTTTACTCGGGGATTGCATCCCTTTCACTGGGTATAATAACATGCGTTATTGATTGTTTCGTGATGTTGATTTTACCAATCAATATTTAATTTAGCGATCGGAGATCTGTTGTAAATACTCACAGACTGCACGTCTGGTGTCTCCCTTGCGATACAGCCACAGAACGCCATTCTCTCCAAGCGCGGAGGGAAACGCGTCGCTGTCTGTCGTGAAATGCAGCAAGACCTCCCGCTGCCCTGGAGGACTCGAACCGTGCCCTGCAGCACAGCCCTCCCGCCTGTAGTTTAAGAAAAGGCGCTGTCACCGAGTTTTCTGTTGTTGGTGGCTTCTGCAGCCGGCTCTAAGGGCCGCGGCACCCACTCACGTCGGGGCGGTCGGCGGCGCCTGGGGGTAGACAGCCGTGACAGCAGCGGAGGAGCTGGCACCGGTTTTCTGGGGGAGGCCGTGAGCGCCCGCAAGGGGGAAAGCAACGACAAGCTCAGGGATCACGGGAGGTGGAGCTGGTTCGGTTTGGCGGTTCCTCACCGGCACAGGGGCGTCTTCCATCCGCCGCTGATCTCTGCCTCCTCCGTCCGCTGCCACCAGCGAGGCCCTGTCCCTTTCCGGTGGGACGGGGCGGTCTGACGCCGCTCGTATCGATCCAGCCCGCCTTGCCCGGCCGCGGACACACCGCGCTCCCGCTACGGCCGGAGCTCTCCCGTTTGGCGCCCGGCGGGGCCTGGCGGCGTCGGGGCCCCGTCCCCCCCGCGGCGGGGGCACCCCGGCTGCTGAGGGCGCTTCCCCGCTGCGCCTCACCGCGAGCAGTCCGTCCGCAGCCTGCGAGGCGCTCCCCTTCCCGGGCCGCGGAGGGACGGGGCTCCGGGCCCAGCCGGCTCCCCCAACCCGACCCCGGGGCCGCGGCCTCCCGCCATGGCCCTGCCCGGCGGAGAGACCTCCTCCACCGCGGGCCCGGCCCGCCCGCCCAGCGCCGGGCTTCCTGTCAGGCACCGGGCGCTCCCGGAGGGGAGCGCCCGGTGCCTGACAGGAAGCCCGGCGCTGGGCGGGCGGGCCGGGCCCGCGCCCTCCCTTCCGCCGCGGGCCGCGCTCCGCCGGCGCCCCCTCAGGTGCGCGGCGCGGGGCGGAGCGGGGCGGCCCCGGCCCGGCCGCCGCAGCGGCACGGCGGGCTGTCACGTGGGGCGGCGGCGCTGCGGTCCCTCCGCTTCCACCTGCCCCGCGGCGCCCGGCGCGGCCATGGGGCTGCGGCGGCGGCGGCCGCCCGCCCCGCTCCCGGCACCCCGGGCCGGCCGCCGCCGCTCGGCGTAGAGGCCCGGCGGGCGCGGAGCCGCCGCGCTTCCCCCCGCGCTGAAGGGCAGGCGGCGGCGACGACCCGCCATGGAGAAGGCGGCGGAGCCCCGGCAGGGCGCGCTGGTGCCGCTCACCGCCATCTGCCTGGGTGAGTGCCGGCACCGCGGGCGCGGCGGGGCTGCCGGGCCCCCCCTCCTCCGCCGTGGTGGGGGGGGGGGAGGGTGTCACCGGGGGGCGCGGGGGAGACACGCCGAAGCGGGCGGGCCGGCCGACCCCCCCCTCCGCACCCCGCGCTGTGACGGGCGGGGGCGGCGCGGCCGCGGGTCCTGCCGGTGGCCGTGCCCGGCGGCCGGGGGGGGGGGGGGGCCGAGCGGAGTCCTCTCCGCTCCCTGCGGAAACCGGCGCTTTGCCCTTGGCTTTGGAACCGCCGCGGTAACCCCGCGTAGCGCTTAAAAAACGAAATTAAAAGCAGAAAGTTCGGCCGTGGCGGGTGCCGGCCCCGGCGCTGTGGCCGCCGTGGGGCGCGGGGCGCTGCTCGGGGACCCCCGGGCCCGTCCCTCCCCTCGGCGGCGGGGGGCAGGCGCCGTCCCCCCGTTCCCTGCCGCGGTCCCTCTCCGCCCCCCGCCGCTGCCGGCGGCTCCCCCGCAGGTGTGAAGTTGTGACAGCGCCACGAGCGCGTCGCGGGTCCCCTCTGTCACCCCCTCTGTCGGGGGATGGTTTGTTGGGGGGAAGCGTGGGCGCCCGGAGTGGAGCGGGGGCGCGAAGGGCGCCCTGTGTGTACCGTGGGGATCACGGGGAGTCATTAAGCCCCGGGGCTGGGCGCTGCGGAGGGTCTGGTGGGGCGGCGCTGGCGGGGGCACCGCGTCCAGGGCGGCCGTGCCGGGCCCTCTCAGCCCCGCCATGGCCATCCCGGAGCCTCCGATGGCTCCTGCGGTTGCCACGGGCTAAACCCACGGCCGTCCGCTCCCGGAGTGGATTAGAGTTCGTTTTTAACAATCCCAAGCGACAGTTAGTGCCTTACATAAACGAGCAGAGACGGGTATCTGTGGCCAGACTGCTCGTTCTATTTTTGTAAAAGTCTTTTTTTTTTTTTTCGCTTGCCTAGAAAAATGTAGGAAGTTAAAGTTTCAAAGCTGCTCTGGTTACTTCAAATGTATCTATTTTAATTAACGGAAGTGCAATGTAAAAAACTATCTAAACTACAAAACGGTTTGAACATCCGTTCCAGCTAGTACAAGTGGTTTTTTTGCGGAGACTTAGGGGGCTGTGGGAGATGTGCACAGCGTGAGGACGTCTCTGCTGCCTTGTTTATTTAAAGTTAGAGAAAGATACAAGTTTCCGCCATGTCTCTGAATTTCTTGTATTTTTTTTTTGTTTGTGGCCCGGCCAGACCTTTGTTAAAGCTTTTGTTGTTTAACAGAAGCAGCAGAGTTATTGTTAAAGTGACTAGTAAGATAATAAAAGATGATGTAAACTCCAGAGTTTAAGTGAGAACACTTTTTTTGTGCTGCTGTGGGCAGTGCCAGGTTGAAAGTTAGTAGAATTTTGCTTTCTGTGACTTCCAGAATTTCACTGTCTGGCTCTTCTTTTCAGCTGGAATGCTTTATTCCTATTCCTTGCACCACTGACAGTAGTGGAAGCTGAGAAACGTGAGAGGTGGGAAGCTTGTAGGGTGTTCTGCTTCAGCGAACCCTCCGCAATACGGTGCTGCTGCTTTAACTAGTCTTGTATTTTACTTCCTGCTTGTCTGTCCTTTCCTTTCGTCCTTGCTTCTTGCCATTCTTTTCTTTCACTTTTTGTTCCCCCGTGGGCTGTGTGTGGTGTTTGGTGCCCGTGTTGTTGCACCACCGCTGACCTGGTCTGTGAAGTGCTGCCCCAAAGGCTGGAACCGCTTTGGTGCAACTGCCCTTTGGCCAGGCCACTTTGTGTCTCGTTCTTGAGAAATTCTGGGGGACGTAGAAAGCTATCGCATAGGAAGTCATTAAAACGGCGAAGCCGGTGTCTCTCCTTCTGGCTGTGGGAAAAGCCTGGTAGCTGTCATTTGGTTCGGAGGTGCCAAGATGTAAATTTCCCTTTTGATCCAAATAACCGCTTTCCCAGCTGAAAACCTCGCCCTGAGAATTATTTAGCAATCCAAACGAGTGGCACAGTAAGTTTCCTACGTGGAGTTCAAGCCAACTGAACCGCTCCTGTTTTTTCTGGCTTTCCCGTAGCTCTGCCCAACAGTTAAGAAAAGGAGCATCTAGAAAACTTTCTTAATATACCCCTCGTCTCTCACCTATTTTTATTTTGGCAAGATTTTGTTTTGACAAGAGACAAGAAAACCATCAGGGAAAGGCTGTTCTTTCTTTTGGGCCTGTGACACTTCTGTGAGCCCCAGAAAGCCCTGGTTCACAGGGCTCTCGTGGTTTGGTTTGTCGGTCTTGAGTGGGACCCAGGGGGAGGACAACAGATACTGGGATCTGTAGCTTATTCAGTCGCTGGGGAAAGTACCTGATGTGAAACTTTGACTTTATTTTAAAGAACCCTTCTTGACTGCTGACTTAGTGTGAAACAGTTTGAAAATGAGAGCAAAGAGCTTGCAGCAGCAGGCAGTGGGTGTTCTGCATTTGCAGAGGTAAAAGAGCGTTTTTGGGGGTTGTTTTCGTAGGTGTCTGCCAGCCCTGGGGTGTGAGGCTGCCGGTGGCTCTGTCCTGGTAGCGCACGGGGGCTGTCTGCTCAGCAGTCCTCAGGAGAGAGTACCGTGGCTCTGAGTGGGCTCGTCCCACGCTGTCGCACCCCGTGTCTTTGTGCTGCTTATTTCCAGGCAAAGGCCGCGGGGGCCCCTCATCAGCCCTGTGAGGGACCCTCTGCCTGGCAGCTCGTGTTCCGTTATGGCCGTCGGGAAGCCTTGGGTGGGAAACGGGGAAAAGGATTGTAGAACGGTAGCGTGGAGCCAACGTGTCCGTACAGTGCCCACTCGATCGCTCCAGTGAGCGGTGGCGGTAGCAGTCGTGCAGAGTGTGTTCGTGTACTTCCTTTGGGGCAAAACAAAACATTTTAATTTTGGTGTAATTAAATTCGTGAACTAATCACTGGTTAATTTCTTCTCAGTCTTTGTGACTTCATTACTATGGTTACAGGAGTCGCGGTGCTCGGGGGGTGCCGTGTCGCTGTTGGGGCCGTGGTCCGGGTCTGTCACCGGCAGAGGGGCTGCCCGAGCCCAGCCGTTCCTGGTGCGGGACGGTCACACCGACCCGTCGGGGCGAGCCCGCACGGGGCAGCAGGAAATAATTACACGGCACGTTGTTATTACCATATAATGAATGTTACTGAACATCAATTATGTAATAAAATCAGTGCTGTTAAGGTCCTTTGAACATCGTGCTAATGCTTATTAACACAAGTCTGATGCTCAGGCCCGTTTCCCCCCAGTCCCTAACGCTGCCCCTCAGTGTCCCCCCAGTCCCTAACGCTGCCTCTCAGTGTCCCACCAGTCCCTAACGCTGCCCCTCAGTGCCCCCCATCCCCGGTCCCTAACGCTGCCCCTCAGTGCCCCCCATCCCCGGTCCCTCCGCTGCCCCTCAGTGCCCCCTGTCCCCGGCGTGTTGCTGGGTGCTCGTCGAGGCTGTGCAGGAGGACCCCGACGTGGCGGTCCCCCCCAGGGCTCTGCAGCGCTGGTGCCCGGAGCAGCCCGTCCGAGTCCCCGGAGTCGCGGTCTGCCTGTAGCTGTGGCTTCAGGAGGGAGAAGGTCCCAACTGTGGCCGCCGGGCGCAGGTCGGGGGGGGCTGCCGCAGTTTGGTGGTAGTTCAGGTCCCGCACCCACCGAAAACGGCGACTGGGAAAGCTGAGGGACCAATTTTAGCTTTTCTGTTCCCACCCCTTTAGCGGTGGGTGCTTTTTCCCTCTTGTGCCGGTTTGGGTTGTGCCCGAAGGTGGTCGGGGCAGGGGTGGGTGGTTGGTGGGGTGTTTGGACGGTGTTGTGGACAACGGGGCCCACGCTGGTACAGGCTGCTCCGAGACATAAATAGTGTTAATTGCCAGCAGCTTCCCAAGGGACTGTTGGGAACAGGGACGGTTTCTCTTCCTCTCTTCTCCTATTGTTCTTTTTTTAATGATGTTTTTTACTAAATGCTTGCCAACAGATCGACTATAAAAAGATTTAGGACTTAACACATGCAAAATAAAGTGAGTGCTGGGGCTGGGATGTTGTAAATTAAGTTTTGGTAACCTTTTAAACCTTTCTAATTCTTTTTAGCGTTTGTCATTTTATTAGTAGGCTGCCTGTGTAGATTACAGAGTGCTGCTAAAATGGGAGCAGTTAGTGCAGGAGGCTGTAGTCCTTAGGGAAGTGCCTCAGAGGGAACACGGGGAAACTAGTACGGAACTGCCGGTGAACGCTGACCTCGGGAGCAGCACAGACACGGGAGAAATTTTTTCTTTTGGCAATAACTACTCGTACCAGACCCCTCTACCGGCACGTACTGGGAGAGGAGACTTCTCTTTAGAAAGTGAAGGGTATTTGGGAGCTCCTTTGTCAGTCAGAGGTGTGTTGCAAGCACCGCCTCATCCTGTTGTGATTTTACCAGTGGACCTTTTTGGAAACTCCGCTGCCTTTGATGGGTCCAGGTAATCGTGTTTGCTTTAGCAGTTTATTTTCAAAGTGACATTTACCTGAGAGGAACAAATTTGCTTTATTCAGAGGAGACTTATTTAAACATAATAATCTCATTAGTTATTTTCCAGCATTTAAGCAGGTGAAGTGACTAGCTGTGATGTCGAACGTTTTAGTGTCATTGTTCTTATGTCTGCCCCAATTAAAAAAAACAGCTGCGGAAGACAGAATAGATTGGCAAGTGTTTCTTTTGGTAGCATATTTGACAGATACTAAACTGACATGGTGTGTTGGCTTTTTTTATAGCTGCGGTGAAGGGTGATAGTTGATTCATGACTCGCCTGTCTCGATCAGCAAATTCTTGCTGGAAGATGCGGTGCATTTATATTAAGCCCTAGAACGGTGACCTACGGGCTGCCACCCTCTGCCCCTACAACCTGCCTGAACGTTGTTTTTCTGTCTTTACACAGTGAATCTCTTCCTGACCGGGAAAATAGAGAGTGCTGTTACCTCGCTAGGTAAGATGGACTTTTCTTATTTGTATTTACTGTTCTTTTGAGTTGTTACTGTTTCTTCCCCACGCCGACAGAACTCCTAACAAAACAGCATGGCCTTTGTTTGAGAGAGATGTTTTAACAATGATGTTTTAGGAAGTTTAGAACGTGTACATCTTCCTGGGGTTACGGATCCATCGGTGTCGCTGTGCCAGGAAAAAACGGTGAGCTTTAGGCTAAGGTCACGGTACGTGCTGATGTGTTTGGGGAAAACTCTACGTTTAGGAACTGTGCCTGGGAACATCGGGCCAGGGACAGCGGCCCATTCCCGTGGGAGCAAAACCAAGAATGTTAAAAATGTCTCATGAATGTCAGAGCGGAAAGAGCCCTCCCTGAGCCCCTGTCCCCGGGCTCCCAGCGAGACTCATCAGCCCGTTGATGCAGGGAGGGCGAGCTCAGGTTCTGCCAGACGGGACGGTCGGATCCTCAGGCTGGTTCCGGTGGTGGGGGCAGGATAAAGCCCGGATAAAGTGCAGGGGAGCCTTAAGTCCTTTTTCCTCTGCAGGCGTAAGGGCTCTGCGTTAAGCAGTGTGTGCAGACCCCCCTTGAGGGAGCTTTGGAGAACTCGGGGGAGTTTCCTGCTGACCCCGGGTGGCTGCTGGGGAGGTGTGTCCTTGCTAAGCCTTGGGGTCTGAGAGAAGGCTCCCCGTGGCGGGTGCGAACCATCCTTTATCCCGGGGCAGATGGCTGGGACGTGTCCCCTGGGGCTGGGGCAGAGGGGTGTGAAACTGCAGGATTTATCTTCTCCTGGGATTGTCTGAAAACTTATTCCTGCACAGTTTAGTGCCCGCAGCGCTGTCCTCTGGTGGAGCTCAACGTCTGTTCTGTTATAGTCGATTTTGCAAAAATAGGAGTAATATTATTCATGTAAAGTTTTGGAAACTTTCTTGCAAGTATTTGTGGCATATTTAACTGGCAGGGGGAGCCTGCTGCCGTTTACAGTAGAAGAAATCCATTTGATTATTATATAGAGAGCCTCATTAAGATTTATGCCTGCTTGACAGAAACTCTGAACTCAAACCTCTTCTACATTTGTTTAAGTTTTTTTTTTTTAATCTATAAAAGATTCATTATTGTCTGTCTTCAGAATTTATCTTTTCTTAAAAGCACCATTTCAGTAAGATTTTTGGTGGGTTGGTTTGCCAATCCAGGGTTAGGTATTCTCTTACATTTCTTCAGTAATCCTAAATGTGGAAAATGTAAGTCATTTGGGGCTTTTAGTAAATTGGGATTTTACTTTTCTTCTGGGTTTGTGCAGAAAGGCTGCAGAAAGAGAGTTATAGAACAATTGTTGAAAAAATGTTGTCGCTGCTCTTCTTCTGTGCTGTCGCTGGTGATAAGGCCTTCACAACCCAGGACTGTACCTTTCTATTTAGAGACTTCCCTTTCCTTTAGATGTTTTGGCAATTTGAAAAGGCTTTTGTTTATGTTCCTGAAGGAATCACACTGTCATGCCGAAGCCCAGCTGAATGACACAATACTTAACGCATGTGTGGGAGCCTGCAAACTTCACGGCCGGGAGCTGAGGAGGGAAGTGGGGCCCCTTTATTGACACTGAAACCCCAACAGTGCCAAATTGTGCCCTTGCGTGGTTTTGCTGTTTTGTTGCCAGCACTGGAGGCTTTGTTCAGTAATGGTTTTTCTGTCAAAATTTAAGTCGGTGAAAGAAGAGCTGCTGGAAGCGGTGCTTGGGTGCTTCACTCGTCAGCCCCGTGGCGGTCGGTAGGGAGGGAGCGGACGAGCGGTTAGGGAGATCTGCTGGTACATTGCAACTCCCGTAGTAATGAGCATCGATGGGAAATGAAAGGCATCAGAAGCACAAGGCAATTAAGTGAGGTCTGGGTAAACACCATTGTGGTTTTGGGGGGTGGGTGGGTGTGCGTCCCCAGGTTGCTCCAACAGGTTTAGGGGACTGTGGGCACACCCTTAAAATAGCGTAACTACATTTTGGCAGTATGAATTCAGATTGGTGGACCCTTGAAATCAGGAGCCTTTGTAAGAGCAAAGCAGTTGTCCTTCTAATTTTGAGTAGGGCAAGTCTGGAATGCTTTTTGTGTGTGTAGGCGGGGTAAAGCCATGGGAAAGTGTGGAGCAGCCATGACCATTGCCAGGTGAACCACCCGAAACGGCGTATAGTGTCAGTGCAGCCCTTACCTTGCTTATGTCCTTAGATTTTCACAGCTACAATTCTTCTGTTAAAATGGAAAATCTTTTTCTTTTGTCTGTTCTTCTTTCTGTGTCCCACATTTGGAGCGGATGTATGGTGTTAATAAGAAAAGGCATTTCTTGCTGAGAACCCGAGCTGTCGTGTTACATCAGATCCACCACTCACAAATTAGGAAACCGTACGTTATTGCAAAAGAAAAAATGCGAGTGATGTTACTTCAAAAAAGCTGGGATACTTCAAATAACTGTTGCTCAGGATCTTTGTAAATTCTTCCTAAAACTGAGAAACAAGTATTTGGGGGAATAATAGCCCTGCTGAACTGCAGTGATGAACGTGCGGGTGGAAGCGCTGGTGCGGAGTCACCAGCCTGTCCATGGGGCTTCCTCAGAACCCAGGCTACAGTAAGCTTTGTGTAATTACAATTCTCTTCTCTCTTCTAATGCGTGTACTATGAATAAGGGATATTAACTCAGAGCAGTGTTTGGTACAAGGGGAACAGAAATACTTGCAGAGTGGTTGCTGGAAGCCTCTGGATTGTGCTGCCTGGTGTGTTTGCTGTCTGCCTCATGCATTGTGTTTCCTTCTCACTGAGAAGTTTTAGTCGCCTGGCAGTTAGGAAATGCTGTCTTCCCAGCTCCTTTTGTGTGGGTGCTAGCTCCAGGTCCTCTTACGCTGCTGTGATACGCTGATGCAGTGACAAGTGTGTGGAGTAGCACGTTTATAGACCTAAACAAACCGAGAGCTGGAGTTGAAAAGTCCTGTGGATCTTACATTTGCTTCTATAATTGCCTCTGCATCTCAGTATTTTGCCAGCGTCTAGCGTGGAGCCTCTCTGGGTTTAGAAATGTGATAACAAAAATGTTCTTGTTTTTTGTAACTGTTTTACTGCCAAATATTTATTTGGAAAATAGATGTTTTCATGTGTTTATGTATTTTGTATGATTTTGTGGCCTTTGAAGCTAGTAGGAATTACATGCATGTGTTTTGTTGGAATGCCCTGTCTGGAGAGTGAAAATAATGGCTTTTTATATGTTTTGCCTCAGGTAAGTTACTCACCTCATTCTTTTTATATTCCTGTGACTCTCATTTGAAAAGTGCTTACTGTGGACAGGCGGGATAGTGCCGGGCACAGATTTCCTGGTGGGGGGAGGCTGCAACCTGGCCCCAGCCCTGCGCCCGACACGGTGGCACCATCTCCCCCGTCCCTCCGGCGCAGCTACATCCGATACTGACACCGAGCTGAAAACGATGTGTTCATGTGGCTGAATTTCAAGCAACACTGTAAAATCTGTGATTTGTAACACAGTATATTTGGATGCGTGTGCATATGAGGAAGCTTGAGGTATAGGCAACCTTTTTCTTCCTTGCCACCTTTTTAAGCTACGAGAAAGTAAGCTTCTGTCAGAAATTGGAATATTCAGCTGCAATCCACCAGTCATGCTCTAGACAATCATTTGTTTTAAAAATAGTTTTAAAAATATTTTTGGAGAATGTTCAGAGTAGCTATTGCATTACAGAGAGTTTCCCCTCTTGTAGTCTGCCGAGAGTACATTTTCCCATCAGAACAGCTTTCCCACTTGTCCTTGGAACATTTCACTTTCATTTTTGAATTGCTTAATTACAAATTATAATTATTTGATGTAGCCTTAATTGCCTTGCTGTTTTCCATAAGAAGAACTGAAAGTGCTTTGAAAATACTGAGCTTTATTTATCCCTATTTGCTCCTTTCCCTGGAAAATTTCTCCCATCTATGGGAGTTCAGAAGGAATTCAGAGTACGCAGTAATGTTCAGTGAAAACATTTGACATCGCAGTCCAGTTTCCTTTTTTCTCTTTTGTTGGGGTAACCATTACAAACTCTTCAGGTCTGTCATATGGCTAGGAGAGTAAACGACGTGTCCAGGAAAAGGTTACAGCAAAATGAGCTTCTAGATATTTTCACTGAATATGGATCTTCTCCAGTCGCTGGGTGACGTACCCGGGCTCTGAGAAGCCGGTAAGAAGGATTTCTGTATCACATCCTCTTGGCAGATCCATGCAGTAATATTGATTGTAGCCTTTGATAGATTCATACAGGGTTATTGATCGATCCTGCATTGAAATGCAGGTTATGCTTACCTACACTTAAGAGCGGGTGTTTTAATTAAAAACCGGGCAGGGAAAAAGCGGTAAGAGGATAAAGCTGTTGACTGTCGTTTGTCTGCAATCCCCAGAAATTGCTGAAAGCTCTTGTCACTAATGTGAATTGTTGCTTAGGCAAAGCATTAACAATCATATTTTTTCCCCCTTATTAACAGCCGCTTGCAGTGGAGAACTGGAACAGCACACAGAGAGACGGGGAGTCATCTATAGTCCCTCTTGGCCGCTGAACTACCCTCCAGCTGTGAACTGCAGCTGGTACATCCAAGGAGACCGTGGAGACATGATAACGATCAGGTATGGTTCGACCTTCCCTGGAGATACAGGGTTGCTTTGCTGGAATGAAAAACACTGTGAGTTCCTCCCGGGCAGAGCTGCAGGAGGCTGTTTGTCAGCGCCGTGCGTGGTGCAGGGAGGCTGGGGGTGACCGGCTGAGCACCCCTCCTTTTACTCATGTTCCGCTGCTCCTTCTTTCTGTGGGCTGCTCCTGACACCCGTTATTACACGTGCAGGTCGCTTCTAGTCTTTTAATGTATTTATCTTCACAATACCTGCGTGAGATTTCATCCACCTCTGGTAGGCGAAGAGGTGGGAAACAGTGGTACATCTACTCACGTTAAATAGTCCCTTTCTCTTCATTGCTCATAAATAGGAATAGGTGAAGGCTGTAAAACCTGGAACAGCCTCAGTGGGATATGTACAATTTTCAGAGTAAAAATGGCTTTTTCTGTAAGGTCTTGAAATGGTGCTATGCTTAATTGACAGATGAAGGTAATCATTGCTTATTGTTACTTGTTAACCAAAAGACACATGCTTTTCTGCTTAATATTTATTTCCAACAGAATTAAATAATAGCTGGCATTTGTGGCACAATTTCCGCTCATTCTATAAAAATACTATTCAGAAAAGCTAGAATATATTACAAATGGTTTGTTCAAAATGTTAAGGCTATAATACCAGCATACTGCGAATGTGCTTAATTTCTCTGGGCTAATCATAGTGTCCTTCTCAAACTAAGAATTTCTTATTTAAAAAAAGAAAAAAAAATCTAGGAGAGGTTTTTTTTGTTTGGTTTTTAGTACTGTTGTATTTGACACCATCTGCTCATTCTTTGCTCAGCTGCTTAAAAGGACTGCAAACCTCTTCAACTGCAGATGCTCAGCAATTAAAAACAAATCTGCCACAGATGGAATAATAGGAGGGCTCCACCATCCATGGTTCAAAATAGGAACTACTCATCAGAAGTAAGGAAGTAGATACCTGCCAGCATTTGAGATCCATAAATAGAAACAGGCTTTTAAACCCCATTAAATTGTATTGGACTGGGGGAATTTGTTTCAAAGCAGAGATTGTGGAAGCTGCGAGGCAGCATACGAATGAGAGGCAGGAGTTGGCCCTGGAGAACAGTGCTGCAGCTTGTGCTACGGGAACCTCTCGCAGCTCCCAGTTAGAATTAGGGTTCTCTTCTGCAGGTGTGGGTGCAGCAGAGGGTAAGGAAATAACGGGAAGTCAGATGAGGGAACTGGTGGTGATGTGTGTATGCAGTTTAGATGTGTGCACAGCAATATGATGTGAAAGATTTGTTCCCGATGGGTTGTTCTCTGTCTCTGGGCACATGCAGCCACGTCCTGCCCTCCCCTGCCCCTGCAGACAGGAGCTGTGGTACCTCCTGGGGAGCGCTGCCGTGGCTCTGCCTGTCAATGTGCTGGGGTGACTCACTCCCCTCTATGAAATGCAAAGTGTTACAGCATCTGAGGGTTTCTTTAGAAGGTTGCAGCCCTTGTAATGCCAAGGACGTAAAAGAAATGGCTGACTTGCCTCGGCTGGCGTGGCAAGTCATGGAAAATACAAACATTTTTCCTCTCAACAGCTGGGTATGCTTCTTGCCCTGACAGTGAGCTGGTAGGGGCATGGAAGAGTAGCTTTTTAATTTTCCTAGGAAAATCAAATGCAGTTCTTGTGATAACATCTGGATTTTGAAAGGTTTAAAAAAACCCACCCCACCTCCTTTGTGTTGCGTTATGCTGAATGCATTTCCTTTGATCTTGAATTCTCATTGACAGTAAGAGAGCGATGTCGTGTAAGTATCATGTTTGAGATACAGCAGGAGTCGTTAAGGGATGCGATTGCAATTGAAAATAGTTTTGATTTCCGAAACGTTTGCAGTCAGTGGTGATTTTTTATAAACCTGTTATTCAGCAGCTTTCACCAGCACGGTGCCCAGGTCTCCGTGCGGGTGGAAGATGCTGGCTCCTGTGGGCATGTCCTTCAGAAGCTTTCTCTTCATATCTACCTTTCATGGGTGTGTATTGATTTTCTTCATATCCTCACGGTCCCATGCTTATTGTTTTGCTTTATAGTTTACTTTTTAGAAATCCTCAGGGGAGACTTCACAAGAACAGGAAATACATGTTCTTTGTGCTTCCACCTCACTGTTAATTACGCACGTTTCAATACTGTCTTCCAAGTGTGTGTCTGGTGGGATGGTGCTGCTGAGACCTGGGAACAACTGTTTTCCAGGACTATGTTTTGTCACTTTAGATTTGGGTAATCAGTCTGTTAGTTGTTGTTTTGGAAACTACTTGATTTTTCCTCCTATTTCCTCTATTTTTACGCCTGTTTTTACAGAAGACTACATAAAAATCCTGTAAGATGAGATAAAGATGTCATATGCAGCAACTGCCTTTGTACCATCCTTTACAGGCTTTATATGTCTATTTTTCTTCATACCCGAGGAAACGGTCAAAATTGGTTTTGTTTAGCAGTTGCTGTTACCTGATGTTTGTAATTAACCTGATTTGGGCAGAGTATAAATGAATTGCATTTTATTATAGGAATTTATGGGACTGGGGGTGAAATGTTCTCCGTGTTCAGAATTCAAGATAAGAGTATTGAGAAGTTACCTACTTAGTGACCCACTCCAGCTGTCTCTTACTAATTGAGGGGGGAGGGGATCGCCTTCATTGGCTTTCACTTCAGTGATGCACGTCATTGGCTTTGAGAAAAGAAATTTTCAGATACCATCTGAGTTTCAATTTCTGAGTAAAACCGAGAGGCCTGTTAAGGTAAAGGCTTGCTGTTCTGTAATTGTGTGAAGAATTAAAGGGACTGCTTCATGGTCTATTTACTAAACTCACAGTGTTTCAGAACTTGACATTAACTGGAAAAAAAAAAAATCACAGTATCCCTTTATGTCATTCAGTTGCATGTGCTCGGCTTTGGAAAAGGCCAGCCCCAGCGTCTCTTGCCGAAGGTTTCACAGTGAGCTGGTGCCTGGGAGCTGGAAGCGGAATAGAGCTTTCCTGACTTCCAGGTCCTCCTGCTTCAGTGGTTAAGCAGGAGTTTTTAATGAGCCAATTAAGTCATCAGTTGTTCACAGTCTGCGCTTGCTGTGAGAGGTTGGCAAATAGGAGTAACTTTTCTTGCTTAATTGGCTGGTCTGTTTTATTTTGGGACTGTGCTCTACTGATCTCTACCCATAATATTTATTCTCCAATTTTTTAATGAGTTTAGAGGGCCAAATTGGACATTTTTTTAGAATTTATTTACTAATCACTTTCATTCAGGTTTTACGTCTGCTGGGCCTCCAACAGTTTACCCCTTTTTTGTTCATTTTCCTGATCATCCCGTCCCTGTCCTTTTCCAGTTACTAAGAACACTTTTTTTTTTTCTGCTTTAATCTGTAGTTGCTCGTGCTTAAATTACTAAGAGGGTTGTAGGGAATTCCCTACATTATTTATAGAAGTACTTTTTTTTTTTCGATCTGCTGCTGCTCCTTTCAGTGCAGATGGCAAAAAGCTTAGCTCTGCTAAGCATTAGTTTTGCAGATCGCACATTTTTTTTCATATTTGTAGAGCGCTAATGGGTATTTATGATAATCTGGTTTCATGAGGTTCTTTCCAGCAACTTAAAAATACTTGTCAGTTAATGGGAAGATATCATTGTAGGTTAATGTGCTTCATTTGAGTAAATTGGGCAAGATCTGATTGCTGTGCCCGTTCCTGTAATTTTCTGTAAGCTTCTGGAGTCCTGCTCTGTGTTGGAGGTAACCTTTATCCAGTTTTACCTATTTCTGCAGAATTCTGTGAAAACGGATTTGGCACTGCATTTGTCAGTTCACGTTGAGTTGTTCTGATGTCAGAGTTCTGATGTCAGAGTTCTGATGTCAGAGTTCTGATGTCAGAGTTCTGATGTCAGAGTTCTGATGTCAGAGTTGTTCTGATGTCAGAGTTCTGATGTCAGAGTTGTTCTGATGTCAGAGTTCTGATGTCAGAGTTGTTCTGATGTCTGAATGCTTCCGGTGTTTAATAGACTATTCTTGTACTTCTGTATAAGATTAAAGGATTTCTAAAAGAAATTAGCTGTGGTAGAGACCTTCCAAAAGCAGGATAACCGGACTGGGTGCTTTCAAATAGCATCTTTCAGAAGAAACAAAACCTAGAAAATTTGATCCAGACCCTTCTTTTGCTTTTCCTCCCAAACCCTCTGCTTCCCTGCCCAAGGTGTTTGAAAATTCGGCGTTTCTGGCTGGCGCTGCCTGAGGTACGGCTGAGATCAGCCTTGGTGCTCGCCGCTCCAGTGCGGCTGCATTCCCTTCCTTGTTTTAATCACAGAAAATGATGTGGCTTTGGGATACAGAGGACCTGAGATCTCCCTCGAGAACCGTAACTACAGCCTTCATTCAGGACTTTTCCAAGGACTGGGAGGTGTTTGTACAGTCCTACAAGCAGCAGGAGCACAAGGCTTTGTCCCTTATTCCCACTGTGTACCATCACTCGTTCAGCCGCTGCACTAATCCTTTCGACAGAAAAATTTGCATTCCCGTTTGAGAAAGTTCAACTGACTAAGTGAAAGTCCCCGCGCTCTATTTTGCGGGTAGCAGGATTAAATTATTCTTCAGAAGGCTGTAGGAGCAGCAGCACTAGATCTGATTACAGATGATGAAAGAAGTGAAGTAGCAGAGGTTGCACGCAGTATCCAGGACTCCTAGGTAAATAAATCAGAGGGCTATTTAATGTCAGGTTAGTGGGGCAGAAACTTCTGACACAAAACCTTGTTGTTGCAAATGCAGCATAAAGTGAAACCCAATTTCACATATTTACATGTGCACACGTATGTATACGTGTTGTTTCATATTTCGTTACGAAGGAGGGTTTTTTGTGGTGAGGTTGGTGGTTGGCTCTTTCAAATACACTGTGCTTCTGGTCTTGAGTAAAATCACCATCAGTTTAAATGGGGCAAAATTTGCTTCCAGTGGAGACAATATAACTTACAAGGATGCTGGAGTGGAGTGTCAGTGCCCTAGTCAAAGCCAAATTTGTTCAAAATGTGTCTGTTGATTAGTTTGCGTGAGGTAGAACATAATTGCTTTGGCTTTGCTTTCGCCCTTAGAAGAAGAAACTTTATAACTGTTATGGTATCTATTATATGTAAAGCTTTACACCAGAATGAGAACATCTGTATTTCAGAAAAATTATGTTTATTCAATGGTGTTTGAAACTCCTAGGCACCTGTGATTAAGATGCTTATTGTTTTTGAAAAAGAGCTCATTCTTGCCCTTTTTCGAGTACCCAGGCGTTTGTTTCGGTAGCTCGCATCCCTGAGAGGCAGGGTGTTTTCAGGGAGGCTGTTAAAGATGATGCTTCCTTGCAAGTGTGTTCTGCTCCTCACCCTTGTACTCAGTTGGTTTTGTGGCTAAAGCTTGGATTTCTGAGTGAAGTGTGGGATTCTGCTCTGGATCCGTTTCAGATCCATGGCTTACGCTGGGGAACATCAAGTTATCCCTCTGCCTGTGCCTCTGCTTTGGAAGGGCAGGCTAAAGTTTCTTCCTCTTCCACACCCTTTATAATAGACCAAAAAAAGCCCTTTATTAGCAACGTACAATACTACGTTCTCAAGGTGTGAGTAGGAGATACCGTTGGCTGCAGACAAACGCAGGCTCTCTGGCGGTGTTGTGTCCCCGCAGAGGAGTGTGTGAGCGAGGTGTGTGCCTGTCACTGGCTTTTCCGGGTCTTCCCTTGTGTGAACCTTAAAAGGGTTAAAACTTTTCTTCCCCCTCCTCCCCCCCCCCTTTTTTTTTTTTCAGTAGAAAGAAATGCATGTTAATGTAAGGTGCAGACAGCTTATTATATAGGGAAATTCTCCCCTGGGTGTGTGCAGTCTGTGGTGTGTATCAACGCTCTGGGCGAGTTATTTACCTGCCAGACCACAGTAGCTCTTTCCAGCAGAGCGGGAGAGCGAGCGGCTGCGGGACCCGGCCAGAGCGCTGGGACCTGGGCAGGAGAGGAGAGCAGCTTGTTTAGCTCTTTAAGGTTGGACCTGATACATCGGAAATAACTATAGAAGTAAGAGATCCAAAGATTTAGAAAATGATCTTGTTTGTTTCGCACAAGCAGGAGTTTTCCAGCCATTCCTCTCCATCCCATTTCTGAGTTTCCATTTCTTGATCCAGTGCCTGTTCCCTTTTCTTAAAAATTTCTGTTGTTGGACAGATACATATTTCTAGTACTTATGCAAAAAATCTTGATGACAAGAAAACCCTATAAACAACCCTCTGAGTAGATGATAGAAACCTTTTTTGATGTCTGGTGCCAAAACGAGTTCCCGAGAGCAAACCCCGAGCGGTAGCTCAGTAATGCTGTCTCACAGCTCTCACAGCAGACGTGATGTGGGTGCCCGTAGTTTCACTGGTGCTTTGTATAATTCCTTTTCATGCTGTAGTGCCTCTTTGTACGCTTTCTTGGTCATTAAAAGTTTTGTTTTTGCAGAACACCTGGGGCAGATACTCCTTAGTTTACCTTTGCATGGCTGAATACTTAAATCTTTTCATTCTGACTGCACAGTCATCTAGAACTTCCTTGCAAAATAAGCTGCTTTCAGAAGCTTGGTAAGATCACTCATAGCAAAGAGTTAGTTGCTGTGGGAATATTTGTTCCCACCTGGAAAGACACAAAGAACGTGGTGGGAGAAAAAAAGTTAGAGAAGAGGAAGGATATATTTCTGGGTGGATTGTCCTTGCCTGCACCTCTGTTGTTGAACATCTCTTAATTTCCATTTTAATGTAAAGCTTCCAGTGCTCTCTTACTTCTCATTCTCTGCTGATAATTTTTTTCTGGGGAGTTACTAAGCTGATATGTTTGGCAGAACCTACAGTGGGTCTCCTGCTTAAGTGAATTGGCTAGCTTATGTAGTTACGGCTCTTTCACCTTCAAATGGCAAGATCTGGCAGGCATTGACAGCCTTTTGTAAATACAAGTGGCATCAGAAAATTATCTTCTTTTTTATCTTTTTCAAAGAATTTGTCTTTTCTGTTTGTAAAACCTCCTTTCTGGAAGGAGGTTTGTATTTCCTAGCAGCTTTTCAGCCTTTCTGAAACTTCTGCCTAGGTATTTGCATGGGGTACGAACAAACTTTATCCAAGTTAATTTTGTGTAACTGAGTTATAAAAAAGAGGACCAAAATTCATTTTGAAGTGTCCTGAACAACGTGCCCTTTCCTAATGAGTGGTTCTCTGTGCAGTGCCATTGTCAATGAATGCAAATGCAAGCCGTTCCACCAGGCTGAACAAACACGCGGTGTGGTTCCTGAGTGTTGCCCGTGGCGCTCAGCGCCCTGCAAACGGCCGGGCACCTCCTTGCAGCAGGTGAGCTGCTATTGAATGGTTACTGGCCTTGGGTCAGCGGAAGGGCTGGAGGCTTGACTGTGAAAGGTTACAGGCTTGTTTGCTCTGCGTTTGCATTCCCAGAAAGGGAATGTTTTAGTCTTTGAATTAAAAAATACTAGTGTTAGACTTTAGGTTCCATGTCCACCCCTTGCAGTCCTCTTCTCTTCTTGCCCTCTCCATGCCTGTCCGCATCTTGAAGAGTTGTTTTTTGTCTCTCGTATTTATTCCTGTAGGGTTCTTTTTACTGCTCCCTATTGTTCTTTTTCCAAGACAGTAGTCTCATCTCTTATCCCATAGTTCCGTGGCTTCTATGACAGGAAAAGACTGCTGAGAGGTGGGTCCGTGACAACTTGATGAAGTTCAACAAGGCCAAATTCAAGGTCCTGCACCTGGGTTGAGACAATCCCAAGCACAAATCCTGGCTGGGCAGAGAATGGCTGGAGAGCAGCCCTGAGGAGAAGGACTTGGGGGTGTTGGTGGGTGAGAAGCTCCACATGCCCCAGCAACATGTGCTGGCAGCCCAGAAACCCCCCGCACCCTGGGTGGCATCCCCAGCAGCATGGCCAGCAGGGCGAGGGAGGGGATTCTGCCCCTCTGCTCTGGGGAGACACCCCCTTCCCCCCCAGTGCTGCCTCCAGCTCTGGGGCCACCAACATCAGAAGGACATGGAGCTGTTGGAGCGGGGCCAGAGGAGGCCACGGAGATGCTGGGAGGGCTGGAGCCCCTCTGCTGCGAGGACAAGCTGAGAGAGTTGGGGAGGTTCAGCCCGGAGAAGAGAAGGCTCCGGGGAGACCTTAGAGCCCCTTCCAGTCCCTCAAGGGGCTCCAGGAAAGCTGGGGAGGGTCTCCTGATCAGGGAGGGGAGCGATGGGACAAGGGGGAATGGTTTTACACTGAAAGAGGGGAGATTCAGGCTAGATCTAAGGAAGAAAGGTTTTACACTGAGGGTGGTGAGAGCCTGGCCCAGGTTGCGCAGAGAAGCTGTGGCTGCCCCATCCCTGGAGGGGTTCAAGGCCAGGTTGGAGGGGGCTTGGAGCAACCTGGTCTGGTGGGAGGTGTCCCTGCCCAGGGCAGGGGGTGGCACTGGATGGGCTTTAGGGTCCCTTCCAACCCAAACCATTCTGTGATGTTTCTAAATTAATCTGTCTTCTGTGTAATTTATTCTGGAATTTTACTTTTGCTCATATCTGTATTTTAGGAAGCAGTTTTATTTAAGGACTCTTGACTAAAAGAGGAATCATCCTTTCAGCTTTCAGAGCTACTTGGCATGCTGTTTATGCCTGTGAGATGGGTGCTTTTCCAAATTGGGGGAATTTGAGTGCTCTGTTTATATGCACTCAAGATACTGTAGGTGTTTCATTATCTGTGGATGCGATCTCTTTATGTCAGCACTGCTTGGTGCAGAATGTCAGCTGCTCCAGTCTGGTTTCTCTGTCTTTGGCTTTGTTCTGGGTACACGTCCTCTTTGTAACTTGTGTTTTCTTTTGTTACTAACAGTTTTAAGAACTTCGATTTGGAAGACTCTCAGAAGTGTGCTGTAGACTGGTTGATGATTGGCCCCTCTTCCAAGAGGGAGGAGTACAAAGTGTGTGGATCTTCCATACCTCCATCTTTCATCTCCGCAAGGGACCACGTTTGGATATTTTTTCACTCAGATGCATCAAGCTCAGGACAGGCTCAGGGATTTCGCCTTTCTTATATTAGAGGTAAAACCTTAGTTTTGTTGGCTTCACTTACACTCTCTCAGCAAAACTTGAAGACAGAGTATTTTTTGTTGACAGGAGTCTTGGGCCAGCCTGGATGGCTGCAAGGTGTTAGCACAATAACACTGATGGTATTTCCACTTGGCCTTTTAACAGGATTCCTGAAGTGTGCCGTCCTGAGCGACTCACTTGTGACATGCAGGGTCGTAGATGTTAAAAAGTGACATCAGATGATTCCAAAAGTTTTGATACTGACTTTTCTCTCCCTGCCCTTTTTCGCAGGAAAGATAGGTCAGGCTGTGTGCCAGTCAGATGAATTCCGTTGTGCAAATGGAAAGTGTATTCCCAGTACTTGGAAGTGTAATTCCATGGATGAGTGTGGTGATAACTCGGACGAGAGAAACTGCACTGTCCCTCCCACAGAGCCCCCGTCCAGCATCTGTCCCTCAGGAATGTTCCAGTGCAGCGCAGTCCACTCCACCAAGTGCTTGATGAACGAGCTGAGGTGTAACTCAGTGAAGGACTGCAGCGACGGTTCGGATGAAGATAATTGTCCTGATCTTTCCTGTGGCAAAAGGCTGGGTAATTTTTACGGATCTTTTGCTTCCCCAGACTTATTCCGTGCTGATCACAGCAGATCAGACCTTCGTTGCACATGGTACGTGGACACACAAGATAATCGACACGTTCTGTTGCAGCTGGATTTGCAGTTAGGCTACAATGACTACGTGAAGGTGTATGACGGCATCGGAGAGAGAGGTGATAAACTAATGCAAACATTTTCTTACCACAACAATAGGCATTCGGTGAGTGTGGAGTCATCAAAGGGCCAGCTCACTGTCTCATACCACGCTCGCTCCAAGAGCACTGGCCATGGGTTCAATGCCACCTACCAGGTGAAAGGCTATTGCCTGCCTTGGGAGCACCCCTGTGGAAGCGATGAGGAGTGTTTCACGGATAAGCAGCATTGCGATGGCTGGTGGCACTGCCCAAATGGCAAGGACGAGGAGAACTGTCCTGCCTGCCAGAAGAACGAATACCCGTGTGAGGGAAACAGTGGGCTTTGTTACTCAATACTTGACCGCTGTAATAACCAAAAGAACTGCCCAGATGGCTCGGATGAAAAAAACTGCTTTACTTGCCAGCCAGGAAACTTCCATTGTGGTACAAATCTGTGCATCTTTGAGACGTGGCGCTGCGACGGCCAAGAAGACTGCCAGGATGGAAGCGATGAGCATAACTGCCTGGTGATCGTTCCCAGGAAGGTCATCACCGCTGCCCTCATCGGGAGCCTGGTGTGTGGCCTGCTGCTGGTGATAGCACTGGGCTGTGCATTTAAATTATATTCTCTGAGGACCAGGGAATACAGGTAAGCATCTTGTTTTTATGATGCTTTAATAGCTGGGGTGGTATTTTTTCCTTTTTTGTTTAAAGGAAAAAAAAAAAGTTGATTGTTAACCAGAGAATTTGCAAAATTCTGTGAAATCAATCCAAGGAATTGATGACAATTAAATAGCAGCCACTGCATTAGGCTTAGAGAGGAGTTGTTAAGATTTTCGAAAGTAGCAAGGGGAACATCAGCTCTTGTGTGATCTATGAGAAATGTACATTTATTGTGCAGCCTGGCAGAACCTGTATCTACCTTAAATCAAAACTGTTTGGAGCAATTTCCTGTCCCTGCTCCTCCCCTTGCCCCCGCCACAAACTGAATGCTGAACTGTTCCAGCTGAATCTGGGCTGAATGACCCCCGACCCTCCCCAGATACTCCAGTTCTCAGCTCTGGGCCCCTTCTGGGCAGGAGCTGTTTCCTCCGCTGTGCCCCTTCTCCACTCCCACGTGCCGTGTTGTATGGAGAGCCTGTGCCTCCTGCCCTCTGGAGCGAGCCATGAGGGACTGTGTGACGCCCCGGCTCTGTGCCGTGATGCCGACCCGGCCATGTTTGCAGCACAGCGTGCTTCACCCTCCCCCCTGCCCAAATCCGCGCCGGGAAGGAGCCACCGTGCCTTGTTGGGATCCCCGGTGCCTCGGTTCTCTGCAGCTGCAAGCTGCCCTGTTGTGGGATTGTTTCCAGTTCTTAACGTTGTCTTTCCCAGAAATAACCTTTGGGCCCTTGCTGAACAAGTCCCCGCGGTTACTGGCCTAAGCTGGATGATGGAAAAAGCTTCTGTTGCCGCAGGGTCCAACCTGGGACTGCACCAGAGAGTTTGCTGATCGGGTTCACTGATGCCTGCGCGCTGTACTCTCACTCCTTTTGTTTATTTTAGCATCCTGATGAGATTTTCACAGAGCCTAATTGAAGGTTTGCATTTTTGCTGCATGTGAAGCCCTCTGCACTGCTTTTATACCCGGATGTGAGGGAGGCAGGACAAACTGCCTGTTGCTTCTCTTCCACATCTTCCCTCTGGTTGTTTGCAGAGCGTTTGAGACCCAGATGACGCGGCTGGAGGCAGAGTTTGTGCGCCGGGAAGCACCACCTTCCTACGGGCAGCTGATTGCACAAGGACTCATCCCCCCCGTTGAGGACTTCCCTGTCTACAACGCGTCACAAGTACGGAGACACTAGTGCCAGTGAACCCACCAGCAGCCAAACGGCTATAAATTAGATAGAATCAGTCGGAGCTGTATTCTTTCAGTCGCTGTGCTAATTATATGGGAGTCCTATAAAAATGCGTATGTTTTGGTTGGAGCTGAAGAACCAGTTACGCAACCTGGAGCTGTGGGTAGTGTTGAACACGCTAAGTGTGTTTGCTGGGGAACGGCAGTGAGATAAGCACATGCTGGTTTGCTGTGCATCAAAATAGCGTGAACAGAGACAAAGGTCAGACAGTAAATAGAAAAAAGGCTTTTCAGCCCAGAACTGTAACATGCCTGAAGTGATAAGAAAGTAAGGTCTCTAGCAGTAGTTTTGGGAAATTCTGGGATTATTTTTCATTTACAGATACATTACACTGAGAAGCGATTAAGTCATTCTCTTTCATTGCCAAGTTCTCAAAAATCTCCTGTGCCCTGTCGAAAGTGTCCAACTGTGATACAGCTCCTAGTGTGATAAAGCTCTTGTAGTTTGTTACTCGAGTGAGGAGTAGTTTGCCTTGGCCTTTCTTCTCTTCTGTTGTCATTGGCTTTTGAGGATCCCCTGCTATTGCTGGTGGCGGAGGACTGGGCGGTCAGCAGTCTGGTTCTTCAGTGGTGATCTGATCGCCTGAGTGGAGCATCTTCCTGGGTGGACGAGGAGAGCTTAAGCTCATAAAGACTCTAAGGGAGAGTCTCTGGGTACAGGCAGAGCTGTCTTTGGTGTTCTTAAACAGTTCACTAGAAAATACGCATTTAACAAGGACGTGCAGGGATCAAGTCTGAGAGCTCTGGTAAGGTGGAGATATTGGTGGAAAGAACAGGGCTTAGGAGAAGTCTTTTGAGTATGTGTGAAATCACGGTTTGTTATGTCTGTGTTACAGGCTTCTGTGCTGCAGAACATCCGAACAGCCATGAGGAGGCAGATGAGACGACACTCGTCAAGACGGAGCTCATCTCGGCGGCGCTTGGGCAGGCTCTGGAACAGACTCTTCCACAGACCTCGGGTGAGAGGACAGATCCCGCTCCTGACGCCCGCCCGCACTTCACAGACTACCCTGGGCGATGGAATCATCAACCGTGCCGATGGGACTGCTCGGAGTCCTCCACCTTCCCCTGAAGGACCTAGTTTAGAGGCTAATGCCCATGGCCAAGCCAGGGGCCTACAAGAAGCTGGGTGCCACAGCTCACAGCCGGAGACTGAAATCACAGAGCCGTCGCCTTCAAATGTCTTACCCCATACTTGCACAGCAGCACAGGCAGAGCCCGAGGCTGGACGCGCTGACAAGCCTTCGGGTGCTGAGACCTCTGGCAGTGAGCTTACCCAGCCCAGCAAAGTGGATTCAGGAAAGGCTTTCAGAGATCCTTTGTCTGAAAGCGTTACAGAAACGATCCATGGAGGGTCAGCGCCCAGGAGGACTGTCCCCGAGGACAGTAGTTTAAGTAGAAGTCATCCGCTGAGTGAAGAGCCATGTAGGCTACCCTTAAAAAAGTGGGAGTCTGCTTATTCAGACGGCCCCGTGAATGTTCATATCCCAGTGGATGGACAGAACCGATGTTGCCCTAACTCCTTCCGGGAGGAGCCGCTGGGCATTCATGCGGCTTGTTGCCATTCTTTGGAAGTGCCAATGGTAGAGTCCTCTACTCCCCTCTCTGAAATCAATACCAGTGATGATGAATCTTTACTTGTTTGCTAATAAAAATTTTTGGTTTGGCCCTGTGAGTTTTGTAACGTCGTTGCTGACGTGACAGTGCACTTTGGAGACGGTGGTACGTCTGTGCTCTCGGCGCTGTCTCAGAACCAGCGAGTGCTAATCCCCCGGGGTGCAGAACCAGACTAACCGGGACAAGGTTTTGTCTTTGTTGCCATTCCCGAAGCTCCAGTGGGGCAGTAATAGGCCAGTGTGTGATGTCAGGGGCCGGGAGAGCACGAGTGTGTCGCTGCAGTTTGGAGGTATCTCCATCCTCTGGTTTTCCTTCTGTGCGTTTATTCATGCTGCATTCAGGGAATTACCGTTCCTTTGCTTTTCAAGTGGTCTTACTGAAACTAGAGAGAGCTCTGTTGGAACCTGGGGC
Source organism: Numenius arquata (assembly GCF_964106895.1). Lineage (NCBI taxonomy): Eukaryota > Metazoa > Chordata > Aves > Charadriiformes > Scolopacidae > Numenius > Numenius arquata. Next base: position 20,622,308 of record NC_133588.1, on the reverse strand, counting down.
AGGCACCACTCCTACCTATGACTACTGAACTAGAAATAACATTGTTGTCTTTTTAGACATCGTGATTTAATTAAAATGTAATATTTTCAGTTACAAATACTTAGAAGGAAATAAAATCCTTTGTAGCATCCTCTTTATAGAAAATTGCTCACTTCCTTTGCTCCCTTCAGAAATGGCCATACGTACCTTGCAGCATCCACTAAACCCAAAGTTTCTGTACAGAATGCCCAGAATGAGAGCAGTCTCTGACCTGCGGCAGCTGTGTGACAGGAGGTGAGCGGAGCGCATCCAGCCCCCTGCTGCAGCAGCATTTCCTTTTTGTGTTGTCATACGTTCCATTCTCTTCATAGTGAGGTTCCGAAGGTTGAAGAATTCTTTGCCTTCCCCCTACCCTCTTTTTCCCCTCCTCCCTTCTCTTTCCAGGGACTTACGACTGTGCCACTACGGGTGTGCCCTGAAGGACACTGAGGCTTCGCAGCTCCCGTCGCTGCAGGGGGAAGTGCCGAGCGCTTGGTAACTGTCAGGATCAGACTTCTATTTTATTTTGAAATAAAATCTGCTTCACAAGTTTGCTTGTAAATCTGCTACTTAGGTGCAGATGTATAAATTAGGGTTTTTTTATTTTTAGAGGATGCTATTTTGTTTGCTTTTTTCTTTTAAGAACAGAAATAGGTCATTTTCAAAGCCAACACTGGGTGCATTGCACAACACTTAAATGTAAACTGGTGCCTTTTTGTGTAATTAAAAGCAAGCAAGTTATTTACCTGGAAGAAGGGTGGCATTGCTTAGCCAGGAGTGACACTGCCCTGTGATATCTTGGCTCTGTTGCGGTGTTGGCCGGGCGCCCCCATGCTCTGAGGAGCTCAGCTTCAGTTCCCCCGCCAGGCAGGGACAAACTGAAACGCTTTATGTAGAAATTAACAAGGAGGCTGCTGCTGCTGCTGCTCTGTAAATGCCTGGGTGCTCTCAAACCTGTTTATTGCTGTAGGAATTCAAGTTGCCCAAAGTTATGAACTGAACTGGTAACATGGAGGTGGAGATGGGCTCTGCTGCCACCGCCCCCCCTGGCCATAATGCCCAAACCCTCTCGCGGTGAGCAGCTGAGTTTCCATCAAAGTTTCAAAGATGGTTTTCCTGTAAGTGGGCTATGTTTTGCCCTGGATCTTTTACTGGGACTCCCCTTGGGAGTGCCTGAAAAAGAAGAAGGAATAGGACTTTCACTTCACCAAAATGTAACATGGAAGAATTAAATCGAAGTGATTTTTTTTTTTTTTTTTTTTTTTTAATTTTATCCTCTTCAGTTGCAAATTGGTTTCATCCTGTGCATTCCAGAGGCAGAAGATTCAAACTCCTTTAGGGCATTAATAGCAGGAAGGGCTTGTGGCAAAATGCATAACAAGTAAGAGTTGTAGTTTCATAAAATAAATACTGCTCAGTCATTTTTTCCAAGTGCTTCTGGGATCAGAATTCATTTAATCAAAGGAAATGTAGTTTTGACAGAGATCTTGCTTTCATGGCATTTGTAAACATTTTGGGTACATCCCACCTTTGCAAGGCCACATACTGTAGCGATTGCACTGCCAGGGTTGTTCGCATCGAAGGCTACAGGCTTTGATGTCTTTTTTTTGTTTGTTTGTTTTGTCTAAAGGTAATTTTAAGTACATAGAATTGTATAGGTAAAGTAGTTAATTGTAATTGGGAGAAAGATTATATTTCAAGGTTAGTATTGTGCAGATGTGAAGGACCTTAGAAATAAGTGTGTATTTAATGGTTACAGAAATGTATTTCTGTAATAAAATGATGTTGGTCATACTATGCCTTAAACTATCAAAGCTCTTTAAGTTGAAATATGTATTCAGGATACTGCTATACTTTAGGAACAGCCCTGAACAGCTAACACGGTATTTTATTTTAAGATGTGTAACTTCACATTTCTTACATATATCGTACATATTTTGTGCACTGATCCATTTGTAACTCTGTGGAAACTTCATTGAGAAGGTTTTATTTTTGGAAACTTAAAAAAAATCCAGGTTAGTGAAAATTTGATGTTTGAAGTGTACAGAAATGTTCCCAGCCCTCACTACCGGAATGTAGCCTTGCATCAATGAGAGACACAAGCCCGAGGCTCTTGTAAGCACCTTTTATTCTGCCAGACAGTATTGTCCCCCAGCTCATTCCGTGGAGGGGAGAGTCAAAAATTTACGGTTAATTTTGTGGAAGAAATCCCTGTGTCTGCGCAGGGAGCACAACGCGGAGCGTTGCAGGGTCCGGTGGTTCGGCCCTTCCTGCAGCTCCCCCCAGGTCCGGCGCTGCATCAGCCACGTCGAGGACACCCACCCCCTCTCTCCTGCACGCTGCCGCCCGTAGGCACAACTTCCTCAAACTACAGAAAAAAAAGAGAAAAAAAAAAAAGTGGGAAACTGGGACTGTGCCAGACGTGAACACAAAGATCTCATTGTTACGTTTCTTCGCTCAGTGGAAAATATCACACTTCAGTCACAGCCTAAAGTTAATCAGCTAATAAACTTGATAAAATTTTTGTTATTTTAATAATGCTTTTCTGCACTCTTTTAAGATTTTTGTAGACGGAAGGAAACACAGTATTTATGATGGCTTTTATTGTTGTTTGTTTGTTTGGGTTATTTTAAAGATACAAAACTCCCTGGTCCAAGCAGCCAAAAGAACCCTCCCTAAAAATCTCTCTGAATAGAGAAGAATAGCGATAGTGGTTTGAGAATGGGAGCACAGAGGCAGCACTAAGGGATCAGTGACCCCCCCCATGTTTCTTACTATTAACACATGGGGAGTATTTCTATTTGAAATTCTGGCACCTTCCAGCTTGTGTATGACTCTCTAGCATCCCACAAATGTACTTGTTTTCTTTTTCTGCTTTTTTAAAAATTTTATTTCCATGTTGTATCTATTCATTTAGAGATAACATTTTACCATAATGTATGTACCGGTGTGTGGTTCGGGTGTGCCATCATGGTTGCCGGTGTCTGCTGGTTCCTGGACAATGATACTAAGCAAGTAAGATGCTGGGCATCATCGTACTTTGCTCTCGCTTTGGATCTACTCATTTTTAATAAAATTTCACGTGCCCAGAGACTGTGGGTTTCTGACTGTCACTCGAACACTGACGATTGAGGGTGCCTAAATTGGACATCCACAGCTTTTGACTCTGACGCTGCATGTGCCGACCTGTAGCTCAGTGACATGAATATGAAGGGTTTGGTTTGGTTTTTGGTTTGTGTAGTTTTGGGTTTTTATCATCTGCTTTTCTGGTAGCTGAAGCTGTGGAGGTGCATCGCTTTTTTAGATAGTACCTGTGAAACTTTAGCACTAGCAATTCACTGTTGCATACAACTGCCTTTACAATGCATGTATGCATATATCCTAAATAACAATATCCCTGAAGCGTGTAGGTGGTTAAAAAGCAAAACCCAAATAATTTCTGAAGTAGAGCCTGTCGTTCCCGTGGCTGAGGGCAGCACTGCTCGAGCTGATGCTTCCCCTTCACAGCCTGTGCTTCAGAGGATTCCCTCCGGCTCCATCCTGCTGGCTTCCAGCAGAAGGGAGAGGCTCAGTTACTTGGTGGTGATGGAGATTTACTCTACAGACTTAGAAATCCTTATCTGTGTTGAAAAGAATTGGACAGACTTTATGGTTGTCCGGATTTATCCGTAGCTGTGAAGGATGGGAGGAGAGAGGTTGGTGCAGAGGGGTAACGCTGGTGAAGCGAGCAGAGAGGCTTTGCTTCGCCATGAAGTGCTGATTCAGCTGCAATGACAGCGGCAGGAGCAGTAACAGAACAAACCATATCCTGATGTGAGACCAAAATGAATATAGCCCATAAAATGGAAATCGGGTAATAAACGATACCTGTGCGTCTGCAGCAGAGTTTGTTGACAGCCTGTGCAATAGATACGCCTCACGGCAAACCAAGGAGCTGACTCGAAAAGCCTTGAGGGAATGATGTATTTTTTTCAACCAGCCCTTTCTCTGGGAGGGAGAGGAACTGCTTTTGCTTATTTAAGATTTTTGGTCTTTGCAATAATCTGAGTTTTAATCTCCCGGGCAGGTGTTAGGATTTAAAATCCAGTACAAATGGCTTTCTGCCCTCGGCAGGTGGGAACCCCATCTCCTGCCTCTGCCAGCCTGGTGCCCCAGCAAACTCTTCAGTAGCCCCTCCTCCCCTTTGCAGGGTCTGGCTCTTGTGACCTTGGCTGCGGCCATTAAACGGTGACCAAGGCCGATGTGAGAGGTTTCTGTTTCATCCCCCCTCCATTTCCTGCCCTGTGATGCCTTCTCAGTCTCTCTCCCTTCTAGCTCTATCTCTTGCCTTAGGACTTTAAGGGAAATTTATTTTTGGTCACTTTCTAATCCTTTTCCTTGGATTTCCCTTTTTCGTCTGTCCAAGTGAAGAAGTTTCTCGTTGCAGTTCCAGCCCTGCTGAGAAGCGTCTAGGACCGAGGAGGGGCGGTTTAAAAAGCCAGCTGGGGTGGGAGGTGGAGACAGGGCACACCCGTCTGGAGGCTAAAGCTTTAGGAAAAGACAAATTCCAAGCAAGGTTTACCTTTTTTTTTTCTTTTTTCCACATTTTCATTTGTGACTTACGCTTCAATATCTGTCAATATCTATCCGTACAGCTCCTCAGCAGCTGAGTAATCGCTAACTTCTTGTTGTTGGGTACTTGGAACGAAGGGGCTGGAAGGCAAATGTGTTTCGGTGTCAAGAATTCGCAGCCGAGGGAGTGGAAGGTGAGCAATGCCTCGGCAAAGGCCTCTGAGAAGGAAGCGGGGGGCAGCGTGTTTGCTGGGGGTTGTTCGTTTCTTTGCTTTCCCCTCAAAGATGACTCATTTTATTCAGCTTCAGCTCCGGGGCTCAGAGGCAGGTTGCCTTTCCCAGCAGCAGCCGGTTGCCAGGAAAGCCGGGGTGGGGGGGGTTCTGTCCCGGCCCCCGTCCCGCCGCAGCCCTCCCCGGAGAAGGTGCCGCTCCCGGGGAGCCCCCGGCCCGCGCTCTGGGGCCGGGGCAGGGCTGCCCCTCCGAAGGGATTGCGCGGGCCGAGGGGAGTCTTCTCTGCATGCTTTTGGATGCCTTTTTTGTAGAGATGCTTCCAACGGAAACGTAACGTGAAGCACACGGTGACTCACCGATCCCTTCTGAGCTGGATGAAAGCTCGGAGCAGAGCTGAGTCTCTTACCTTGGCCCTCACAGACCAAACTCTTCTGCTTTATGTGCTGATGTGAACTGAACGCAACCCGTGCCTTTATCGGGACGATGCGAGTGGCCGGACCAGCAGCAGCAACTGCCTCCTCCCCGCGCTTCCCACCGGTGCCCACCCGGCTCCTCTCCCCTGGGGAGCGTCACCCCCCGGAGAGGGACCATCTCCCGGCCCCCGTTTTGCCCCGTTAGCGCCGTGACGGCGTCATCTGCTGCTGCTCCCAGCGCTGTGATGGCGCAGGTACGACTGGTCCCCTCCGTCCCCATGGACTCTGCAACCTGTGACCCACAGGGGATGCTCTCGGTAATATTTGCATGATCTCCTTTTCCCTCTGAAATTCTCTGAATGCAGTATTATTGCCAGTGCTAAAAGAACAGACAGCACAGAATACTTTTCTGCATTATAGCCTCTAATATTTTATATTATATTTATATTCCATAAATATAACAGCGTATAATATATAGTCTCACATAGTATTGGTTGCTTTTAAAGCTTTGTTTAAACACCTCCTTTTGGAAACAACTTGCTTTTCTGTATCAAGTATTACCATGTTCTTGACACGCTCATAGCGTCAGCTGCTCAGGGCTTTGCTTTCGTTCAGTGGGCTTTAAAATTACATCTCCTTTGGGCCTTTTGCTTCATCTTTTGGAAAAATCACTCTTAGGGTTGAGTGTGCTGCTAAATTTCACCTAGCAAATGAATTTATCTTTGTAGTTCTGTACGTTGATTTCTGTGGTTAGAAATTGCACACGTTATGAACTAACTAACTAACTACTACACCATCCTGTTCTAAATTCAGCCTTCTGATTTAAGGTCAAATGTCGATTGTTTTAAAGCATGGCAGTATAATCAGGGAAAATCTGAGCCAAACCCAGTTAACAATTATGAGGCAGTTGGCCCTTTAATTTTGCTTTTGATTTCCCTAAACAATAGCCAAGGAAAGTCTTGGTAGCAGTTACAGATGATGATGATGATGATTATTATTATTACCACCTTTCTCATTACCATACAGACTTCTTGTCTCAAGAGCTGCAAAGTTTCTGTGCTGGCTCATTTCCATACCTTAATTATTTAAACAAACAAAAATAAACCACACCAAAACTGAGCAGTTCTGAAAGAAATCATTATTACTGGTGCTATGATACATTTAATTTGCCCACTAGATAATAAAGTTATTGGAAAAATTCATCTGTTGGAAATTATACCACAGGAAGATGATTTTGAACTATGGCAAATAAGACTCAGCCACGAGAGCCTCCAACACAGGTCAAGTGTTTGGGCGCTGCTTCGCCAGAATAGGGGAGGTGTGCTGTGAATTTAAAAAAAAAAAGAAAAAAGAGCTGAATAGAAATTATTGTCATTAGCAAACTTTATATATTCATAACGTTATTTTAAATGTGGAATCTCTCTTTACATATGTGTGTAAGTACACACAAAACCATGCCTTTTTCTTTAGGTAAATATATGTTTTAATCTCTTATGATTAACAGCTTTATACAGAGAGAATAGTGTAAGTTGTGTTTCTTTTTAGTGCCTGCAATCTGACAGTTTGGCGAGAGATGGATAGGTATTTAAAAAATAAAAAAACCTTTGAATAATACATTGTGTTAGAAAGATACGTTCCTTGAGCTTGCTCCTTATTTTGAGTTTATTCTTAAATCTTTGTAGAGCATGTGGTACTCGACACACTAAGAGATTAATGAATCCTTAATTTTTGTACCAGGGCCTGTAACACACAGAAAGATACTTTTAAAATGAAATTCCCATAGCTGTTACCAAGGCTACTGAACCTGATAGTTTCTGTTTTCAAAAGTTGTAAAAGAATAGCAGTGATTCACACTATTGCTCGGAGCTGTTCTTGCATTTTGCATTTTCAAAAGGTTCTTTGGTGTGGAAGTGGCCATATTGCTGCAGCAGCAAGCCTCTATATATTAATTAAATATGTGAACTAGATTTCTTTTTTCCTAGTGTTTGCCACGAATAAAATATGCAAAACACCTTCTAAAGAGCATCTGATGTGAGAACGATTTAGGCTTGTTACTTGGCTGAGCACAGCTGAAACGGGGAGTTTGCCTCCGAAGCAGAGTGACATCAGCTGACACCAGTAAAAAGGAGAAACGCTGGGCTTTGTTCCCCTCCTTCCCTCCAGTTCCCACCGCTGACCCGCTGCAAACCCCTCCACGCCTCCGTCCTCCCCCCATCCGTACCCGCATCGTGCTGGGTTCCCGTGCAACGATCTCCGGCCCCAGCCGGGATACAGGAACCCAACTCTGCCTTTGCAAAAACGCTTCAAAATTGAGATATTTGAGATTTTTATCACTACTTCTGTGTATTTCTTTCTATGTCACCAGACGAGGATCAAATAGGCTGTTGATTTTGTGCCCTGGGCTCTCAGGTCCTCCCGGGGGGGGGGTCGGTGTTGAACGCACGGACACCGGGGCTGGCCGTGCCGGGGGGCCACCCATGGAAGGGTGATCTTCTGGGGTGTAACTCATGTGTTATGTGGGGATTCAGCCCACCCAGGGGCCGCAACAGGGATTTTCCTGCTGGCATGGGTGTCCAAGGGGCTTCTCGCTATCTCTGATTTCGCCACTTCGATTTTTGCAGTGGGAGCTGCCCTACTTCTGAAATGCCTAAATTTGTGTGTCTCTGATGGACCCTCGTGGCTGCTAAAATCAGTATTCCGGAGCTGTATCTGTGCTGCTTTCCCCTGCTGAGCAAGTACGCTGCCAGAAAAACACAACCAGCGCCTTATTTTATATTTTATTTCTTTTCTTTTTTTTTCTCTCTTTTTTCTTTTTTCTTTTCCTTTTAGGGAAAAAACTACAGATGCCATAAAGGGTGTAGCTCATTTTATGGCCTTCACTATTGGAGCTCTAAAACCTTTTTTTTTTTCTTTTTTTTTTCCAGAAAAACTTTTTGCAAAAATTAGCATGTAAACAAGAAGCCACTTCAGCCTGGGAGGCCGTGTGGCTATTTCCTCACAGCCGTCTCGTGGGCCGAGGGTGCCTCCTCCTCCTCGGCGGCTTCCCCCTGAGGGTAGACCACAAAACACAGCTTCTGTCCCCAGCAGGTCATGGACTCTGCGAAGAGCAAAGGTGTGGGTGGTTAATGGGGATGCTCAGGCTCTGCTCAGCAGAAGCGTGATGCCGGGGCCATCCGAGGAGAACGAACGTGCATCCCGCCGGGAGGGAAGCAGAGAGGGGGGGAGGAAGCTCTCGGCCATTCATTAGTCCTTTTGCGAGAGCTCATTTTGCCTTCGTGTGCTTAAAGTTGCACCCCCATGTGTCTGCTCTGGGCCAGGCTGCCGTGGGTGAGCTGAGTGGGTGGGCAGTTGCACAGGGGCACAAGAGAAGGTAGGAGTGAGCAGAGCAGTTGCCCAAAGGCAAGCACTGCCTGGCCACTTTGTGCCCGCAGCCAAGAGCAGTGATGGGGCTCGTGTGGCCAGTTCCCTGGCTTTTTCAGTGCCCTTGCACCTGAGGTTAACAGATCCCTACAGCCCCGAGCAGCCCCAGGAGCACAGCGAGGCACCGCGGCACTGCCTTACCTATTAGCCTATTTACACACTTTGGTTTATTTCTCCAGTAGACTCCAAGGAAGAACACTGGCACTCCAGTTAAAATGATAATGAGTCCAACGCCACAGACGACCGGCTCAGAGTATAAGCTGAAGATCAGTAGAAATGCCCAAAATGCCAGGTAAGTGATGGGGATGAGGAGATTCACCTACCGGGAGAGAGCAGAGCAGAGCACGACCATGCAGAGCAACAGCAGTGGCGGGGGGGCTGCGGGCAGCACTGCACCTTTGGGACCTCCCCATGGGTCGTGTCCCCCTTCCCTCCTCCACTATCCTCTCTGTCCATCCTGGCAAGTTCACAAGGGGTCTGTCTGTGTGTCCTGTTTCTACACTCATGGCACTTTGGGACATGGTTTGGGACCTTAAAACACTATCACTACTTCAAAAACCAAACCCTTCCTCAAACCAGGAGGACGGAGGGCTTGGTGTGCCTGTCCCACTCTTTGCATCACTATTGCAACCAAGAGATTTAGCTTTAACATTGTCACCTTGATTGGTCTGAAGATTTTGGGTTTCTTCCAGCGCAACACGATCAGGCCTATAATTGTCACTCCGTAGCAGAGGTAGTTGATAAATGACACGTAGTTGATTAACGTGTATGTGTCTCCAACGAGCATGATGATGAGAGTGGCCAAACACTGCAAAGAGAGAGGCATAGCCTTACTTTGGTCATTACTAGAAAAGGTGGCTTAAAACAAGCAAAAAAACCATCAAAGCAGTTGAATTTCTTTTGTCTGTGGCCCCTGCTGGGCACCAGCTTTTGGTCTGTGTTACTCCAGGCTCTCTTTTTGCTTATGTCCCTTTTTCTGAATTGGCTGTTTCAATAGCAAAGGCCTCTCGGGAAGGGGGGCTTCTGCTCCAGGAACCAGGCACCACCGCAATCAAACGACCCTTTGGTCCCTCCATTCCCCCGTGCAAAGCATCACAGGCTTGGGAGGGGGATTTCAACACCGTGAGCAGTCTCCCCACAAAATGGACATAAAACAGGGCTGTGTTTTGTATTGGTGTGATGTAACGTGTTCCCTGCTCTCCCCGGACCGGCGCACGGCGTCACACACAGACCACCCTCTCCTGCTGCCACGGGGCTTTGCAGGGACGTCGCTGGGAGCGGTGGGATCTCGTGGGTGGGTGACACCGAGGTGTGAGCCCTGCTCCCGGCGTGGCCACAATGCCTGGGTGGCAGCAGGCACAGAGGGACCTGCTGCTCCCCCAGTCGCTGGCTGCAGTCACACGCAGGTGGGAGAGATGGCTGCCCCCCACTGTCCTGCAAAAAACCCCCTCAGTCTGTTTATTTTACATTTAGCTTGGCCTCCTGATTTTTGAAAGGATTAATAAAAATACAGGTCTTGCTGGTAGTGTTAAAAAGGCCTTTCTCCATGTACAAAGAAACCTTTCTCCGTGCAAAGAGCTAGGTGTGATTCACAGGAAGAGAAAAAGGAACCTGATGTGTTAATTGGATTTTGCCTAAAGTCTGACCCCATTTGCTACTGTAGCTGTCTACACTGTATTAATTTTTATTTCTATTTGTTAAGAGATTAGTATTTCCCAGCAGCATTTGATAAGCCCTGAGCTGCATTAAAACACCCTCAGACGATGAAATGCCCCTGGTCCTCAGTGCTGCCCCATCGTCCCTCACAAGATGTCTTGCTCATTGAGAGTAAGTAACTTTGGGAGCACTTTGTCCTCCTTCTCCCTGCCATGGCTTTGGTGGCAGGATCCAAACCAGCTCTGACCGAATGGGAGTAGCAGGGACCGTGGGGACTTGCAACTGTTTGTGGAAAGCAGGCAAAATTGGTCCAAAGAGCTCATCTCTTCTTAAATGAAGTATCTCTGTTTCAAAGGCCAGTCCCCGTCTCTGCTGTGGGCAGGACAGGTGGTGATGGCCTCAAATTGGGGCTCAGTTTGGGTACGAGGAGCCCCCCCAGGCGCCAAGGGCGGGTGGGAGCAGGAGGCGTTATTCCCCAGGCGGAAGTCGGAGCTGCTGGGCCAGGGCCCACCACCGCACTCCAGGCCCACTCACGTCTCCTCTGGGGTAAAAGGTGGTCTCCCAAGGACTTTTCCAGCTCTCCCGCCTGTGATCGAGTACTTCTAAAAGCAGGTTTCAGGGCGACAGGGCCAGGAGGTAAAACTTACGCAGACGAGCAGGGCCGGGATGGGCGTGCAGTGCTTGACGTGGATCATGGCAAGCAAACTCGGCAAATGGCCTTCCCGGGCACCGGAGAAACACAGCCTGGAAATAAGGACAGCAATGCTGAACCCACCGGGTGTGCAACAGCCCCTTCAACATCTAGCCACGTCTCTATCTCAACCGCCGTGGAAGGGAGCTGCGGCCTGTGGGCGCTGGGCTGCGGCTGGGGAGATGACTGGAGACCCACTGCCCGCGTAACCTCCCCAAGGTATTTAAACTAGACCCTTCCCTACACGAGGCCTCTAACGGCTAATGTTGTCTGTGACATGACCGGCTCTGGGATGTGGAATTACCTCTGAGGAGGAGAACTGGAACCTGTCCAGTCCCTGTCTGCTGGCCAGCGCTGCCTCCCACCCAGGGTGGGATGAATGCCGCCATGGAGGTTGTGTGGTGATCAGCCGTGCGTGGCCAAGGCATAAAACCCCTCACTGATAACATTTCCAGTGCCAAAAAGGGTTTGGGTGAGGTTTAACGTGCCTTAAGATTTCACTTTTAAGTGTGTAACTTGTTACATACGCGCTCAGGTTTGTTGCATCTCATGAAATTGCTCAGATAAATAACTTTCTTGAGGTACTTAAAACTTGAGTTTTTTCCTCAAAAAAAATTTTATAACTTTTTAATTAGGTTCAGAGAGGCCAATTAGTATAAATAGACTTTATAGACTACAATATAACAGACTTTACAGATTCTGACCCCACTATCAGCAATGTGCATGCAAAGCATCTTGCCTGAGAAGAGTTTTTCCCGCCTGGGAATGAAAATGTCTGTGACCGGGAAGAGCACCAGGCCCTACAACTCCTCTCTGAGCGACGCACAGTTTAGCTTGCAGCTACTGGAACTTTATTGATGTAAAATGACTTTGGTTTCTCACTAAAGCTGTGTTTGGCTCCCACTGTGAGTTATTCGACATCTGCAGACACTTTCAGTAGCTCGTAAAGACTATTTTGCAAGAGATTCCACGATTCAATATTACATTTGCTGATTCAAAACAGAGCAATTCATAACAATGTATCCAACGCGCCCAGCAACAGCCTCATGCCCTACAACATCCAAAATGTCTAGCTAGCATTTCTTTAGCAAAAGAAATTAAAACAGCCCCTCCCCAAATTAGATAACGTTCATAAAATTGTACTCCATCTAACCTTGATGAGGTAAAAAGGTATCCATTTATTCCTCCAAATGTAGATAGGGCCACTGAGACTGGCATAACCCAGGAAAAATAGCCCAGTAACTTTTCACCAAATGTCTAAAGCAACAGAAGGCAGAGAAACTGAAATACACTGCAAAGCACAGAACTGAAATCAAAGTGTATTTTAGACATCCAGGGAATGGTTTACTTACTACCGCCACAGCGTTGGAGGACAAGAGCTCTTGGGGTGACATGGCAGTGAAATATGCAATGTTGGTGAACGTATACACGAATGTCACCAATGGGATGGATATGAATATGGCACGAGGTAGGTTCCTAATAAAAGAATTAGGAGGGCAGATAAGAAATTACAGTCATGCACAGCGAGACCACGACACCCGTGTACAGCCCGGGGCGGGGGTCACCCAGCTGGGTGGGTTCATGGCTGTTTCTCTGGAGGGAAACATGCTTCCATCGGCTCTGATGTGACCCGCTGCAGGATGGAGAAAGATAAAAGTGCTATGAAATATCATGTCTGGAGGGTAGCTCCCCGGGACAGAACCACCAGGGTTCCCTTTGGGCAGTGGGCTGGGACTGAAGCACTGTGCTGCTGAAAAATGAAATAGCTGCTTCTCAGCAGCCCTATGTACAGGCACCAGTGGTGGAATGAAATGCCTGGTTTTGCTGTACCTTCACCTGCCCCGGGAAGGAGTGGGACCCTGTTGTTCAAGTGGCTGCCTCGGGCCATCCCATGCCATAAACCCAGTCTGGCCACGCGGCACCAGGGTAGCTTTCAGCAGCACAGAGGTACCTGACCTCCCATCCAGAGACCTCCTTAGAGGCAGACACCTGAACTGGTCTGGGTCTAATGCAATAATGCATTTTTCTTTGTGTATCAGCTTTGGAAAAAAGTTTTTAAAAAATGTATTTAACCTTTGGGATTTTTAACAGGTTTAGGAAACATGGGAAGTGTTTTTGGTTATCCAATTTTTTTTTATATTTTACTTTCCTCTCACAGGCTACAAAATAATAAAAAAGGCCATTCACTCCTTTTTCTCTTTGTTTGTCAACTAAAGCCATATTTGCCTTATTTAAGTCATAACATCATTATTCAGCTCTGAAATTGTGACAGTCCATTAAAATGTTGGTGTTTTATTGAGGGAACACGTTACCATGTGTTCTTTATTCCTGCTAATATCTCTGGACATGCACTCTGCCACTCACTAGTGATGGCGTGTGTAGAGCGGCTCGTAGGGCTGCAGCTTAATTTCATTCCCATCCAGGCTGTGCAGTAGCTTAAATGTCTCCTTGTTTAATTGCTGTGTGCATTGGATGCTCAGAAATAACTAACGCTCCGAGAGCTGCTCTCGGCGTTTGTTGTTCACTTCATCAGCTCAGAAATGTTGAAACATTTGAGCTTTGTTTTACTAAACTAAAATTCACTTTCCCTCCAGCTTTCCCAGCCTGCTCATGATAAGTCATTTCCAAGCCCCTGCCTGTAGCCAGGACGAGCAGCAACCCGATGCTGGTGGCCCTGGCTGTGCTGGGGCAGGGAGCGCTGCCTTCACCACCCAACTTTCTAATCTTCTCTTCCAGGTGTCTGTGGAAGATCCCCTTTGGGTGAAAAAGCAAAGTGACTTTCAGCGTAATTCAGTATTTTTCTAATAAAAGAGATTCTCCCTACAGATAATTAATTGTGTGGCATCTCATCAATGGTTAATATCTCGCTCCTTTAGAAAGACCAGTCCTATAGACATGAAAGGATGTCGCTGCAGCTTATCAAATGAATAATATTACCAGATGGCTCCGATGTCTCAGCACTTCAAGAAAATGCGGATGGCATGGAAATGGATACTTGCCTGCGGGGATCAACCAGTTCTTCTGTTACGTAGTTCAAGAAGTTCCAGCCACTGAACGCAAATGACCCTTGAAGAAAAGCTAGCGCTAAATGCCCCACAGATGGAGTCATCCAAAAATTGAATGCGTTGCTTGGTGTCAGCTCTTCATAGTTTCCTGCACAGAGAGTGCAAGCAAGAGGTTAAGCCACCCCTACCTACCAGAGACACCAGAAAATAGGTAAACTTTTGCTTCTTATTCTTTATTTTTATTCTTTGTTCCTTATTGGGTTTGGGACATCATGCTCCTCACATCATGGTGGGCTGGCATCACACTTGCAGTACCTCTGCAGGATGGTGTCCCAGGGAGACGGCTCGGGCTGTCGGCACGGGTGTCCCTCGCTGCCATCAGTGTCACTGCCGCCACTCACCCACCCTCTGCCATCCTGCACTGTCTGAGGATGGCTCCTTGGCAGGGTAAACGCCTACCTGTTCATAATGCTTTTCTTTTACAAGAGTTTGGTGCTGTTTAGTAGAAATACTGAAAAATAAAATGTCTATAGGGCTGGAAAATTTGTCAAGATTGTGGGAATGTTACCACTGAGAAAACAAGTTTTCTGCTCTCTGTAAATGACATATTTCATCTTCCTTTATATGACTCACCACATAAGTGATAAAAACATTGTGAGTCTTTTGCGTTCTCTGCTTTCCATTAAGTTAATGAATCAGCAAGACTTTTTTTTTTTTTTTTTGCCTATTTTTAATGTTTTAAGTGACTTTTTGTGGGAAATTGTAGTGCCCAAAATGAAACAGGTGTCTTCCTGCCCTGGGCAAGGCATTGCTTATGCATTTTACACCCAGAGCACTTAAAATCTAAGCAACATACAACAGAATAAAAATTTCAGTAACTATTGCAAAACATCCTTGGCTGCCCTCCTTTATTCTACCAAAACCAACAAGGTGGGCTGGGAAGGGACTTGTTTAAGGGGGGATACAGCTGATTTCTCTGTCGTGCCACGCTCTCCATGGCTGTGTGAGTGTGCAGCCCCGCAGCCCAGCTAAACCCAGTGTTTCTTTGGGTTGGTTTGTAAGGAGGAAACAGTACAGTTAAGAGGGAAAAATCAAGTCTATCGACAGTACCATACCCGTGTTAGAGCTGTCTCACAGAGTACCTTTAAAGATCTGTATGAAGCCCACAATAATGATAAGGGCCAGGGCTAAGAGCTTTCCTGCTGTAAATATATCCTGAATGCGCGTTGCCCATCGAACGCTGGAGCTGTTCACCCAGGTCAGGAGGACTGGAGAGCAAAAGACAGAATTCAGTAAAATGAAATTATGTTTATTCAAGAACACACAGTCAAAGCATTGACAAGCACAGGCTGAGGCGCACGTTGCTGCAGGGAGCTCTACCATGGCTGGGAGTGACGGTGAGGAGGGGACTCCTGGCTGCCGGAGCATCCCCAGCAGCAGCAGCCTCCCCCTTGGGCGCTGCCGGCTGGGGTCCCCAGCATCAGTGACTGTGCCTGAGTGGTGCTTGATGCACAGGGATCGCCGCCCTCCTCCAGGAACGGCGAATGGCTTCGGTCCCTGCAGCACTGGGTTGCTTTTGCCAGCTCCATTGGTAATCAATGCAGAGCCTGTGGCGTGCAGCGCTTTCTGCGCGCTCATATTTGTGAGTGTAAAAGAAAACTAGGAATGGTGGTGGGTGACCCATGCTGGTGGGTGACCTGTGCCGGTGGGTGACCCATGCAAGTGAGTGACCTGTGCTGGTGGGTGACCCATGCCGGGTGCCCGTGTCTCTGCAGGGAGCACAGTACTGCCCCATCCCACAAGCTCACCTGCCGCCACTTCCCTGGCACCTGGAGGGATTCGGGCGCCGTTTTACCCCGCTCCAGCCCACCATGTGCGCTACGGGCAAGTGGGAAGGGACTGAATATGCCACCCTGGTCACGGTGCCTGTCCTGGGCCCTCCTTGCTTGCCTTTCGGGTTGTGGCCACGGCCCCAGCCTGGCTGAAGTGGCTCTCTAGTGGTCCCATACAAAACCGAGGCAAGCTTTGTGTGTGTGCGAGAAGCAAATACTCACGTAAACACACCATGGAGAGGATCCTGGAGGCATTATAAGGGGGGATACAATTAGGGAAGACGGGCTGCAGGACATAGTTTGAGAAGGTCAGTGCAATGACAGCCAGACTGGTAGGGTACATGATAAGCACCGCGCTCCACAGCAGCAGAAACCTGAAAACACAAGAAAAAATACAAGAAGCAGTGCTGGGGTGTGCTGGAGGAGGTAATGCATGCTCAGCTGTGCTGCACTTTGGGACCACTCCCGAGGCACTGGGACTGAGTGCCTTCATCCCAGCCACACCTAACCATCACCTCCGTGTGCCTCTCCTCACCCCTTTTCCCACATGCCCAGTGCAATCTGCATTTTAAGTTAAACATTTTAAAGCAAATCACAGTTTAGGGGCATATGGAAGAGTGAGGACTATGCCCAGTGGGCACACTTTGATTAACGCTGTACATCACAGTGAAAGCATCTCTCTTGCTCCCGGGCTGACGTGTAACCCCCACAGACTGCAGTCCCTGCATTGGAGGCATCTCTGAAAGGTTTCAGCAGGGCACGGGCCAGCTGCACTCTTGGGGCTGCCACCGGCTCACTGTCGGTCACTGGGGGGGGTTCCTTGTCACTGTTTGGGTTGGCTGTGTGACCTTAGGGCGGCAGTATTCTGTGACTGCCCAGCTGGGGCCACCCGGGCCGGTTGCCTGCCTCCCGCTGCGGCTGCAGGCGATTGCATCAAATGAGGTTCCCTTGCAGATATAAAGTGCGAGATATTTTTTTTTTTGTTTCTCACTCTGAGAAAAGGAAAACAATACTTACCTTATAAAAGCAGCAGTGGGTCTGGTTACTGTTTTGAAATATCTGAAGTACTATTCTCTCTGTAGTGAGAAGTAGTCATTGCAAGAAAGTGAAATCCTTCCTGCCGTGTACATGTGCACACAGATACATACACAGTAACTCAATCATATACGTCCATAAATGCAGTGTGCAGGGGTGCCCAGCACAATGAGGATCAGAAATGACGTTTCCAAATAAGACAGTATAGTTTCTTGGTTACATGGGCTGCTCTTTGGAGGCTGCTCCCTCCCAGCCTGTGCCAGCCTTTAAATCTGGCACAGCTGGGGGTCCTGGCTCCCTTGACCTGAAGGAGGGAGTGAGGGAGCGAGTGCTGCTCCCCAGGCTGAGGTGGTGAGTGTTTCTCAGTCCTGTCCTTTACTTTGCCTTGTTGTTCCTGGGAAGCGTGGGGCAATCTCACACTTCCATTTTCTTATAAACTACCAGAGAGTTAATTTGGTAAATGGGCATGATGCAAGAGCTAGTTACCTCCCCAAATGGCACTATTGTTTTTAAAACTCAGAGTTTTATTTCCTTTTGTCCTGGTTTGAGGACACCTTTCCCTTTATTTTGTTCTATGACTCCTTTTTTTTTCTTTTTTTTTTTTTTTCCCCCCCAGTTTCTAATGTTTTTTATCATGGTTCAGAGCAGTTTCCTTCAGTAATTGCTTTGTGCTATTTGGTGCTGAGGGTGGTGTACCCAGTTTGGGGCAGCTCTGCAGACCCCACTTGCTGGGTGAGTTAACCCAGCTGGTCCCCACTGCAGGCTAAATATGACTTAAAGGCTGAAATAATAATTTGCTGCTAGGGTGAGGGTGCTGGGGGTGCTGAGCGAGGCCAAGTTCAGCCCTTGTCCCTACAGGACCCCAGCTGTGTGTGCCACGGGGTTCGGTGGGCAGAGGCCACCAGCTCTTCCCTATCACATTTATCTTTGCCCGTACGATTCATGTAGGCTGGGAACTGTGTTCAGCTGAAAATGTTCAGTGGGGAGAATGACTCTGAAAGCAGGATTTCAGGCAAAATTGGCCCTTGCTTCTATGCTATAATCTGGAGTGTGTTACAGTTGGTACTGGGTAGAATATGGTTTAATGGGAATGTGAATAATTCAGTAGATTTTTGACAGTCAATTTGCTTCATGCTGAATTGAAATGCAAGCAGGACTGATAACACCAATTAAAGTAAATGCAGAATTTTAGCAGAGGATGACAAAGTTGCACTGTCAAAGGGGAAGCTCAGACGAGAGAGGGCATTAAAATAAGAAGGAACCTTGCCGAAGATGTAGGCCCACTTTTATGTTGTTTTTTCCCAGGTAAATTTTAAGTAAAACCTGGTTCTGAGAAAAAAGACACCCATGCTGGTCTCTGGGCTAAGGCTGAGGTCCCTGCCCACCTGGTGGCCGGGGCTGCGCTGTCGAGGACCGTCCTGGCTCTCTCGGCTCTGCTGGTGGCTGGGACCAGGACCAGGAGCCGGGGGGGGCTGTTGTTGAGTTAAACTGCTTGTAGGGACGTGGCGTTTGGTGTGGCTGGCAGGTAGGAATTAATCCCGACACTCTTGAGTCTTCTAGAAAGTCTTCGCTTTTAAATCACTGCCTTTGATCAGCTGTTGTGTAGGAAGAGTTAAGTGTACAATTTCCTTCTCAAAGAACAACTGTTCCAGATGAGCTATAATTAATTTGAGTGACACAGGGCTGAAATTTCCTGCAGCGGAAACTGAGTTTCAGATGTTCTTGCTCTCGCACTGCCTGCAATTTGACAAGCCGAGGTGCAATCCTGAGGTCTCGGGGTGGGTGTTCTGCCCCGGCAGCTGCGTAGGGGGAGCCCAGGGTCCAGCCCGAAGCAGGGAGATGCTGTCCTGGCACACCTGGAGTTACTGTGCCTGGCTCTTCCAGTGGAGAGCAGGGAATCGCTGCCCTGAGGGCTCCGGGGTGACTCTGAGGGGGTCAGGAGCTGAGCCCTATCTCACAGGCTTTCCCAGCTACTCAGTAATTTACAGCACTACAAGAACCCCAGAAGTGAAATCTTCTCTCATTGCTGACTAAGAAGCGATCAGACCCTTAGAAACAGGCTGGAGACAGCTGAATGTAGAGAGAAAGGAAGATGTAGCTGCTCTGGTGATTTTTTTTCTTTTATCCTTTTTTTTTTTCTTTCCCCTGAGCATTGGAGTTTGCGTGGGAAACCTGGGCTCCTGCATGTACTGATGGTGAAAGGGCTGGTAAAACACCCCCCTACCTGTATTCTGAGCAAACCGTGGCTGTAAGGAGCATCAATAGCTGCTAGCGTGATGGCCCCCACCACTGTGGTTTTTGTTGCTGAGTCTGATCCAGAGCCCACTGAAGTTAATGGCTGTCCTCCCGTCAATGTGCATGTGTAGTAGATAATATCTCTAATTATATTCCCCCTCCTGCCCCCCCATTTTAGAACCACACTGGAAAGTGACGATCTGTGGTGTGACATCCAGCTTCTGGGAAGGAGTGGCATTCATGTGGAAGTGCCAGTCATCCCTGGACCAAAACTGAACTCTTTGCAGATATCTCTGTGTACTAATGTCCTCACCTGTGGAAAGAAACGGACAGCATGGTTTGATCTGGGTCTCTAACAGTCTAGTGGACGTGGTGAAATTGGTTCTCAAACACGTATTTGGAATGTGCCTGTACTCCCAAGAGGATATAAAATATCATGGAGTCAAAGCAGCCTGTGAAAATTAGTGTCCCTATTTGTGCATTGTTAATGAAAGAAAACGGTTTGAAATAGATGCTGTAGTACAGATCACCTTGTCATGGGGAAAGCTGAACTGGTTTAAGAATGTTGGAGCTATTTTGAATATTATTAATATTATCCTACATTGCTGAAAAAATTACTGCTTTTGGAACCTTTAGATTTTTGCAGCACAGAAACAACAAAAAGGAAACACAGAAGTATATTTGAAGCCTGTTTTACTTGCAATTTGGAGGGACACTTATCAAAGCACTGGCTTAGAGCCCTGATGATTCCGATACTATTGATTTTTAGTGAGGACATAGGCCCAGTCATCAGTCACTGCTGGTGAAGCAGCTGTGTTTGCGGCAACGTTATTGCTGAGCGTTCAGAAGATGGTGTATTTATCAGGAATGCACTGGCAGGTTTTTCACAAAGTTGAATTTACTCACCATCTTCTGCAAGAATACATATTAAGCCTATTATTTTTTGGGTAATGTTCCTTTTATGACCTGTAGACATGCAAGGCCATTTGCAGGTGAGACAGGCTGTGCTCGGGCGGCTCCAGCAGCACGGGATGTGACACGGTCCCTGCAGTTGGTGTGCTCATATGCGGATGCTATTTAAAACAAGATGATTTCTAAGTGAAGATGAAGGCAGGCTGTCTGCTCTCTGCTACCACAGCAGAGCCCAGTGCAACAGGAGCCCTGCCCTGGCCAGAGCTGCCAGGGAATGTCCCTTTGCAGGGCCACCTCCAGCCAAGGCTGGCCATCACCACCGCCTGCAGCAGCATTCCCTCTGCTGTCCATGACTCAGAGCAGGGCTGCTGCTCTGCAGCCAGGGCTTCTGCCAGCTCAGGAGAGGGACCTGCCCTGCCTCTCTCTCTTCTATTCCATTCACCTTCTTATATCGCACCTGGCGGTGTCATGAGTTTTTTTTTTCTTTTTTTTTTTTCTTAATTTACACAACCAACTATCAATACTGGCAAGCACAGGAGCTGAGGCTGTTACAATCAACTATTACTTTTTTGTTCCTTATACCTATGCAGGAAAACATAGTAAATGGGGAGAATTTTGGGGGGCAGGGACAATAGAAGTGAAGAGGAAATGTCGTGGTCTGCGTGGGTATGGCACGAGCTCCTATAATAAACCTCTTTGTGTGAGTAGACCAAACCATCCAGATTTGCCATTGGGAAATCCTTTGGCAGATGCACTAAAGCTGAATTTTGTTTGCTGTAGAAGCATTAAATGAGGAGAGAAAATGGAACTTTTGGAGAAGCAGTGTGTTTTGTCTGGGGGGAGGCACCATGCAAGCTCCCTTTGAGCTGGGAGACCCACGTGTGAATGCCAGCGGGAGAACGGGAGCGTCTCAGTGGAAAACTGAAGGTGCTTGTGAGAGCTCCCCAAAGCTGCAGGACTTAGGCGGTGACACAGCAAAGTGCAGCAGGGCACAATCCCAGCCCAGCTTTACTGGAAAATCAGACTGAATCCCCCCCCTTTTACACCAAAACCTACCTGGAGGCTTCTTGCCTAAGGCAACCCTTTGTCATACTTAGGAAACGGTTTATTTTCTTGGCAGAAAAGGTAAAGTCTCTTTGCAAAGCACGAACGGGAGCGCTGCTCCCCTTCAGGTGACAAGGTCATGCTTTTTAGATATTGCTTGTGCATGGAAAGCCAGGAGAGCAAAGGATCTGCTGCCACAGCAGAGAGGTCCCTGCTGTGGGAGAGGAGAGCCTTGCTCTGATCCCTGGTAAATGCTGGGTAGTGACGGATCAATGGGCGTGTGGTTTGTGATGGCAAATGCAGAGCCTGGTGCTTTCTGGGACCATGCAAGTTCTCTGAATGTGGCACAAAGTGAGCTGAGGAACAACTAACACCAGGTTTAGTTGTACCTGATTTCTGATTACGTTCTTTTTCTCCCCTTGAAAATATAATTATTTTGGTTTTAGAGTCATAGAACAGTTTGGGTTGGACGGGACCTTTAAAGGCCATCTAGTCCAACCCCCTGCCCTGGGCAGGGACACCTCCCACCAGACCAGGTTGCTCCAAGCCCCCTCCAACCTGGCCTTGAACCCCTCCAGGGATGGGGCAGCCACAGCTTCTCTGCGCAACCTGGGCCAGGCTCTCACCACCCTCGGTGTAAAACCTTTCTTCCTTAGATCTAGCCTGAATCTCCCCTCTTTCAGTGTAAAACCATTCCCCCTTGTCCCATCGCTCCCCTCCCTGATCCAGAGTCTCTCCCCATCTCTCCTGGAGCCCCTTGAGGGACTGGAAGGGGCTCTAAGGTCTCCCCGGAGCCTTCTCTTCTCCGGGCTGAACCCCCCCAACTCTCTCAGCCTGTCCTCACAGCAGAGGGGCTCCAGCCCTCCCAGCATCTCCATGGCCTCCTCTGGCCCCGCTCCAACAGCTCCATGTCCTTCTGATGTTGGTGGCCCCAGAGCTGGAGGCAGCACTGCAGGGGGGTCTCCCCAGAGCAGAGCAGAGGGGAAGAATCCCCCCCCCTCGCCCTGCTGGCCACGCTGCTGGGGATGCAGCCCGGGATGTTGGTGACGAGCATGATGCCTCCTGTAGCTGTAGTAAGAAGGCTTCATCAATTTTTGTGAAACTGATGGTTTCTGGCTTCCCTCACAGCAATACTTCAGGGATAGCACTTGTGACCGCTTGTGCAGTTTTATGCTCTTTCATGGTCCTTGCTTGCAGAGCCTGTTCCGGGAGCGGGTGATGGGGGAAGCTGCTGACTGCCTGCTGCAGCATCCCAGGGCAGCGGGGGCTTTGCTGTGTGGCTCCCACCCCCATGAGAGAACAAACCTTTGTGAAGACGAGTTGAGATTTTGGCTAACCAAGGCAATATAGTTGTTAC
Organism: Numenius arquata; assembly: GCF_964106895.1. Taxonomy (NCBI): domain Eukaryota; kingdom Metazoa; phylum Chordata; class Aves; order Charadriiformes; family Scolopacidae; genus Numenius; species Numenius arquata. The sequence goes on along the minus strand of NC_133588.1, from coordinate 20,599,908 downwards.
CTCAGCCTGTGCCGCGACACCAGTGTAACTTTCTATGCAAAGTGGGACAACATTCAGAGGAGGGATTCCTCTGGCTGAAGAAACAGGGATTTTTCATGAGAACTAGTACAAGACAATGGCTTAATTCTGAGGAGCATCAGAGAACTCCCTTGTCACCCAGCGTGTGTTCAGATGCTGGCTGTCCCCAATGCCTGGCCAGCACTGAGCCAAGGAAGGCACGAGCGTGGGGACATCCTGTGGGACAGGACATTCCATGGGACAGGGTGACAGCCTGCCCACGTTACGGTGATTTACTCAGCAGCCAGCTCAACTGATACGAGCTTGTTTTCCATCTCAAATGAGAAGGAGTATTCTTTTCTTTTTTGCCGCCTTCTTTCTCTAGTTTGCATTTATGGTGCTCATTTTTTCATAAGTAAAGCACCGCGTGTGGCATGGCCTCTTTACTTGCAAATGAGTGAGCTGGCCAGAAAGTTTTGGTGCTTCTCCAGTGAGCTGTGAGTACAGGCCATCAGTTTTGTTTTTCTTGTTGAAGACACAATAAAATATGGTCAAACAGTCAAATATAAATGACGACCTCTTCTCACTTGTCCTTCCTTCCCTTAGCCGAACTACTCCGTTTGTGGCATTTTCAAAGAGAAATCATTCCCTGAGTTAGCATTTCCTCCTCTTTGGATTTACAGCACTAATTTTGTAGTTGCAGTAAGCGACACAGCACTGCCTGTGCCTGGGACGCTTCTGCGGGCAAATCTCCTTCTCCAGCGACTCTCTGTATTCTGCTGTAGGAAGGTCTCGCAGCGTGATGCCATAGAACTATTTGCTGCCTTCTGCACTGATAGTTAAAGGAGGGCTTTGGTTTATGACAAGGAGCTCCAGCCTGGCCTGCCTGACGCCTGAAGCTCCTCAGCGCAAGGTGCTGATGGGTGGTGGCTGGCACACAGGCAAGGCACGGGGACACGGCATCATTTACAGCCCCATTCTTTCCTTTCGTGGACTTATACTGAGTCAGGGAGGGAAGCGAAAGCATCCACAGCTCTGCACAAGGGCAATTTGGTATTTCTAATGAGAGCAGAAAGAATGACTTTGCAAAAGCAGTTTATTGACAAATGTTTCCTGTCTCTTCCAAGTCAGATATCTTTTCCACGCTTAATATATTTAGTATAAACGTGTTTTCAAATTACTTTATAGAGATAGAGTACTTACCCAGCTAACCCACCAAAAATCTCTGTGACGTAGGAATAATCCCCTCCCGATTTGGGGATAGTGACTCCCAGTTCGGCATAACATAGCGAGCCAAGGGCAGCCACCCCACCGCCAAGCACCCAAATAATGAGAGCGAGTCCCACCGAGCCGGTGTGCTCCAAAACTCCTTTTGGCGAAATAAAGATCCCAGAACCAATGATATTACCTGGAAAAGGACAAAAGGTTTGCAGTGAGGTAAAAGGAAGTGAGAAATGCACTTTTTTTTTTTTTTAATTGAAAATAAAAGGGAAACAAACCCACCGTCCCACCAGCCGAAGGAGAGCCCCCCCACCAAACCCTCTCTTCCGGATTTTGCTTGGCTGTATTGTATCTGGTTGTGCCCTGGGGTTAGCGTGTGCTCAGCTCTGCTGGAGCGTGGCAAGACCAGGGTGAGCATCTGCGTTTTCAGCTGGTGGTTTTATGGCACCAGCTCTGTCACCGAGCTGCTGTCACCCACTGTGCCCAAGTACTTTATCCACAGGAGTTAGAAGCGTCTTTGTAATGAAGATTTTAGTCTCTCCTGAGAGGAATCTAAGCAAGATAAGGCCCATCTCCAGGGTGGGTTGGGAAGTCAAAACCCCCTCTATAGTGTTACCTGTCACGTATGGGCCAAGAGGTGCTCTTGTCACCAGGGGGGTTTTAAGATTGTGCTTGAAAAGTCATCTCAAAACCTCGAATGTTAGAAATGAATTAATATTTTATATTTGCAATACCTGTGTTGCTTAGTCATTGCCCACAGATTTTAAAGGGATGTTGTGGGGTGATGGAAATATTGGACGATGTGGACTTTGTCCTACTAATTTTGTTTAATTAGCTTGTGAGGGGTAGTGCTGGGTGTAGAAGGGGCATGCGGATATCACAGATGATCTTTTTCGCATAGGGCCAGGGCATGGTTGTCCTCCCAGACCAGTGGGAGCTCCTCTGGGTCTGGAAGGAGAGATTTTTTTGTCAGTCTTGGCGCTTTTTGAGCGATACCTGAATAGCACTCTTTTCCCAAAAGGATGCGAAGACCCTGCTGTTGTAGGACTCTGCTGAGGGCTTTCTTCTTTTTTGAGTTAGTATTAAAAACCTCACTGACAGAATTGAGTTTCAGCCTGTGCTATTGAGCAGCATTTCTTACCAGCATAGACACAAAAATAAAATACTGGATACCGGTCGTTAATGAGGTCTTGTCATCTAAACCAGCTTCTTGGCAACCTTTGAACCTGCACCTTATCAAGTCTAAGCTCTCCTCCTCCCCTCTGCTTTATAAATGCTTTTCAGCCTGCAATGTATAGCAAGTTCCCTAAATACTTCAAGTTATGCCCAGTTTTGCTGTGCTTGGCTTCAATTCTGTCCTCGTGTTTCTTAAAGCAGCTTCTGGAATGGTGGCCCATCCAGCCTCTGCCCCGGCGCTGCTCGTATGGAGCTGTGTGTGGACACAGACACTCTACCTGTGCTTGGAAAGGAGATTAAGGTAGAAAATAGACCACTCCAGCAACCAACGAGCAGCGTGTTCTACCCGAGCCCGGAGCTCAGCCTGTCCCCGTAGCCGTGCTCGCGGCCCCCATAGCCAGGCGGCTGTCACCCGCTGCTCTCGTGGTGCCACCGAGCCCAGGAGGTGGGACAGACCCAAACCAGACTCCAACGGGGCGTGAGGTGGGTTTGGGCTGCTGTCGCCCACGATCCCTCTCCAGCGGTTACTGGCAGCGGGTCCCACACCAGGCTTTTGCCAAACAGGGTGCAAGAGGCCCCGTCCTTCCCCATTTCCAGCCCTTTATCTGGTTACCTAGGGCACCTTTGTGTTGTACCTTTGATGCTGAGCCCGGGGACGGATGTCCCAGACCAGTCACACTCACAGCGTGCGCTTTGTGCCCAGGTCAGCGCCTTGCGCCAACCTCAAACAGTCAAGAACCACGGAACCCACCCCAAAATCAGGGAGTGGAGCTTTATTGAAAAATCCAGTGTTTTCAGTTCGCCTCTGGCTTTGGAAATATGAGAGTGCATTTGGGGTCAGGTTTGGATATTTTTTAATGTAACTATGGGAGGTGAAACTCATCTTTTAAACAAAAGCTGACTTTTCATTAAAACACATCAAGAACTGCATTTTAAGGGAATACAGTAAATATCACTGTACTTGTGAGAAAATAAAGGGACCTGGTAATACTTTGCGTATTCACTTAGCATGCAAAGTCCTTAGGGCATCTTTTATTTATCTGCAGCACACAATCCACGCGGACTGTACAAATAATGGATCTTGCAGCCTGTTGAAAGTGTTCAGCAGTTCTTTGGGAATGGCCTCACTGAGTGTATTTAGAGACCATATTTCTGATAAAACTAAGCAATTTCCTGTGTGGTTAGCAAAGAAAAATATCACTCATGCTTTTTTACTGCTTGTGCATTTCATTAAAGATCTGTATTATACATCTGAATTTCTGAATGGGTCTGTAATATGGACTAGAAATTTATTAAGCAGCTCTTTCCCCTACAAAGTGAAATATTAACAATAAAGAAATTCTGCACCTTTTTCTTTGGCTGCAGTCAGGTAAATTGCTTTTTAATGACACAGTCTGTGTCATTATTCAAAATAGCTCTCTTACAAATGAGTGCTGAAGCTTTGCATCCTGCCTGGGAGTTAATAAATAAATGTATTTTATTTGAGTATGAAAGAATGTGAAGATTTGAGATTACTGTTTAACAGCAACAAATAAAGCTTAGTCAAAAGGAATTGTGCTTTACAAGTTAAATATGAGGTGGATTACGTCAATAATGGCGATGATGTAACTCATCGTGGATATTTATGTATGTATTTAGCAGGATACTGCTAAACCAAGCAGCCTCTAGTCCAGCTGTCAGTTACTAGGGTGGAGGGACTCAGCTGAATTAAAACCCGCCAACACTCCAAGTGCATTTCCTTCACCTCTAGACGAGCATGAATTTAGGCTACGTGGCAGTGCTTCAGGTATTTCATGTAATGGCCTTGAACTTCTTTGCTTTTAAATAGCATTCCCAAAAGTCTTAATGAAGAATGGATGAAGAATAAAAGAATCTATAGAGCTTGGCATTAAAGTAATAGCCATTTAACTTCGTATGTGAGTAAAAAATGTAACTACTGTACCAGTGGAGAATGAATTATGGCTCCTCTGCTAATACACTTGCAAGGGAAAAACTGAAAAATGGCTATAAAAATAACAGTGATAATTTAATGTCTACAAAGATTGGTACTTAACAAAATTAAACGATCTTAAAATCTGACTTCAGTTCAAATATTTATGTTAAAATTCTTAGCAAGTAAGAACATGACCAGCCATTATAAACTGCAATTCCAGCATTCCAAGTGGATTTTACTGGGTTAAGAATTTATAATCTGATTATGCTACACCCAACTTTAAAGATTTTTAAAATCAGGTTACTTGAAATACTGACAAAAGTGTTTTCTTTAACTTGTCATAGATTTATAAAGAAGGTATTTGCCTTTCAAGCACTAAAATACAGGTGTAGTCCACAAGGACTTGAAGAGCCAAGTTTTTCTAACAATGAAGGTGTGGGTAGAACAGAAAACTGAGTAAAGGGAAGTATTTCAGGCATAACTTCACTAATATTAACAGATGCGGTCTTGCAGAGGGTGTGATAGTCTGTTTTAGTGCTAGAGTTAGATTTAGGCTGTTTAAAATTTCTGCCTTTCTGAAAGGGGATGCTCTTTTACCTTCTTTTTGTAAAATTAGTGATAATTTGTCAATTGCTCTTCTTCTACAGAAGGTGGCTAACCAAGCAAAACTTCATCAAGAAAGCTTTTAAGCCTCTATTGTGGAAACATGATGATCACAAAATAATCTGCTGCTCACATAGCATTCAAAGGGGGTGACACTGGCAGGGGCCGGCTGGGCTTGTAGGAAGGGCACATCTGTACCGCAAAGACCTCGCCGCAAAAGGTGTGACATGGGATATTGCCACTGTAATACTCGGAGTCAAACACAATCGCCCCCTGGAAACCGTTCCCTGGCTCGCAGCATCAGGCTCTCCCACATATGCATGGGGGCATACGCTATGTCTGACCCATTAATGTACAGATCTGCCTGTTCCAGATCGCAGGGCCCGGCTGAGAGCTGGGAGGAGACACGGCTGTCCCCATCGGTCCGGCGGTGCCTCCCTGCGCTGGAGGCCACAGGATTAGGTGACACGTGCTGAGGACAGACCTGCACCGAGGTACATCAATAGTGAGGAGATGCCGGGGATCAAGGCCTCTTAGGAGCAGGTGAAATAATAAAGGAGGAGACTGCCATCTGCTAGTGCATGGTTTTATTCTGTTTTATTTGAGTAATGCTGCTGCAATGTGTTTATATCAAAGGAGAAGGTAAAGCCTGTATGATAGGACTTTTGTTGTTCTAAATTGAGAACTCCTTTTGTTCTGCTAATCCTTTCACCGGCTGCAGGCTCTGTCTGCTCTTTTCAGGCACACAGTCCACCGCTTTATTTCCTGCTCCTCTGTTCTGACTCTTGTACTTGGTCTGATTTCTCTACTTCCTTAACTTCTGACTTGCTCTCCTCTTCTCTTGCCAGTGTTGGGATATGCGGGCTGCATCTCATTACCCCGGAGAGCAAGCCTCAGCCTCCCGGGCCCTTCGCTAGACACTGCAACGAATACCACAGATAAGGCAGAAATACTGGGAAAACCCTTCTAGGGACTGGCAGGCATTTTCTTTGGGATTTTTCTCAAAGGGGTAGCAGTGAGCGAGCCCCAGCATCTGCGGCAGCAGGGCTGTGTCCCGGCAGGGATTGCTGCCACCCGCCTTTGCTGAGCCCCACAGTGCACCGTCCTCGTCTCCCTCCTCCCCTGACAGCAGGGACCTCCGGCAGGGCACTGCTGCCAGATGAGGATGAAGGGTCCAGCAGAGACCCGTCCTTCTTGGTGGTCCCACTGCATCGCCCCTGACAGCGGTGCGGGGAATGGGAGGTCTAACCACCCCTCCCCTGAGGGACTCTAGCACATAAAGGAGCCACTGTCACCCTTGAAGCCAAGTGCTCCTGTGCCACTGGAGAATGCTTCCACCAGTTTCCAAAGAGGAACCTACGTTGGTGCTGTGAGAGGGATGTGGAGGAAACCCCTCTACCATTCCTAGAATGCCTGGGTAGGAGAGCGCAGCACTGCCCACTGCTCTCTGTAAATAGCGCAGCTTTACGCTGCACTAGCCCTTGTTATCTGTCTGACATCTGCTCCCTGTGCTCTCCTGGACCTCAGCACCCTGACTTGGAATTTTACCTGCAAATGGCAGAAATGTGTCATTAAATCCCCCGATGCAGAGAGGGGCAGTTCCTGCCTGCACGCAGAGGGGTGGGGGTCTTCTCTGGGACACTGCATGACTGATCGCTGCCAGATAAACCCTGAGCTTAAGGAAAGCAACTGACAGTGGAGCAAGGTCCCCCCGTAGTGGCTTAGGAGGCAGACACCAGCCCGTGCAGCTGATTTAACGTTTGTCCCTTGGCTGGGAAGTCCCGCAGGTGCCAGCTGCGCCTTGGGGATGGCTCACGGCACCCCCCGCAAGGATTCCCAGCATCTATCAGGAATAGCAATGACAAAACGCTGCTGTAAAGTTCACCAACTCAGCTTTAGTAACAGCCAAAGAGTTCAGCTGTGCCGGGGCATGCTGTGGGTCAGACAAGGACAGATACAGCTCTCTGCCAGCCCAGGCTCCTCAGCCCTGCTCCTGCCAGTGGCAGGGACCCTTGCACCATCTCTGAAGATTAATTTGTTTCATGGAAAATGCTGGGGATTGTTTTTTTTTCCTTTCCTTTTCTCCCCCTATCTCTGTTTTTCTTGCTCATTGTGACTGGGTATGGGAAACAGATTACTCAAACAGTCTGGAAAATTCATCAGCAACTGCTGCCCATTGGGAAAGCCTCTTCCCGTCCCCTCCTGAAAGCTGACAGTCCTCATGGTGCTATCATTACTTGCCTAATTAGAAAGATGACATAAAATGGCAGTATGCAATGTCAAGAGTTACAGAGCACACTAATACAAGTGCACAGGAGGATCTTTTTTTGTGTGACAAGTCTGGGCTCTACTGGAAAGCCCCCCTGGTGGATCTTTGGACCATGCCTATGTAGCTTCTGCAAACCTGGGACTTTATCACCTGGGATCCATTAAGAGCATCTCTGAACTAGGCAGCACTTGATTCTTAATCTCTGAAGGGGCATCATGGGAATTTAAGTATGTTAAACTTTTATGTCTTCATAAAAGGTATGTCTTCAATATTGTCCTGAACAGTAAAGGGGTTAAGTGTTGAAAGCGCCTGCCTTTGTCCTAGTGACATGGTTTAGTGGTGGTTTTTATCAGTTAGGTTGATGGTTGGACAAGATGATCTTAAAGCTCCCTTCCAACCTAGACAATCCTATGATTCTATGATTCCTGAACTGAAATTCCAGGCGATACGTATTTAAAACAAAGCAATAAGAAAATAGCAGTAACAAGCCATCCAAACACACCGACTGTTGTGTTATAGCTCAGGTTACATTACTGCAGAAAGATTGATTAAGAATCTCTTATAAGGTCTGCTGCCATCGCCTGGGATCTTACACCAACCGTGTTTTGGATGCAGATGCCAACAAGACGCGAGCTCTTTAGGAAAGTTTGCTGTTCTTGCAGGTTTCACAGCTCTTTGATCGGAAATCATTCCAGCTCTCAAGTTTACATTCTTCTGGTTGTAAATCTGTGTTAGCAAATGCTGGTGCAGTTAGTTCTACCTCTGTCAGCACGGTGTCAGTATGTCTCTAAATGGCCTTGTCTCCCTTCCAGCAAGCAATACAGAGGTAGGCTTATGTTTCACTGTGGTCAATGCACTGAGGTGGAATTTAAAAGCAAAAAAATGGTATTTATGCTTCCTGGGGTGTGCACAGCTATTGCACATTGACACTTGATTTAAAACTTGGACTTAATTTTAAGTGCACTTTGGTAACTAGCTCAACCTGATTTTAAATGAGATTTACGAATACACATCAGTTTAGTATGCACTTGTACAGGCATCACTTCCAATGCCCTGTTGCTGTCCTTGTGTATTTAGAAATTGGTGCTGACTTGTCTCTTGACTTTATTTTAAATTTTTTAATTTATTTTTAAAGAATACATTTAAATAATTTTACTGACAGGAACTAGAAACTTCTTGACTTCCAAAAGAAATGGCAGCTTTCCTTGAAGCTCTTAAATATCACTGATGTGGGAATTTAAGGAAAATGCCAGACATGTTGTAATGCGATCTCAAGAGTTAGCAATATTACTATATGATTTTCTTTTGTGCATGTGAATCCTGTATTAGCAAATACTACAACCACCCCTTGAAATTAAATATTTTCAGAATTAGTAGACTTCATGTTGCTCACTAACGTCTTGATACATCAGGTTTGTCTAAGCAGTTGAGCAGCTGCATAAAAACTTCATCAAAAAAATGTCACTCCTTCCCCCTGGGTGGAAACACTTGATTACAGAATGTTTTGAGTAGACAGAAACATGGAATTAAATTAGCTAATCCTGCAAAATACAGATTAACGCAGACCTGAGCACCCCTGCCATCGCAATGTATAGGACCCTGCTTACAATACACTCTCTGTTCGAGTTCCACCACAGCTCAGGGATGTTTGGTTTGTCCTCGTTTTCCTCTTTCCTAGGTTCCTAAAACAATAGACCTCTGCTTGAAGCAGTTCTTTATAAATGTCACTTTACAGTACTTTTGCCATTGGTTTGGGGGTTTTTTAGTTCTGGCGCTTTTGAGCAGCTACATCTCAGCCGAGAAGTCCTCAGGCTCTCTCTGAAGGTCCAAAGGGAAATGTGGGGACTTCAATAGATGGTGTACTCGGAGACCTGTCTTCAGGGAGGTCCTGCGGGCTGGTGACTGGAAGTGAATTTGCTCCTCCTGCCCTTCCTGCGCCACCTTCCCCATCTCCGAAAGGGAGAGGAGGATCCCTGCCTGCTGCGAAGGGCAGCTGGGTCGCTGGAGCAGCTCTTGTGCCCCCACCGCGTCTGCTCAACAACAAGGGCTTTCATTGTTAGATCTGTGGCAAAAGGAACCCTGTAACGTTAATTAATGAGAAAAAATGACACTTGTTGCCATCGCTCTCTGCTGTGCTGTGCAGCCTGACGCAGGTGGGTCCGTTCTCACCCAACTTCACCGGGGTACGGCTGCCAGCCCCGCTCGGCGGTGTGGGGAATAACGGATTAATGTGCTTCGTACCTAGCTGCTTTCATTTAATTGATCCTGGGAGGCAGTGAATCCTCTGCTCTCGTTGACATCAGTAGCATTTGAGGAGGGACTTGGGACCTGTTAAGAAAATGGTCTTTGATCTTCCATCGGCAGCTTGAGCGCACGAAGGGGAGCCATTCCCTCTGTACGCACTCGTAAAACGTACGGGATTTGGGTACCTTTTGTAATAGTCTGCTTAAATCTTAATGTGTTGCTAGGGAACTGGCTGTGTCCACAACCAACAAACATGTAGACGTTGTGTCCTACTGGTCTCTGGCAGAGTTTCCTGTAAGAAATGGCTTTATTGCAAAGAGACCTACTAGCAGTAGTGCAAAAAAGTAGCTCGTCAGCTTTTTTTCTTAATTACAAATATCTTAATTCTGTCATACAAATAGAAATCCCTTCCAAGCTGAAGGCTAGGCATGTGAGGACACCACCCAGAATCAAATACTTCTTTCCCTCACTCTTTAAAATATTGGTTGAGCTATTTTTTAATTTACTTGAGTTTAAGGACAGTGTTTGGAAGCTTAACAAGCTTGGATACTTTCTGCTCTCTTGTACTAACTAATGCTATCACTATTTTCAAGACACTTATAAAAAGAGCTGATTATTTACATTTCCAAAGTGTACGGCTTTTCAAGTTTTCAGACTGGATTTAAGAGTATCAGAAACGATGAAACTTTTGTGTTTATGGAGTCCTAGAGTGCCATTTCTGAAATGGTTTCATCTCTCTGCATTGTTTTAAATTAGTGACAAAACAAGGCTTGAAACCCCAACTACCAAAGAAACAAGCCTGCTATCAAAACAGGACAAAATCTGGGCAGAGAAAAAAAACAAGTCATGGGGATATGGAAATGAAACATAGTCTGAGATGACCTCCCTAAAAACAAGCAAGCAATCCCTGTTCTATTAAGCTCTCAGGAGAGCCACTAAAGAATTCTGAAATAATCCAGAGAAGGAACTCAACCCCTCGTTTTCATTCTTCTCAGTCCATTCCTTGCAACTCCCTAAGAAAAACTGATCCCTTGGGTATTTTACACATAAGGATGGATTTTTATGATGTAAAAGCCCACAGCTTGAAGCTGTAAGTCCTCATGCTCCTTGGCAGCCATTATCTTCAGGTTCATGGAGAAGCACACGTTGACCCTTTCCAAGGCATGGGTAGGCAGGGAGGCAAGGAACACGCTTCTGGATTCATCAGCCTTCCCGTGGGGCCTGAGCAGCAGCGATCTCACAGAACCATACTGGACTATTGCAAACACATCATATATGACATGTGCTATAGTTTTTTCTCCTTGTCTCATGGTGGTTGCACAATGTAACAGCAAAAAGATGGAAGACGCTCAGGAACTACGAGAAACTAGCCAACTAATGATGCTTTTCTTGGGCCAATGTGTAGCTTATTACGTCATGCACACGTATTCAAGTGCAATGACCTTTTTGCAAAACTGTTTAAGTTCCAGAGAAGACGTTTCGGTATTCAGAGCTCAGCTTCTGTCCTCCGCTGTCCCAATGCATCTCTACACTTAGCAGCTTTTCCTAGCATGTGTGGTTATCTGACCCAGAGTTAATGTCGCATAATTAACACATCTGTGGGTTGTCCAGTGCCAGAGGAGAAGTAGAGGTTTTGTGATGGGCAGCCTTGTGACACTCGTTGTCATAGGTCATACAATATTGTGGATTCCAGTTCTCTTACCCAGTGTATTCAACAGAATGAGATTCTTCCTTAACTTGATTTTTCCTGGCTTTTGTGACTCTAAATAAGGTCCTTATATTGTTCAAACATAATTTTTGAATTACATTATATTAAGATGTTTGGCCTGATCTAGATTATGCGGCTTCATGTAACTGATGAAAGAGCTATTGTTTTTCACAGCAGAAAAACTGCCACTCGTCCAGACCACTGACCTATTTCTTGGAGTCAGAAGTAACCTTTCTGAAGTCTTACTGATTTTTAATGCTATGTTTTACTCTATTGATCTTGAAGCCCCATGTCTGAAGTATGATTACAATAGTATTTAAGGATCAGATAAAAAATTTCAACCTAATTTTCAGATGCAGAAAGATTTTTTTTTTTTTTTTGGTAAGTTTTGGTACTATTCTGAAGAAAGTGTTAAATGAATCACAGCAATAACCCGTGGGGGTTATTCCATTACTCAATGACACTGAAATTCCTCAGGCTTAAACATCACCAGTATATTCCTCTCTACTTTTCTTTCTCCGAAATCCAGTGGAATTTGTCTCTATTGCCTGAAAGAGATGATGAACCACGTCCCAGGAGCAAGAATTTAATCGGCTCACCTTATCACTAGATTGGGGTATTCATTACCCTGAAATCTGAAAAGCAGAATCTACGAGTTCCTGAAGATAGGAACAATTCGCAGGCAACTGCTCCTCTAATCTTGCTTTTCAGCCCTGACATGCAGAGGCCAGTGCCAGAAGAACACATCAGGAGAATAAACTAATACTGCACAAAGAGATTTTGTGGAGGCTGGCATGTGAAGAAATGTATTTACCATTTTACATGGCTTTCCTCTGCAGGAGAACAGGGCTTGCATATTCTCTGTACTTTCTTGCTATACAGAGAGGAATACGGGCATTTGAAAAGGAATTAGGATGCTGAGATGCTCAGTCCATGCTGGATTGCTGGCTCCCTGCTCTTCGCCGAGGAACATCTGCTAAAGAACTCTTTGGGAGACTTCTGGGTTTTTCAGGACCAGCAGAAAAAACAACACTTCTAGAATGTTTTATATTTAGGGCACTTTGGTACTGACAAATGCCTTCTCATTTTATCATGCTGCAATCAAGATGACAAAAAAGTGTGGCAGCTAGTAGAAACTCCCCCCGCAGCCCAACAAAAAACGGGGTCTTGAAAGGAAAAGTTTGGCACACAAAAAGCTCCAAACACAAAAAAGCTAAACCTCCACCAAACCATTTCTGCTTGTTGTGAGCCTGCCAAAGCAGAACAGACTTTCTCCACAGAAAAGGCTACATTATGCTAGAAGGAAATGAGCTGCAAGGCCCAGGAAGAGGGAACACGAGTGGAGATTTATGGCAGCGCTGAAAGCAGGCACTGTACTGCCAGGCCAGGAGCGAGGCACTACCAGAGGATGCTACCTTTGTTTTTTCATCTGCCGAGGAAGAAGGAGAGTTTCTGTTGCGGGGTATCTAAACTACTGGCACCCACTGCAGAAAGCTCATCGCTTCAGCCTTCGGAGTCACTGTGTCCCAATCAGAATTTTCTGCTTTTTTTGGAAGGTAAAAAGTAAAACCAAAAACCAACAAACAACAACTAGCAAAACCCACCCAAACTAAAACCACCCAAACCACAACCACCAGTCAACAAACACCTGACAGGGAATAACCCGGAAACAGAATTGTGTTACAAAACTTGCAAGTTTTGCTTAAGTGTCACTGACTTTAGAAAGTACAAACTGAGGTTTTTTTCAAAAGATCTTCACTATGCCCCACTGCTGCTCCTGTAGATCATATAGGAAGGATTTGTTCACGTTGATATTTTTTACTTTGCTTTTTTTGCTGCTGTTTTGGCTCTTGCTCCTCGTATTGTACAAGAAGGACTTCACATGCTGAATTATCCTGGATACAGACTGCAGCAGAACGGCACATCTGCGGACAAACACAACCGTTTTCTATGTCCAGAAAGACTCAATTAAGAAAAATATAAAGTTAAGTTTGTTTTTTTTTTCTTTTTCCCTGCCAGGAATTTCTAATTAGAGCTCCTTTTTGTCTCCCTCTGTAAATTCAGTCTCGGAGGTAATCTGCTAACCGAGAGGAGCTGCAGGATCTCCCTGGATTTTTACCAAGCTTAATTTGAACTTTGCCATGGTTTTTACTCTCAAGCGAAATGGCAGCTTGCTTTCAGCTCCCTACACTCTCAGGTGAAAGGCCACCCTGAACCATTCTGATGGTAACTGTATGTTGGAACAGCCTTGAAGAACATGAGAACACCCCTGAAACGTATCACACCGTAAATGTAACTTGCGCGATGCATTGTAGATGGGCATTCCTAGGTTGGTTTCTGTCTTTAAAAATGTCGGGTCTGATCTTTGTCGGTGGTGTGTGCCTTTTTCATACTGGATATCGTATCAAATTACGGACACCTATCAGCTTTAATGTACATACAGAACCGGGAGATGTAATTTTCAGTGGTTGTAAGTTGGAGCCTAAGCCTCAGGACTGTATGGAGAAAAAAATCTTCTCAAGTGCCTCAAAAGTGTCTTTGTGGTTTCTCGCTAGTAAGGAAGATGTGCCATTTATCTTGAACAAAAATTGACTGCTGCCTTTACCTATCCATCATTTGCATTTAGAAGAGGGCAAGATGTTGAATTGCATTTCTCTACAGTCTAGAGCTAGATCCTGAACTATTGCCCTGAAAAAAACCCCACGTATGTGTAAATACTTTGTGTGTTTTGTCAGCAAACGCCATGTGGAACTGAACGCTCACAGTATTTGTTAGCAAGGTGTGAGACACGGAAGATTCTTTAGAAACGCTTTTTTTTTTTTGCGAGAGAGAACTGCTGAAGTAATCTGTATTACTCTCACAAGTCAGTGAACAAAAGTGTGTCCTGAAACTACAGCTAGCTATAAAGGTGAAATGCTCTCACACAGATTCAGAGGGGGAGAAGATTCTTGCTGCAACACCACCATTTTCCCTGGGTAGGATCGCAGAGATCAGAAGAAATCACTTAGAGATGTGGGTGATTCCATGTTTTTCTTCTGACTTTCTCATACATACATACATACATACATACATTTCCGCTGCAGTCCTGTAACTTGAGTACTGCCCCAGTGGAGTCCATTGGGCCTGCCCAGGAACGATCTCCTCATGATTTCATACGCTACTTGACAAAGGGATGGACCTGACGGGTGCCAGTTGGTTCAGTGACCAACAACCAGTCTCCTTAACCAACGGTGGCACATGAAACACTATCAGAGAGATGCACCAAACAGCTGGCGTTAACACCTGTCCATCTGGGGTTGTTCAGCCTGGAGAAGAGAAGGCTCTGGGGAGACCTTAGAGCAGCCTTCCTGTATCTAAAGGGGCTAAAAGAAAGCTGGAGAGGGATGTTTTACAAGGGCCTGTAGTGACAGGATAAGGGGTGATGGCTTCAACCTGGGAGAGGGAAGATTGAGATGAGATCTCAGGAGGAAATTCTTTGCTGTGAGGGTGGTGAGAGCCTGGCCCAGGTTGCCCAGAGAAGCTGTGGCTGCCCCATCCCTGGAGGGGTTCAAGGCCAGGTTGGACGGGGCTTGGAGTAACCTGCTCTGGTGGGAGGTGTCCCTGCCCAGGGCAGGGGGTGGCACTGGATGGGCTTTAAGGTCCCTTCCAACCGGAACCATTCTGTGATTCTATGACTTCCACTTAAGTTCTTGTGTGCTATGAGAAAGATGAGTATGAAAGCTATTCCCAGTTCCACATGTTCCCCTTCCTTGCTGTTAAGCTAGCAGCTTGCTGAATCCTCTACTAGGTCTCTGTCTGCAAGGACTGTGGGATTTAGGGCATGTTAGAACGGCAAGAGACGTAGTGGCAAGGAGAGAGCGAACTGGCATGCAGGTAAATAGCCTCCTGTTAATGGCAAGGAGGAAAAATGACATCCAGTGCAGTTATACCTCTGAACTCGGTGCTATCTCGGAGCGCTGCCCTTGGAAGTAGTATTTAGGCAAATGAAGACTTCCCTGTAGATGCACATACAATTGTTAGTAAATAAGTACAATGCCGGGCAGATACAATAACAACCAAGGAAACTGATTTGGTTGTTCCCTTGGTGGGTTATCGTGATGTGGACAGGAATTTGCACCACATACTGGGACAAGGCTGGCATAAGGAAGCATCTCTGGGGTCAGGGGAGATGTGTGCGCTGAGACCAGCCGTGGGTGCCTGACCAATGCCAGCTACGGAAGAAAGGGAGTCTGTGCTGTTTTCTGGGTAATAAATTCCAGAAAGCTACTTCCAGAGGTAGCAACAACTGAATGTAGCGCTGACTGGCCAGCTGAACATGGTTTTGATATTATCATTGGACTTGAATTGGCAACCAGCTTCTAAGGGATCTTATACCATCCCGTGTGAGAGCAGAGTAAGCGCTGCAAGCGTTTTTTAAGCAACACCAAGTCAGCTGATGCAGATAACCTGACCGCCTGTGCTCAGCAAAATAAGGAGACGTATTTAGTTTTAGCTGATGTATTTTATTGTGGCTCAATTGGTAGGTCTTCTAGGAGGTCTCATATAACCTGACGTAAAATCATTCACGTGTACACAACAGACTTCACTGCAACATGAGAACCACCCTATGGCTACTTTCATGCGATTTTACAAACCGCATAAAAAAATGTCTTAGGAGATGTTTAAGTGTTTGTTTTTATAAAGTTACTTGATCCGTATTTAACAGTCAAACATCTCTTACTATATGTCTTATACATGCAATTTGTGTATACAGTTAAATGTACATTTCTAATGTAAGAATGGTGAATTTTTAGTTAATCAAACCAAAAGAACCAGGCTGGTATCAGATGTTAATCAGGCTGTTGTTTCTAATTCTTGTACTTTTCTAAAGAACAGTGGAATGTGGTAGAAACTACACAAAGCCAAGTCATGGAGCTTCTTTCTTATTTTTTCATCTACACAGGCAAAACTCCCACTGAAGGCACCGAGTAAGTTTTTCTCTATAGCTCATACGTCTGTGCTCATAGAAAAGGCACGTGTGCAATGATCTTAATTACACATATAGCTCTACAAATGAGAGATATAAAGCCAGCTACACAGAAAGTGCATAAAATAACTGTTGAATTAAATATGGCATAGATTTCTGTGTCTGCTAAATAAATACTGATTTGATTTTCAAGCAAGTATATAGTATCTCTAAGTTATTATCTAGTACATGATAAGGCATATATGTTACTTTTTAAGCTGTATCACTTCATCTGAGTATTGGCAAGCTTAATTTGCAGTGTAATTGAGTACATTAGAAGATTATTAATAGCTGGAGCCCGTGAGAGATTTGTTTTTACTGTACGTAACTGTGTTTGAGACAGAGTGCTTTGGGCACTCCTACAGCAATCTCAGGCACTCTCCAAAATTCTGTGGCAGAGATAAATTGCCAGAAAGATTTGTTACTACTAGTAAACACTGTGTTCAGATTTACAGTCATTAAGTATCAGCCTCTTTTTAGCATTAAAACATAAAGTTTTTGTATTAAGTACCCGCATTTACATTAGGATACTCCAAAGAGGTATCTTCTGCCTCAACATGAATCAATCTTTGGACACAGCTTTGTTCTCTGATTAGGCTTGTTTGTATGCAAATTAAAAAATATAAATAATGAAGTAATGAAGGATAGTCTTATGAGTTGTGAGAAAGCTAGGCTGCTGGGAAAAATCAGGAGACCATCCTATGGGTGGATATAGGACATGCATATCATATTCCTAATTTGATGTACTTTGTTCTGCTATTTCTTCTGAATATTTCTGTTACATGAACTGGTATTTCTTAAGCAAAGCCTTTCAAACCTCTATAAAGAGAGGACAAAAACTTGAAAGGATGAGTTTTGTGAGTGTATTAAGATGGCATAGCAATTCATTATGTTGACAGATATCTCAGTTGTAAAAGTAGTAAGAAAATTGTCCTATAATTCAAAACATGGAGAGAAGACTGGAAAGAACCCCCTGTTTTGCTGGGCATGAGCAGGGGCCATGGGAGGCAGGATGCAGGGCAGGATGGCAGGATGAGGGCTGCCTGTGCTGGTCCCTGAGCCAGTACCTGCCCCGTGTCCCCAGGGCAGGCTGGGCACTCTCGTATCTGCTCTGTCACCGCTTCAAAAGGCTGTGGGACCGACTGGACCCATTTTTTCCCCCACATTCAATCATTTGGAAAGAAGTCTTCCCCTATGGTAAATTTTATCATACAGAAAATTTGTGACCTAACTGGTTGCCTAATATCAATTCAGATCAAATAGTTCAGTGTTTTTGCTGAAAGTCCTAAGATTTCTCTTGTTTAGCTCCAGTAATGGCTGCAAGCCCATTTGGTGTAATTTACAGTGTCCTCTGATTACAGGCTGTCGTGTTTTCTGTAGAGACATCTACAAAGTTGTACTCTGACTATGTATCACTTTGTAACTGAAGACTTTGTGATACATGATGCAATTTTACACACCTGCACACAAACAAACCCAAAAACAGAATCCTAGGATTGTTTTTCAAATTTCTTTTATCAAAATATGGGGGAATGTGCAGCAAAATTTTTAGGCTTTATTTGGCATTACAGATAACCCGCTCTAACACTTAAACTGCTTCACAGTGTGAGACTTTTATCATAAATGTCAATATTTTTCCCTACTCAAATGTCTTTGATTAGATGAGAGGCTGTTTCACAAGACTGTTTTGTACAAGTTACATACACGTGTTCTGCTTGCAGAGGCTGATGAAAGGCTGACTGGGAAGGGATGTGGGAGGGCAGGGCAGCAGTCCTGAGATACGATTACCTAATACCAGGACTCACAAATGACATAGATGCTGTACATTCTCCCTATGGCCAGCAGCAACTCAGGTGATCCCTAACCCTGGAATTGCCTTACTTACAGCACCGTGCCTTGTTGAACACTCACAAGAACCCCCCTCTTACACAAGGTCATCTGTGCTCCAGCGACATCCAGAAATTACATCTTTGCCCTTAAATATGCCAAAGGATTGAACATAAAGGTATGTCTGTATATCTAGAACATATCTTCCCACATGCTGCAGTTAGAGCTGCCCATCAGATTTTAGTATTTCACGTGGGAATGGAATGAAATATTTTCCTTTTATATAACAGCCTTGCCCACGACACGAGATCCTGTCCAAGGTAAAATTTCTCTTTTTCTTTTCTACAAGACCCTACCCACCTAAACGGGCCATAAATGGATACAGGGCTAACAGCCTAAAATTGCAGCTGGATCGAATGATAGCCCGTGGGAAGCCTGCAGTAAAGCCCTCTTCCTCGCACTGGGGACACCCTGGCGCGGTCACACGTCGGGTGTCCCTGCCAACCCCGCTCCCGCGCGGCGCCCCCCGCTTCCTTGGGGCTTTCTGTGGCTCCTTCCAGCAGCTCACGCAGGAGAAGGCAATGGCGGGCTCGTCCCAGGGGTGCTGGGGCGCACGGGGTCCGTGGGGGCTGCTCCGGCCGGGACGGGCAGGGACGGCGCACGCCGCGAGAAGGGTCCGGCCACGGCCCGCCCCGGTTCTGCCGTGACTCTATCCCGGGAGGAGCCGCCAGCTCCGCGGAGCAGGGCTGTCGCGACAGGCACCGACGGGCCCAGCAGAGCAGGGCTGTCGCGACAGACACCGACGTGCGCGGCGGGGCTGCCGACGGCCCCGCCACCAGCTCCCGCAGGCCGTGGCGTGTACGGGACCGCCGGTGGCTGCCGCCCTCACCCTGACGGACCCCAGCCTCCGACCGAAGGGCCAGCCTCTGTCTCCGCCTCGCAGTGACAGCCACGGCCCCGCGCAGCCCCGAACCCCACCGGGAAACCGGAATGCAGGAGATGTCACGGCTTTGCGCCCGGCGGCACGGCGAGGGCAGCGGGGGCCGCTCCTCAGCACCGGGCGCTCGGGGAGCCGGCGCCCCGCCGTCCCGTCCCGTCCCGTCCCGCGCAGCGTCGCCCCCGTCCCTTCCCGCCGCCGGTGCCGGTCGGGAGCCGGCGCCCGTCGCACCTGCCGGGCGGGGCGGGCCGGGCCCTTACCGATGATGATGGCACAGGCGCTGACCAGCCCGATCTCCTTCTTCAGCGCCACCCGCTCGGGGCCGCCGGGCGCGCCGCGCTGCTCCCCGCCGGCCATCGCTGCCCGCGCCGCTCTGCCCCGCGCCGCCGCCGCCGCGCATGCGCCGCCGGGGCGGGCGGGGGGCGGCCGCCTCCCTGAGGCGAGGCCGGGGGTCCCCGGCCACCGGGTGACGGCGCCCGGCAGCCGCCCCGGGGAGCCCCGCCGGGGGGCGGCGGGGAAGGAGCGCGGGCGGAGGTGGCGCGGTTGGTGAACGCGGGGCGGCCGACGGCCGGTTCGGTCCCTCGGCGGGGCGGGCGGCAGGGCCTGGCGCCACTGCGTCTTCTCGGTGCTGGTCCGCCTGCTGTTGCTGTGGTAATGCGATGGTTTGAAGGAAAAAAACCCAACATTTTATTGCTTGTAATCAGTACTGACAGCGTGTGGCCACGTTAACATTAACACGGCAATGCCCAAACTGCTGGGTTTCTGCCTTTTCCTGCCAGTTTCTTCTCTCCCGGACCTCTGAGGAGCGGCAGCCCCCGGCCCGCTGAGCACCGGCTCCATCGCACCCCCGGACACTGAGGGGCTGCCACCCAGTGTCCCTTGCACCCCCGGACACTGAGGGGCTGCCACCCAGTGTCCCTTGCACCCCCGGACACTGAGGGGCTGCCACCCAGAGTGTCCCTTGCACCCCCGGACACTGAGGGGCTGCCACCCAGAGTGTCCCTTGCACCCCCGGACACTGAGAGGCTGCCACCCAGGGTGTCCCTTGCACCCCCAGACACTCAGGGGCTGCCACCCAGGGCGTCCCCCCGGCCCTGCTGGCTCCCCAGGCAGACAGCCGGCTGGCCATCAGCTGTGGCTGGAGTCGTCAGTGGGCAAGCTGAAGGAAATAATAGGTATTTCCTTTCCTCACACAGGGGATGGAGCATGAACGTTGGGATACTCCATTGCAGCACAAGCATAGGAATGCCAAGGTGAGTGTGAGGAAATAAAGTCATGTGGTAATTCACAAATCTTTTGCTTGGTGAACAAACTGCCTTCACAAGGGCAGTGTCTGCTGCCAGTGGATGGTGTCTGCTCTCAGGTGAAATCAGTTAAATTGTAGCTTGGGCACCTGGGCTCTTCCCTCAAGCTGTAACAGCTGAGGGTTTATTGATGGAAAGCCCTGGTTTATTCCTTGTTTATAAGAGGAACACCTTCCTGGGAGCAGTGCTGCCTTCGGAGAGGATCCCTGTGCAGGTGACCTTCTGATAGTGCACAGGTTAGGAAACTTTCATAAGCAGATTAAGTGGCATCTGGGAGGTGTGGGAAGGAGACAGTGTACATCAGTGGGGCAACCCGTGTGGTGATGGGAATTGGACGTGGTGGGGTGGTGTCGATGGGAGAAGGAAGGTCTGGTCCTTGACCTTGGTGAAGGAAGGCGGGAAGTTTCTGTGGTGATGTCAGTCTGATTTTGTTTGACTTTAGGATGAAGAGTATGACCTAAAAACTGGTGAGTCGTTTGAGGAAATCAGCGGACTGCTCTTACAGTGCTGATAACTGTAAGTGATTTTACTTTATGAAGCTCCTTTATACTGCTGCTATTATAGAAAGGCTTATTGATTTTCAGAGGGTGAGACTTGTTTCCTGAATTGATCTATTGCTCTGTGGAATTGTTGTTTCTAAATGAACTGCTTCACTAACTACTTCTAAAACGTCCTTGTATTGAATTACTACGTCCTTTTTATAAGGAAGAGTTTTACAAGAAGAATTATTCCGAACTATGTAAACAGCGCTATTGTTTTTCTTTTAGAGACAGGGAAATGCAAAAACTAGAAACAAAATTTTGGTTGTTCAAAAGTAACCTGATGTTTTAGGTACTTCTGGGTGGTTTAAACGATTGCTTCAGAGCTATGTTTCGCACTGATAGCAACTCAAGTAATTTCTAATACCTCTCAAAGTCTCTATGTGCTAGTCTTATGTGCACATTATGATTTGCTCTGTGGATGTTGTCTATGGCAGCCTATTTCTTTTGTAAAAGCTAAAAAACTAGATTGAACTTCATCAAAAAAGTACAAAAATCAAGAAATATGGGAATGAGTGGTGTTGCTAACTTTGTTACTAACTGTAGTGCTGAATTCTAAAAGCCTAATGAAGTTTAGGATCAATTAACCTTTACAGAACAACCACGGAATCTGTTAAATGAATGACCACTTACAAATATAACGCTGCACTTCGTTTCTTTTGCTGTGGGAGAAATGTTGTTTTGCTCTGAAACATCTATGATCTTTGTGGTACTGTGTGGAAGATTAAAAATCCCAGTCAACCCTCTTTACGCTGATTAGCGAGGAACAGTGCATGCTGGCTGTGGGGTGATGACAACAAATACTAGAATTCAATTAAGTCTAATAATCTTCAACTCCACTGTGCGGTAGCTGCAGGATTTTATTTTTTTTTTAAACATTCTGGACAGTTTAGGGGGCTTTTCCAGGGAAAATGCTAAGTATTCATACATGTGTGCGCTCTGCCTGCTGATATAAATACTTTGTTCTGTAATTGTTCCTCCTTGCTGAAAGCCACGAGGCACAACTGGGGTGACTTTACCAATGTGTTTTCAAGTATTTTACTGGTAATAAGAAAGGAAAAACTTAAGAGAAAAGCTCCATAAAACTCTGCTTCAGAGAGGTAGCAAACAAACCATTAAAACTGAGAAAAGCAGAGGAACATTAAGAGCATTCCGCCTTCCTATCCAGTTCCACCCCAGGTATGTTTTGAACAAGGCTAAAAGAACAGAGCTGGTGCAGGAGAACCATGGAGTGGAATCTCAGCTTTTCCCCAAGAAGACCTTTTGCCACAGAAACGTGAATAAACATCCCATTGTGGCTCGGGAAGGCCAGGGTCTGCTCTGTTGCACCTCACAGTTTCAGCACCACATCCTGCTTTGTGAGTTTCCCCCTGGAGGGCAGCATCCTGCCCTTGCCTTTGTGTGGGGCTGTTCCCAGACGGAATGGGCAGCCTCTGGGGGGGCGGCGTGTGCTCCCCTGGGCCAAGACAGAGACCCCGGGCAGGGGAGACCCAGCCCCTCACGTCGGGGTTTTACAAAAGTCTGTTGAAGGGACCTGTACCCTTGCCCTGGGAGGCGAAGATTAAGGTGTATGATTGGCTCTTTCTCAGGATGTGTAGCGTTATTTTGGTAGGTGCTTGTGGTATCTCTGCCACAATGAGCAGCAATGAGCCTGTCAGCAGTTTAGCCTGGTTACCAGGCTGGGTGGGCAAGAAACCGGGTGGGCAAACAGGGTTGGGTGTGTTAGTGATGGAGGATGATGATGGCTGATGATGACAGCAGCAGCGCAGTCTCTCCCTGCCACGTGAGGCTGAGTGCGTGGTGTATGGGATAACGGTTATGGGTGAGGGGATATAGCCAGGAAATCTGTGCTGGTAACTTAATTTAGGATCGTAGTCCTGGACCTCTATAGAATACTGCATTTTTTCTCATTTGTCTTTGCAATGAGGATAAATTCTTTACCTAAATCCCTATAAAGAACATTGATTTACTGATTCTTTTCCCAGTGTGTGCATAATAAATGACTTCCCTTCTCAAAGTTTTAAGTGTTTTACTATTGCTGAAGGAGTAAGCAGGGGGCTGTTCGCAACACGAGCTTTCGATATGTCTGCATCCATGGCAAAATACAGGAGTGTAAAACAGCAATGGGCCAGAAACCTGTTGGAAAAGACAGCAGTGACAAAGGTTGCCCACATTAACTGCCAAAAAAAGCTTTCTTTTTTTTTTTTTTCTTATTTTTTAGGCTGAGTGCCTGCCAGCTTCACTGTGTTTTTTGCATGAGGGTGAAGAGAGGACTTTTCTCTTTTTGTGGTGGTGTTGGCTGCTTATTTAGGTTGTCTATTCTGTCCTATTGTTAATTTAATTCCAAAATGAGCAAGTCAGAGGGCATGTACATTCTAATTAGTAGTTATCTGAGACAGTCCTCGGAGCAAAGACTTCTTTTAAATTGTTTTGGATCTGAACATACTGTATCTACGTAAATGATGAAATGTTAGTAAGCAAAAAAGCCGAAGTTCTTTGTAGGAAGGCAATTGCTGCATAGCAACTGCACAGAGAGGATGCAACGAAGCTTGCATGTGTTCTCTTTTGTTGCTATTTTTGTCCTCATTTTCTCCATGTTCTGAGATGTGCAGAAATTATTAAAGTTGTTGGAAGCAGTGATTTCATTCATTGATACTTATGCTCTAAAAAGAAGAGAAGCAAACGATGCAGTTTGGGTTTTTATTTTGGGAAGAAATAATAAAGGAAATGTAATATGCCATTTACGAAGGGATGCTGCGACTGAGTTCTCGAATGAGTATGGTCTTTGATGTGTGGGAAGTGTATGGGACTCTCCATGATAGATGTTCTTTCTAGTCCTGATCCATCTTTTAATCCAGCTAAACCAACTTCTGTTGTCTTAAAAGATAACCAACCCTACAAAACGGAAACATACCATAGATGTTAAAACATAATAATAAATAAATAAAACATAATAAGGTGGAAATTGTCCAGAGTGGCTTTTTTAGGGTAGCTGCTCTTCTCTGCAATAATGGCAACAGGAAAGAGGTTCCCACAAATGTGGAATAGTTCTGGAATAGGTCAAAGAGGCTAATTATGCAAACTAGCTAAGCATCTGAACCAGGTAAAAGTAATTCCTGTGATTAAATAGAATCTTAGTAATTTGTTGCTTATGTTTTTATCATCCTCCTTGATTATTACAGGTTTTGTGCACAACAAATTATTTGTAAACAATGCCCTTTTATGTTTGTACCTTGCCAAATGATAACGTGAGAGCTGAGTAACCAGGATGTGTGAGCCACTCTCAGGTGTGAGCAGGTATGGAGATCCTGCACAGCCTCCACTGCCTTGCCCTAGCAAAGCACCGCTCTTCAAGGCAACTTAAACATGCTGTGCCATGAGTGAGTGGAGTTCTCCTTCGCCAATCCATAAGGGTCAGTGTGGGTGCTGGGAATGCAGGGCTATACATGGAAATCCAGCAATCATCTTTAGCGAGAAGTGCCCTGTGGCATGCAGTAAGGCAGTGGGAAGTCTGTGTTTATAAGAACATTCAGTTGTCTCTTCCTCTAGTTTCAAGGTTTTGGGACAACTCTCCTTCATGTCAGTAAGGGGCAGGAATGTAACCAAGAGCTGGAGCTGGCACTGGCAAATACGAGATCTTCAGGGTTACAACAGTGGCTTCTCAGTGGGCCCAGCTTTAAGAGTATGTTCCAGGCTTGCTGAATTGGAAAAGCAGGCTGAAAATCAGGTCGTCTCTGAAGCTCTCATCCGAGTTATTTTTGACAATGAAGTCTATCTTCTGAATTCTGTAATGTATTGCATTTGTTGAGCATTGGGAAGAGCCTTAGTAGGTAATGCTGACTGTCCGGGCTGACTGATGCCACCCTTTCATGGTCCTCTGCAATATCCAGGAACTTTCATCCTGTGATTTAGGAAACTCAGAAGATTCTTCAGGCATCATCACTGTGTTCTGAGCTCCTCTAGGAGGAGTGTGGCTCTTGTACAAGGCAGAAGTTCATCTTGTGTTAAAAACTCCCTCTGCAGCCTCTGTAAATGGCAGTATTTTGGCAATGTACAGAAAAGTCAGGGCCAGATACTTCACTGGCCTGCTGCTCAAAGGGAGCTATAAGTATTTTATCCATAAATTCTGGTGACCAGAATGTTTGCTGTCTTTTAGGTAAATTATTCATCAGGTATAAACTGTTGGACACTTAGGTATCTGTGCAAAAACTCTGTTCCTAAATTCCCACCTATATGAAGTGGGCCATTGTATGTTCAAATTGTATCACCCCTTCAAAGATATTTCATGACAGGTCATAAGTAGATGAGTGTAAGTAGATTATGTAAAGACCTATTTGTAGGTTGTTGATGAATGAGGTTTCCAGAGCTAGGGTTATTGAAAGAACCTAGTTTCCATTAGGCACTGGAACATTTGGTGTGTTAGCAGAGCACAGTGAAATGCAGAGGTGAAAGGGACCCGAAAGGATGATCAATTTCAGAACAAGCCTTTGGTTTATGTATATATATTTTCTAAAGATCTCTGCCAATACTAGTATTTCAGCATTTCACCACTATAACAATTAAAAAGCTTTTCTTAAATCACCAATCTAAATTTTTTTGTTGTGATTAACGTAATTCTCCTTCCTCAGTGGTCACTGGGAAACTCTTTTTTTTTTTTTTCCTATACTATGCTTTTGTTCATCAGTTTGCTAGAAGGCTTCTTTTAGTCTCCTCTTCTATAGATTGCAAACACCCCTGATTTCTTAATTTTTTTTTTTTTTTTCCTTATAGGACATGCTTTCTAAACTCTGTTCTTACTGCTGTTGTCAGGACTGGCTTCAGTTTCTGAAGACAGGATCTTAAGTTGGACATAGTATTGAAGCTAATGCATCACAACTGCTATCTGGGTTGGAATAGTCTCTTTCAAGTGATGCTTCTCCCTGCTTGGGACTTTTTGTGTGTGTGACATGGTTGTGCTGTTGACTTAGGCTTTTAGCTTGAGGTTCACCATAACTTGTTTCATGTCCTTTTCAGAAGGAAAAGTACCACCAGGTCCTTGTCCCTCTGCATTGCTACCTACCCTCTCCTTCCTATTCTGCATCTGAGTGCTACATCCTTCCTTTGTTCTTGCACAATTTGTTCAGCTGAACATCAGCATCCTGACTTTACACCATTCCAGCAGTCAGCTGAGATCATCCTGAGTTTTGTTCCTCACTTCTGCAATTGCTCTCATCTCATCATGAATTCTTAGTCTCTGTTTCATCGCTCAAAATGAATAATAGTGGTCCCTGGATAGATTCCAGGGGACTCACTTTGAAATTTCTTTCTGTGAATAATTGTGAATTGTGAATAATTACCTCAAGAAGGATAGGGATTTTTTTTTTTTTTTAAACCAGTTACACAGGTAACATGACGATTGTCACTTGGCTATTGTTTCCTATTATCTTGCTTATGAACAGGACATGCTAGGCAGAGTGAAAAGCTCTAGTTTAAAGGAAATTAGTTCATATCTACCGCTTCCCCTTTATCTGCTGAAACAAGTTCCCTGTCGGACGCGAAAACCACGACTCGAATCATCCCTCCTTTCCGTGAGCTCTTGTCAGCCTGCGAGAAGCCCAGCAGATGGCACTCTGGATCTGTAACTCAGTGTGTTTCATGCTAAAAGTGATCGCAATTGCCTCCTGTGCTGATTATTTTAAGTACTTGTTTCTCAAAGTTTGGCGTCTACGCTTAAAATTAAAATTACTACAAGTGTTTTGTTGAATTGGGTTTGGGTTCACGTTGCCATTTAAAAAAAAATCTAATAATCCTTCAGCATATGTTTGCAAGGCAGAGTTTTATATAGTAGCCATGGGCCATCGCAGTGGGGGCGGCTGGAACGCGTTGCAGTGCTGGCCGTGCCGTACGCTTCTGTACCCGTGTCTGGTGCGTGAAGAAGCAAAATAGGAAGAGAGGACCGGGGGTCGTTCTGCTGTGTGTTCTCGCAGTCTGAGTGTGGCCCAGTTGTAATTTAGGTGAAGGGAGGGAGGTTGTTCTTGGGTCAGGTCAACCATTGCCACCATGTTCCATAGGTTGCAGAAAAGAAGGGATAGTCTGTTTTAAAGACTTCAAGTAATGTTAGTTCTGGAATTCTGTTTCTGAACATATTTGAGTTGCCTGAAACCATATGTACTGCTTCATTTTGATAGCATTGTGTGGCCACAGTTGGGCTCTCCTGGGTCCTCTGTAGGCTCCTGCAGTGGTTTGGGAGCGGAGCCTGGACCCTGCTGTCTCCGGGGCCTGAGGCATGGCAGTGTGGGTGTGCCGTGGGCCCGTGCTCCAGACGCTGGGGCTCGTAGGGTGCGTGTCAGCTGCTAGTCCAAAGGCTTACCACTGAGGCACGATGGAGCAGACTGCTGCCTCCTGCCTTCTTGAAAATGGTCTTCCTGACAGTTGACTGTGTCAAGGCAAACTCAGTGGTGTTCAACCTGGCCTTGGCTTTGCCTTCAGACAGACTAATGCTTGGGATGCCAGTTAGCTCCATTCATCCAGGATTTTAGAGTTCTCTCTCAACTTTTCCTGACCTGCAAGCACTCCTGAGTCTTCCAGGACAAAATAAAACAAGTTGGCTGAGCCACCTGGTAGCGGTTTGAACTGACTTGTTTGACTTTGCCCTAGAACTGACTAGAAGTGCTTACGCAGCCAGTTACTGGGTCTCAGCTGGAAGGTGTTAACTAACAGCTGAGAAACAGAAAGGAGCAGCTCTCTAAATGGGCTGTGAACTTGTGTGCCCTGGGTGAGGGGCTTTACGTTAGCCTTTGGCTTTCCCTGGCAGAGAGGAGGTGTGCTCCTGTGGCTGGTTCCAGTGGAGGGGTCCTACGAGAAGCTGTCGTGTCTCAGCTGCTGGCTAGGATATTTTCCTGCAGAGATGTGTTCCCTGCCCGTGTGGCAGAGATGGGATTGCTGTGCCGCAAGGTGTCCAGCGGAGCCCATGGTGTGCTTTGCAGGGGTGCTGCCAGTAGCTCGGGGGGGAGACTCCATTGTAGAACCTTGTCTTGTGTAATTCAGAGAATGGAGAAGCTGGTTCGGCACACCAGCTTGTCTAATAGTCTTTGAAATACAAAAAAGCTTTTTCCCCTTTTCTATTAGTATTCTGCTGTGTCTGTTGTATCGTTGAATAGTAAGGAAACGATAACACTTATCTGTACAATATTACCATTTTTGAGAAGAATAACAAAGTTGGAACATGCATCATGCTCTTCACTTAATGTATTGGTGAATATTTGCACAGAGAACCACAAATAAAATAGATTATCCTGTTATCCAGGAGCTCATCTATATGCAAGATGAAGAACTGTTTTACAGACAGAAATGTATATTTGGTTTAAGTGCATTGTGCTTAGAGTTCATACACGTCCCCTCCAGTACTTACCTATTAAAGGAGTTCACAGAAACTACGCTGTAAACCCGCTGGAATAATTTTTATTAAATAATGTTCACTGGTAAATAGGGAAAACAGAGCTGCAAGGAGGTTAAAATCTGGGCTTGGCTTCCCCACTAATGACAAACTCAGGCCCCAAAATTTGCTGAGACAGAGATGACAGGCTCTCGCAAGTACATTGGGTCATCCCCCTCCTTTCGGGTTGCTGCAGGGAACGGGTGCGCTCGGGCAGAAAGGACTGGGTGCCTGTGAGCCTTGCTCGCACACGGGGCCGAGCAGGAGGGAGGTGTGGATAGTGCTCTGTGCCTGTCACACTCAGATGCACTAGACCAGCACCACCAAACCTTTCTTCCTTCACGCTGCTTAAAGAGTGCAGGCTGTAAAAGTACTGCAGCGCTTTGTCAGTACTGGGTGGCCATCGTAACCTGCCAGCCTTGGGTGGTTCCCAGTCAAACCAATTTGTTTTTAAAGGAAAGCTGCATGGGAGCAGGGATGTTGCGGGTGGATAGGATGGCCAGTGAGGCCGTTAGCTCCTCTGCTGTGTGCCCCAGCCTGGGAACCAGTGAGTGATGCTCAGACAGCAGTGCTTTGTGTAATCTTGGACAAATTTCTTACTTCTCTGGACTTGGTTGCCTACGCCTCAAACATATGTTTCCTTCCCATTGTAATCTGCCTGGAGACTTGTAGTCTTATGTATTGTATTATCACTGGTGGGCTTTTTCAAGTGGAGAAGGGACAGGGTGCCTTTTCTTCATGTTAGGCTTTGACAGTATCGTCACAGGGGCAGGGGATTTGCTGCGCAGTGCATCATCCCAAACACTTTTGATGATAGCATCAGATTTTTCTCCTACTTGCCCTTTTCGCTAGAAAGGGGTTACGCTCTTGGGGTGTTGCCTGACAAAATTCAGGAGGTGGGTGGGTGCGGTGAGATTTTCTGGCTGCACCTCTCTGTAGGGTTACCGAGAGGGCAGAGAGCCCTCAGTCCAAACAGGGAGCAGCCTGCACAAACGCAAGTAGAAGCTGAAGATTCTCCAAGGCAGCATGTTTCTTCCTTCTGGAGCAACTTGCCAATAGAGGAGATTATGTTGGGAAGCAGCTGGGCTGTTCTCTGTGTGTGCATTTGGCCAATCATCCTTCATGTGAACGCATCAGCCTCTTGGAAAGATGCAGTTTAAGCCAGGTGTTGGTATTCACTTGCTGTCTGCACATCACAACAGGGAAATGCGAGGGGAGTTTGTGAGCCGGTGAAAGGCTGTGTCTCTAACAGAGAGGAGGACTAGAATCTAGAGCTCGTTCTTGGCTTGTAATCTCACTGGTCTCTCTTCCAGTAGTGTTCTGTATGTTCATGCGGCAGATGTTGCTGCAGGATGCCCTCGTGTCCTGCAGCTCACCCTAACTTCAGTGGCCTCTTTCTGCCTCCCTTCACTACTCTGCCCAATGTCCTTTCTTGACCCTCTGCATATGTGTTTGTGTCTGACCATCCTCCTTTCAAACTTGGAAGATGTGGACAGACAGACATACCTATAGCATGACTGCAAACCCTAATTTTATTGGGAAATCTTGCTCAAAAGAATAAAGTGTCCAGCTGCAGCTGGTTCTAAAGCACTGAGGTACAGCAGTCTAGCACTACATGGTGTGTAATGTTGAAAACAGTGATAACCTAGACTTTGTAACACCTGTGGAACTGTAGGACAGCAGACTGTTCGGCAAATGCTCTTAATGAAATGCGCTTAAGTTCTTTGTTGAACTGGAACCACAGCCAGCCTGTGGCATGTGGAATATTTTCAGCTGGAGAGTCTCAAATTGTTGAGTCAAGTCCTGTAGTGTGTTAGGAGTATTTCCAGGAGCTGCTGGCAGCTCAGACAAATTGGTGTCTTTCTACCTGAGCTGCTGGCCATTCAAGCTGAGCTCAAAGCAAATCTCCGGAGCTTTTGGGGAAGCCAGTGACAAATAAAAGAATTTAGTTTAACTTTGCTATGGCTGAATGCAGCGCTTCCTTGTAAGGCTCGGTGTACTCCTCTGATGCACAAACAACATCTGCTTGTCTTCACCGGCAATTCCTAAGATGACCTCTTGAAGGAAGGGGAGCAAGCCTAATTTTCCGAAGTGCTGGTGATGCTCAGTGGAGCAGTTGCAGGTGTGTGCAGAAGGTCAAAGCCTGGATGAACACCTGCTTGCTGCCATGACCAGGTACATCTGCTTTACCATTTGCTTTAGCTTGCTCAGTGCTGGCTGCTGATGGCACCACATGGTGCTTGGATTTCAGGGTGCTCAGCCTCCTAAAGTCTAAACGACGTGGTTAAATACTCTGCAAGGACTAAGAACCAACGTGTGTCCAGGTGTTCTTCCTGGTACCTGATGTTAAGTACTACCAATATTTAACAGCATCTAAAGGCTAGTGCTTTCACTTCTGCTGGGCTCCAGTCACAGTATTTTCTATCTTCACAGACACATCTCCTGTCTGTTTCTCCCAGCATACCCACCATGTCTCATGCACATTTTACCTTATGGGGACAAAGCATATGTGGACCCAAGTAGTAGTTTTGTTTGACTAGGGGCTTCCTGTAAGTGGCAACCAGAGGGCCTAGCCTGCCCCTGTGGCACAAGCTTTTAAAGTCCCATTATTGCTCTGAATCACACCTCTGGCTCCACACCCTGAGTCATATATTAAAATAAAACTGTGGGAAATAATAAAACCCAGTTATATGAATGTGTTTTTTATTATAAGAGTTCTTAAATTTTTTTTTATTACTGCTTTGAGGCCAACTCATCATCTTTTGTTATGTTCATTACAAAAGGCTTTGCTCCAATCCTTGTTAACTTGAAGGGAAAGGAACACAGTGCATGGGGAGAAGAGCAGTTCCTTGCTGCTGTCCGTTCCCTTGTCCTCAGCATGTCTCATAGTCTCTACCACCGCTGCTCTACAAGAGCCCTTTGGGGCAGGAGGTGTTACCGGAGAGGTTTGCAAACCAGGCAAGTTTGCAGAAGACAGCTCGCAGAACAAGGGGTCAGATCGAGTTCTCTTTAAGTCTCATACCTAGCACTCTAGCTCATGGTCTCGATTGTTCCGGGTACTCCTGATATGAGCTATCATCCTTCATCAAGCAAATATGAAATAGCTTTCAGCTTCGCCGATGTCATGTCTGCTTTATCCCCAGCAGAGTGAGCAGTCTTTCTCAGTTACAGAGTGGGAGAAGATGAGATTGGGGGAAGTAAGTAGGAGGCAGAAGACTTGTTTATATTTGCTAATTAGAAAAAGATTGTTCCCATGTAATCTGCAAGACCATGTTTTTGTGAAGTATTTAGGCTCTGTAGGTTAGGGAATGGGTGGAGCTCTCTTCTTCCTAGGGCTTTGTAAATTAAAGTGTCTGTATCTTGACAGAAGCTCAGGAAATTCCTTTTCATCTTCAGTTTTAGATCATACTTGTTGACCACACCGGTACCAGGACTCCTTGCCATTTTTTTCTCACCCTAAGAAGTAGCTGAATGTACAGAAACAGAGTCCTGGACCAATGCTCCACTGGAGGCTGGCATCATACCAAAATAAAATAATTCCTGCGTGCACCTCTGGCTACAGTTTCCAAACCCTTTTTTTTTTTTCTTTCTTTTCATGTGTCTCTGCTTTCTCAGATAGTAGCACAAGCCTTAGCCTGCACTCTAGGTATAGTCTGATGTTCAAGATCTTCCTCTATTGCAGGGCATGCTACTTTCTGCCATCCCTGTCACACGTTTATCTAGGTCATCTGAATTTCTTTTGGCTTGTAGAAGAGCAGGTGCTTCTGAGACTACAGCCTGAAGCTCTGATGGAGCAGGTGAGTCAGAAGTTGGCTTCATGTGGGGAAAGGGTGCTAACATCCTCGTCACAGATTTGCTGTAGCTTTTTTCTGAAGCTTCTCAGAGGCACTACTCAAAGAGATGTTTCTTAATGATGGGGCCTTCTGATCATCTAAAATTCTGTTGCCACCAAACTTACAGTTCACAGGGTGCCCAGCAGCTGTCTGGTGTTGAGGACTTGTGGTGGTGAATGACTTCCCAGTAGTCTTTTTATGTATCTACTTCTGTCTGTTTCTGGACACGTATTAAATAGTTCTCCATCATCAGAAATGTGTTAAATGTTCCCTGACTGACCACCCACAAATCATTTAAATAGTATTCTTCTGGTTTATTGAATGCCTTTTGTGACGTGTATTATTCTCTGCTTAATAAACTGTACAGGATCTAAAACTGTGGCACGTCCACTTGATCTCTGAGGATGACATGTATTTTAAAATGACTTTTACCTGTAGGTT
This sequence comes from Numenius arquata, assembly GCF_964106895.1. Lineage (NCBI taxonomy): Eukaryota > Metazoa > Chordata > Aves > Charadriiformes > Scolopacidae > Numenius > Numenius arquata. The sequence goes on along the minus strand of NC_133588.1, from coordinate 20,567,457 downwards.
CATTAAATCATGAGACATTTTCTGCTTCACTGCTAGGAAATAAATAGAAGTTCCTGCCAGGTAATCAAAAACACAGCAGACCAAGAAACTGGCTCTTGAAACACACAATAGATCAACAGGATAGCCCCATATGGACCAAATGCCTGGAAACTGGGAATCATCTAAATAATGTATACAACAGTTGAAACCTCTGGGCACAGCTGTGAAATCCCTGCAGGTGTTTTATTCCCTGTTCCTCGGTAATTCAGGTGACTTCTGTAGGGCTGATGCCTGGAGAGCTCCCATGGAAACGAGAACTAATGATGGGTAGAAACAGAGCCAGGGAGAAGCATGTTACAAAGGCTTCACAAAAGCTCCTGTCCATGAGATCTGGCATATGCTATTGAGGACAGAGAATAATGGATTTGCTCACTGTACAAATATAAAGCTTGTTACAGGCACCGTTCACTAACTGTCGTGTTCTGAAACTGTCCATCCAGGCTCTAATGTCCACCCTTATTGAGTTATTGTATTAGGATATATTATCAAACTGAAATACTGGCTGCTTCACTCTTTCTGTTTCTGTGGTTTGTCAGAGCTTCTGCATTTCTGAAAAGAAGTGTGTTTTTAAGGGAAGAAAACGATAGCTTTGAACCTGGGTGTTTCCCCACAGGGTAGCTGTTCGTGGTCCTCTTGGTTTTGTGAGTAATCGGTCTGGTCCTGGGCACTCAGGATCTAACACTTTGCATAGAGTGAGTGGGTGAATGACTTATATCCATGGCAGTGGTGCCTGTGGGTAGGTAGAACAACTGGGAAATTCAGTTCTTATAAATCTATAAAAATAGCCAAGAGGTGTAATGTACTGTAAAGCTGCCGCATTAACACGCACTGGGCTGTCTTTTCATTGTTTTGATATGCAGCAACGGTTTTATGGCTGTCTCAGAAGGTGTTATAAAGCTTTGTTTCAACATGGATAATATTCCAAATCCGAATTTTGCTTCATTTTTATGTGGGTTCAGAAAACTAAAATTAACTGGAGTTCATTTGCATTTACCCTGCTTGTCACAATTACAAGGCAGGTGCAGAAATAATGAGAGTTGGTTTCGTTTAATAGCAAAGATCCAGCAATGTTTGTCCTATCCAACTATTTTTTCTTTTTTTTTCTTGTAAGTGAATTGAGAACCAGAGCTTGAGATGCACAGTCACTCACTTCAGTGGCTTGGCCTTTCTCTGCCCCCCCTTCCCTGTGTCTCTGCGGGGTCTCCGGGGAGAGGGGGTGTAAGTCAGCTGGCACAGAGATGCCCACCTGCGCTTGGCTCTCACCAGCTAAGGAGGCTTTGGTTTATTTCTGTCTGTGTAGCAGAGAACTGATGGCCAGATACAGCTCATGGTTTTTATGAAGGAGTAGAAGTTAAGGAATATTTCCAGATAAAATTCTTGCTATCCGTTCTGGAAATACCAAATACATGCCTGTCCTTAGTGGCTTAGGCTTGGGTCTGTCCAGCTGGTTCTGGCTGACCCTGCCCTGGGGCTCAGACCTGCAAAGTGATGAATGTTAAGGTTATCATGGAGAGCTCAGGGCCCATAACATAGAGAGGTGCAGAAAACATAGGTGCCAACGGACAGTTGCCTTAACTTTATGCATAAATTTCCTGTCTTTGTGTACTGTGTTTATTGTCAAACATATTGCTGGTGCTTAAAATAATATTAAGTTTACCTTTCAGGTAGGAAATGCTTTCTGAGGTACAGTTTTTGTATGACTGAGTTTGTGTGAAAACCAAATAAATTCAATGTCCAAATCAAATCATGCTCAGTGTTTTAGTTCCAAAGATGGCAAATGTTTACGTGCATTTAGCTTGTACTTTCCCTTTGTAGAGAAATAAAACTGAGGAGGTTTGGATCTACAGGTAGCTGACTGTTGAAGGAAATTGCTGCCACAGTAGTAACGGAGCCCAGGGCCTCTGCCTGATTGCTGTTTGGTCTTTCTGGTCACTGGAAATCTGCTCAGTGCGCTCTCTCAGCATTGAAGTGGGATTGTATTATGCCATTCTTTGTTTGTGGGGAATATGACATCTGTGCCAAAGTGATTCTGGAAAGATAGCTGAAAATGAGCAAACCACTTTGGAAATTACCACCTTCAGGTGATGCAGGCCGATGTGATGTCAGTAATGGCTATTTTGTGTATCTGCACCGTAAGAGCTTGTTACATTAGGAAATATCAAACAAAATGCTTCCGAGATTGACAGAGAAGACAATATAACCCTCATACCTTTAAACTGTCTCTGCTTTATGTTCGTACAGTGTATATATACCTGATAACTTTGCTTTTACACTAAGCAGACTGCAACTCTGGCTGAGAAGTACCATCAAAACAGCATTGATGTGAAGAGGGATGAGTTCTGAACAGAGATTTTAAATGATGGGCATTAGAAATTAGTCTTAAATTATTTTACAGTATAGGTAGTCCTAATTAATATCTGTGTTTCAATTTTAGTGGTAAAACCAAATAGATCACCCTGATTAAATGAGTAGGAGAGGCAAAAGAGACATTGCACACATTCTTTTCCCTCTACTCAGAAGTGAGCTAAGGTCAGTGCTTTGCTCTGTGAGATAGCTTGCATTCTTTTCCTGCACCCTTCCAAGGATGACTTCAAAACAAACGAACAAAAAAACAACCCACCCCCCTATATTTGTGTAAAGCAGGCCCATTTCTGTTTTCTTTGTGTATGAAACTGGTTTCATTGTTGATAATGCAGCTGAATAAAGTCTACCTGCTTTCCACTAGGGTAATTATCTATTCCTTCCTGGTAACCCAGGATCCTAGTGGGATTTTATCTGGTTTTGCACCACTCAGAATCAACCTCTCTCCTGTATTTCCTTGGAGAGGATAATTTCCTCAGAGAGCACATTCAAGGTTAGTATTTTCTATCTTTTTTTTTTTCTTCAAGCATTGTTTTTAATCTGATTCTCATACAGGAGTACACAGTAGTCAGAACATCTGCTTTGCTTAAAAGGCAAATGCGGCTAAAGTTTGCTTATAGGAGAGCCATTTTAACTCTTCTAGTACTGGCCCTATTGCAAGCTTTGCAGAGAATATACACGCTTCAGTGTTTTAATTGTTCAAAGCTTTAGTGTTGTAAAAGCTGTACAATTTTTCAGCTCACTCAGTTTACTTGAATTTACTTTCACTTTTGGGCTTTCTCAGTTATTGTGGATCACATGTACTAGTGAAGGATTTTGGGTTTTGCATTTTTTTTTTCCCTTGTCAGCAGCACCTCTGAGGAAAGCTCAACATGTAAAAAGTTAGAAGAAGAAATAGAAATTCCAATAGAGAATCAGTAGGTGAACATAAAAATGAATGGAAGAGTTATTGCCAAGAGCTCTGAATTATTACAAAACCCCTAGATGTGATTAATTTGGGACTGTTTTGAGACCAATGAATGCCAGTGAAGGATCTGATTCATTAAATAGTGCTTAATGCCATGGGGTGCTGGTGAACTAAGCCCTGAACTCAGTAAGATGTATTTGGAGCATTGGGTCCAAGTGTGATTCTCTGGTTTCGTGTCGAGCTGTGGGTGAGTAGGTGTATGCTGTATGGCAGCAGGGTTGCTGTAGTAACTATTCATTAGCTTTAAATAACAGGGTAATTATGAAGGTAAAATTCATATACCCCAACACACCCTTTTTTGCTAGCTTTTCAATTTCTGAAGAATGCCTACAGCCCTCTGCTTTGTGTTGTAAAACAGGGCACTGCCCCTAGTTGTACATGGCTGTTCCTTTGCTTTCTGCACCCTCCTTGCAAGAATGTGAACTGGGGTGAAAAGGTGACGTGAATCAGGGAGGCAGGCACTTGAAGAGAATAAAAACTCTATTTCTCCTATGCCTCTGAGAATAATGAAGGTCATTCTGGTGCCCATAAACACATGTATACTGCACACAGGACAGGTTTCTCCCTGAAAATTCTTGAATTATCTGTTTTTTCAGTTTCTATTCACTTCTATTCTGGGGCAAAAAGCAGCTCGCAGGACAGAGACTAAGAAGACAAGTGGCAATATTCTGGGAGGACAGGACATAGTTTGGTAATCTGTATCCTAGATATTTAACCGTCGGGCACTTCTGGGTGGCGTGGTGTGACCAATGAACTTGTGTTACGTAGGCAGAATAGGCAGAGTTTGAATGCTTCTGGATAAAAGTTCAGATCCAGGAAGTAGTTTGTCTCACGTGGATTGACCCTAATTCGCTGTGTTCAGGGGTGGGTGCCAGGGGTGACAGGGAGCTCTCCCAGCTCACCTGTCGAGGGCAAGGGCCACTGCCTCTTTGTCACTGAAGTCACTGGGTTTTGCTGTCCTCCACCCAGCTGAGTGCTGCAGCCATTGGCTAGTGGTTTATTATTTCTTGCACTATGAACGTCATATTGTGTTCAGTGGAACATAATAGAGCTCATGCCAAGAAAGGCATCCGTCGTTCAGGCCCTCACCCAGGGTATGATACGTGTGCCAGTTGTCTCACATTGCAGATAAATTCCTGGTGCACCGGACTGTTGGGATAGAAGGGTCGCCGACAGACACACTTCTCTCTTCAGATGTGCCTTCTGCAGGGTGTGATCCGGTAGGTGTGCTCTGGGATGTGAGAGCGAGCTTTCTGAACGACACCAACAAGAGGATGCTGAGTTTGTGATCCCAGGTCCATCTTAGATGTGAGTCTAAGCCTAATGCTTAGTGCTCTTGCCAATGAGATGTTTTTTCACCACCTGACAATATTCACAACTTGGTAGCAGTGGTGAGGAGCAAAGTATTGATAAAGAATAAGTGCTTATAAATTTTTGGCCAGTCATCTGGGCACACACATAAGATCTTGTGTGGAAATCGCCTGTCACATTTTTCTGTTCCAGTGGAGAGGATGTGAGCAAAGACTGGTCTGAAAAGACCCACGTGGACCTCGATTCTGGTGTGTTCTGAACCTGAGAGTTGAAATAGTTGCAGTGTGGTAAGAGGCTGGTGCAACTTCCATAGCAGCTGAAATGCTGAGGAGACTGGAGAAATGGACAGGCTTGTGGTAAGGGAAGAAATAGATTGTCAGAAACTTGAACTTTTGGAATAAAACTGTAGCTGCCTTGGGGAGTATGGAGTGCGGACCTGAGAGCAACCATTTGGGAACAAAAAGGTTATTAGGGACCTAATTCTCGGAGTCTAATGGGGGCTCTTCAGCAGTGAACTACTTTGCTGTAGTGTCTGGGTCTCTGGCTCTAGCCCTGCACTAGGGGCCCCTTTTATTATTCTGAGGTATACTATTATGCTGTAAAATCTGGTTTTAAGAAAAAGCTGAAAAGGAAAGGGTGATATGTAAGCTGTTCAATATCTTTATGGGCAACGAATAGTCTTCATATTGAAAAAAAAAAACCACAACCAAAACCGAAACAAATCCACTCCCCACCCCTGTCATGCTTTTGGCTGAATTTACCAAAACCAGGCTGACAGATGCCCCTTCCTCCCCCCTCTCCCCCGCTCCCCGAAAGAGAGAGAGAGGAGAGAAAGAGATAAGGAGATTTAGAAGTTTAGGATGAACTAAACTACTTTAATGAAGAATTAATATTAAAATAAAACAAAAAAAAAAAGAAAGTAATGAAATAGATACAATATATACAAAACCGTATCAAGCTCCCAGGATGACAGTCACGTCACCGGCAGGCACTGGGGAAGTCCCAGGCTGGACTCAGCGATGGATGGGAACTGGGTTCCAGCTCTGGAGTCAGGAACACACGGATCGGGATCAAAGGCAGATGAACAGACAGAGTCCTCTCCGGACGTCGGCCATCGAAGAAAGAGTTGGCACTTTGATCCCTCAGCTTTTATACTGAGCGTGGGGCAGATGGGATGGAACACCCCAGTTGGTCAGGTTTGGGTCACCTGTCCTGTCCGCTCCTCCCCACATGATGTGACCCCTCTACGTTTTTCCATTTCTGACCCTCTAATGGGGTAAATAACAAACCTGGCTGCCCTTGGTTGGTATAGCAGTAAGTATAAGCAAGGGCCTCCCTGCACACCATTCCTTGGCACAGAGCACAAACATTGGTCTGATCATTCTGAGAACGAGCAGTTTTCTCCCCAATATGCCGTTAATTTCCAAGAGTTAGAGGAGGCCTAGCTAAAATGTAAAATTACAGAACAGAAAATTGGTTCTGTTTTACTTCATACCGGGACAACCCCTCAAGCCAAACTCCAACAAAAATCTTTTTGCATTGTCACCAAATAAAAAAACTGACAGGAAGAGTCTAGGCCTGTGAGGAAAGGGGGAGCTCCTATCCAAGCCTGGAAAGGGTGACTTTTTTTTTTTTTTTTTTTCCCAAATCCTGAGCATTTTGCTAGTGGAACCCTGTCTCAGTGTTTGATATTACAAGAGTATTTCAGACCTTATTGAAGTAACGTTGGGATCTCTGTAAAAAATGCACTAAATAGACAGTGGAACACTGTAGGAAAATGAAAACTGATACAGAAGAAATTAGCGACAGATAATCTGTGGTAGTGTAGTTGTTAGTAATGGAATGTTGTTAGTAATGTTGTAAGTTGTTAGTAATGGATAATCTGTGGCTAGTGTAGACCAAATATAGTAGCTAAGCTGTACACAAAACGCTATGAGGAAAAATAGAAGGTCAAAGACACATACACCCTCTTATTGCACAATACTGTAAGCTGTACGTGTGTGAGAGAGATATATAAATATACATTGCTCTCTTGTGTGTGTTCCTTGGACCTGACACTGTATCATTTCATAAATAGAATCTGTAAGTGCCTATTGTATTGAGCCTTTGGTTATTTTTATTTCATAACACTAACATGATGGTTTTTTTCATGAGTATTTGCCTGAGAAGGTCTGAGGGCCGAGCAGCTTCGTTAAGGGAAGCGCGTTGACCTGAACTAGTGGGTTGCTTGCCCAATGGCCTCTGCTCCCTTCACAAATTTTGCATCCTGGCATCAGAGAGACACGAAAGCATTTTGAGAGGCACGTAAACACTTCAAACACAACTTCTGAGTTCTAGAGACTGAGGCCTTTACATTTGCAAAGTAAATCTTCAACATTGGGATGCCTAGCTGTGGATGCTGGTGGCAGTGGTGGACAATCACAAACGCAGTCGTCTCCCCAGGAGCTCTCAGTGGTCAGCATCTGTCAGATTGAGAGGGCAGGTGTCTCAGGCAGGGTACTGTCAACTAACACTTCTGTGGTTCTTGGCCTCTCACTGATCAAATTTGCCCCTGATTCTTAAGGACTGTTGATGCATCAGGCAGGAATAGGACCTTTTCTCGTTGCCTTTCAGTGCTCTGTGTTAACCACGGGGTCATTCTTCTTCTTGTGCCGCTCTAATGAAATGGTTGACGTGTCAATCCATTACTTCAGAGGTTAACGGCTACACGGAAAGTAATATAGCAGACCCTTGTGCCAAAGCAGAAACCCTATCACAATATTTCCTTTCTTACCCCCTCAGTTTTGACAACTGTTGTGGAAAAGAGAATTAAAAAAAAAAAAAGCTTTTAGTATCTTGGTTTCTCTCAACGAACCTAGGATTTTTCCAGTCAAGTGAATCCAGTTTTTTTTTTTCTTTTCAATTTTCCTGGTCTCTTCATTTTTATAAAAGAATCAGTGTGTGTAAGTTTGAATTATTTTGTAGATGGAAGTGAATAAAAATTCAATTACAGACTCTGAGAAAACCAGGGTTGTAAAAGCAGGACTCTCATAAAATAGGTGTCTGCTTATTAAACAGGATTAGCTCTGTCATACAAGTGTTCAGGTGTAGCAAGCACAAGCAGAAAACAAGCAATTCTGTCACCTTTAGAGAATGGCATCCTGTCCTATTCTTTATGGCGTCCTGTGCCAGCATAACATCACAGTTTCATTTAAAAGCCCCACACTTAAAAAACAACCCCCTCACCCCCTGCCCCTACACCCCCCCTTGTGTAGAGACTGAACCAAATTGCAAAATATTTTAAACAGGAAAAGCTGCTGCTAGAGTGAAAAAAAGGGGAAGGTTTTATTGCTAAATTAGGAAGTGGAAGTTCGTATGAAAGACGTTTTCCTCAGGAAAAGGTTGGTAAATGTGAGGCAAGGTGACCTGCTCTTGCAATACAGCAGCTCTCGGCTCCCTCTAACACACAGCGCTCCCAGTACCGCCTTCTATCTGGGGGTGCATCGTGGGCCTGGCACCCAAACAGCAAGAGCAGAGAGTGAGGGTCTGCATGATGGTCTGTAGCAGCGATGTATTTGGTGTTGGTGACAGCTAAGGACTATCAGCTCTCTTTAGCTCGATGCTCTTTTTGGTCTCCCCTTTCCTTTCTCAGGGGACCAGGAACAATGTACAGGAATCTGTACCACATTTTGCAGTCAAGATGTGTTCTATGCAGATAACAATTTGTTATGAATGTAGCAATGTGCATTCAAAAAGTTTTTCTGGAACACTTTAGGGGTAAACAACGATGGTATAAAATCATATAATTTCGCATCCTGCTTCTTTATCATTTCACAATGTGACTTAGAGTTATTAAAGCATGTTTCCCTAAATCAGGGCTTATGTATTTATCATAAAGCCTATTGTTACAGTAGTTTGTCATCTGTTTTTCTGGGGGGTGTGTGTGTGCATTAGTTTACTTGTTCATTCCAGAATGCATGCTAGGGTTTTTCTGTTGATGATTCCTGCTACTTGGTTTAATTAATTACAGTTTGCTCAAAAGCCACATGAAATAGCTGGTCTCCAACCCCAAAAAACTTGGGAAGAAAGAAAAAACCAAACATCCTTACGCTTGTGGCTTATATGGGCAAAATCCAGGAGTTCAGATAGCAAGTGCTCAAAGACGTGTCTCTGTGGAAAAGGAGGTTCAGGAAGGAATTGTTTAATCCTTTTCCATTCTTCCCTCTCAGAGGCATGCAACAAGGTCAATGCTCACATGTTGTAACAAGAGACACCTCAACTGTGTGTGAGGAAGATTTTTTCACCAGGGGGTGGTCCGACAGTGGAACAGGTTGCCCGAAGAGACTGCAGAGTCTCCACTCCTGGGGATGTCCGGATGCTGAGCCTTGACCAGCCCCGTGCTGAGCAGGCGGTTGGACTGGGGGCCTCCAAAGGGCCCTTCCAACCTCCGCTGTTCCGGGATCTCTGTGTGGGTCTGTGTATCTTAGTTCCATAAGGGACTTCTTATAGCCTAGATTTTTCAATACTGTGACACAAAAGCGGGAGATAGGTTTTCTACACACTAGGATAAGTAATTTCTCTATTAAAAAATGGGTGAATTCAGTATATGTGCTTTTAAACAGACTCAATCCTGTGTGTGTTATATTTCAATTATTTTTAAGCATAAAGATTTATCCTATCTATTGTCATTCCCTTGACCTTGTTCTTTTAGGGATGGTTACAATCAGATTTATAATTTTCTGTCCTGTTTTCCTTCATATAGCAAGGACCAACAGTGTTAAACTGTGCTGAAACACTGCCAGTTTCAGTCATTTGGCCAGTGGGGATTGCGTGTGGTTGTACGACCTATGAAATTGGAGTTTTCTTTGTGAATTGGTGATAGTTTTCTCCTCATTTCCCAAATGTCCACATCTATGTACCAAAGTCTTCATGACAATCGGTTACACTGTGGAGGATGTTGTTGAAAACGAGGTGTCAGCATTCAGAGTGATTGGTTCTTGTAGGTGATGTCTTTTCCTTGATGACCTGCAAATAATTGCTGTGATTATTATGTTTGCTAATAATTTTCAAATAATAGATCTGAGGCATATTTAACATGTTTCACTGGTTGAAAAGGGCTTTTTCCTACACTATAATTATTTAATAAGCTAAGAAAAAAGACTGAAAAAACCCCTGCTCTTTTGCAGATGTTACATCTCTGGAAATGTGAAATGTTATTCTAATGCTTTAGAAAGCGTTTATCTTTGGTCTAAGCAATTATCTGATTGGCACCACCTTTCTTTTTCATCCCCCACTATCTTGTCTGGCTTCTTCAGTTTCCCCCCTCCTTTCCTGAGAACTGAATAGTAATTAAAAAGAAAAAGTCTTATTAAAGTACAGTTAGTTAAATATGTATGTTTTAACAATTATTTCTAATGGAAAACTCTACTTGTGATGGCTGCTGTTATTATATGTATTTTGAAATCGTTCTAGATTCGGAAAAATGCATCTTGTGTGGACAGACAAAACCTTTCCCTTCCAGAGGTAATTTCTGTCCTGACAGTGCTTGATTCAACATGCTTGGACCATGTTCGAGGTGGAAAACTGGGGAATGGAGAAGCATATGTAGAGCCTGAAGAAAATAGTCAGTTATTAAAACAATTTAGCTTGCCATTAAATCTCTCAAATTTTGAATATTGCTCTTCCCTTTGCCTCATCTGTCATTTTGTTACAGCAGAAGACCTGCTGCTGGACAAAGCAGGGTGGCCTGGCAGCGAGCACCCACCAGGAGCTGGGATCTTGGTTTTTGCTCTGGCTCCACCAGTGAGGAGCTGTATCCTCCACGCAGCTTCCAAACCTCCCAGTCTCGCTCACCGCTCTGTAAATGTCATCTAACTACATAGGAGGATGCTGAGAGACTTAATTAGAATTAATTTTAGTCTTTCAAGTACTTCGTGTTTCTCAGATGAAACGTGCTGTGCAAGTGTGAAGGATAATTATTATGTTGCGTCTGTGTTTTTCTGATACATTATTACTATTCTTTTATTAACCATGTTTTGAAAAAAACCCCACGGTAGTTACTGGTTTTCAGGTTTGTTTGTATGGTTTAAAGTTGGTCCCTATGAGCACAGTAAGTAATTAAATTAATATTAGCATTGAGATGTGGGTTTTTTCATTTGAGAATGTTAATGGCTATTAGTAGATTGTCACAAAATGCCTGGCTGTTTTGATACTTTGAGCACCTTGAATCATGCACTGAAGGGAGATGGGTCATGCTGCCTTCAAGCGTGGTGAGGGAGCCAAGCAGTAACTGCCTGGCGATGGCTCCCCGGGGCTGGTCGGGCTCATGGAGCAGCCCTTCCGAACACTGCCCCAGCAATCAGTGCCTGGCGCCTCCTTAACTCTCTGCCAGCCTTGTCAGGAGCTGGCCATCCTTATGCAACAGCCCACTGCCGGTTTCTCCATTTTTTTCAACTGAAACACTGCAGTCTGGGGAAAGCCGAGATAGCAGGGGATGACACGTAGCACATGGAAGCACGCTATCCTGCTGGATAGGAGGTAACGGTGGTGTTTCCAGATGGAATTGCTGCTACATGAGAAATAAAAATAACTGATTGTAGCAGAAACTCCGTGTCCCAAGGACATAATAATTCAGAAAGTGTTGAGTTATAAACTGAGCTTGTACTCTAATATGGATTTGAGCATGTGATTGGGCTTTTCTTGTAGCTGAGCGTTCAGGAGCCTTAAATAGAAAGGCAGCATTAACAAATAAGATCGGATCACTTTGGGATAATGAACTACTTTCAATAAGGTTATTGTTTTATAGGCAGGTCACACTCTTTTTGTCCTCACTTGCCATGTACTGTAAAGTGCAACCGTACAATTATTCTAACACACAGGGCTCCTGTGTTTAATTGCAATGAGATAAATGTGTCTGGGGAGACAGTCCCTTCCAGTCAAGGCCACAGATGTGATGGAGCCGACTTAGCCCGGCAGTTGGACATACTGACTGGAAAACTGCTTTGGTGCCCTCTGATTCTAAATTAGGTTAGAGCATAAAAATAAATGGAGTTGAAGGAGTTTATGCCATTCTTACACTCTATAGGTACAGCATGAAGGTGATTTTAGGTCACAGTGCTACCTGCACAAAACACAGACCCAGCTCATCCACCGAAGCTGCACTTTTGTCCTGCTCTATAAACCCACTCTTGAGCAAAGTCCTTAAGAGTCTCACTGGCAGTTGTCCCCTGTCTCTGTCTGAAGTATCTAGTACCATTTGGTGGCCCTGACAGATGTAGGATAGGGTTGGCCCATGTCAGCTTCATCAGCTTTATGCAATAGACTTCTTTGCTAGCATAGACCAGATATTAACTTGAACACTCCAAAAGTACACACAAAGTGTTTCTTAAATGCTAATCCAACCCTGATTCAGGTCCGTTAGGATGGGAACTCCAGGCTGGTAGCGAAGTGCCCTGTACTGGCTGGCTGCTCTTTTGCAGGTGGGCATCGTAGCTTTGGCTTACCTGGCAACTTGTGTATTTGTAGGACAGGATGCCAAATAAAAGGGTGCACACGTTTTGTGAGGATCATTTGCTAAAAAATGTTATTTGACATACTTTGCTATTATCAGGAGTGGTGTGGTACTGGAATGTTCACAGAGCGGGGAATAGGCATGGATACATGTGATGACCCAGCAGTTCCTTGTTTCTCCCTTGCTCTCTGTGTCAGGCTGCAATGCCTACGTTAACATGCGGGATTTGAGATCTGGCCACGTCACAAACTGAACGTTGGTTGTGCTGTAATGTCCGATGACCACTGGGGCACCTGGGGTCTGGTGGTTCTGGCACCATACTGGGCGGGCAGCAGTTTGCTGTCCGGCATGTCTCCATTGCCCTCTGAGAAAGATCTGATGGTGGACATGAGTCTGGCTGAGCCCTTGACAAAGAGATGACCAGGTCTATGAAGACAGTGACAGACTGGAAGGGAATGCAGATGGGTACTACACGTTTGCAAGTGTTTATTATTTAAAGTCTGTGACGGGGAAACATATAGAATGAAAGGGTCAGAGAAAGACAGTGTGCCTTGCTGGCTTTGCCTTTTAGATTTTAGGATCAAAGAGAAAGAAGGAGGAATATGTCACATTGCAGGTAATTAAGGATTCATCAGGAAATAAGGAACACTTGGTCCCTCTCATAGCTTTGAGGACAAAAGGTGAAGGGTATCTGGTATAATATCTTCCATATGTGGCATGCTAATCGGAGGGATAGAAATGAGGTATTTGGAAAGCTGAATCTAAGCTCTTATAAATGGAAATTGCTTTTGCTTAATGAGTGTGCTGGTAGGCTTGGTGCTTTACACTTGGAAAATAAGAAAAGATTTTTGATTATATATTTGTAAATTAGGGCTAGCCTACTTGTTGAGTTAGCCCTAAAGATTTAATAACCTGTAAGTGAACAATTATGTGCTTTCTTTCCCTATAAATGTTTGGGATTTGAATGATGCTTCCTGAGCATTGCAGTATCTTGTCATTACCAATGCCGAAGTGTTGCTGTAAATGTAGTCTAGGCTGTTGGCATTTTAGTCTAAGTCTTTCCAGAGTTTTGAAAACCTCACATTCGGAATAGCATACAGAAGTCATTTTCTCTCCCACCTTAGAAATGTGTGTGGCTTATTCTGATGAGGTATAGGTTGGTTTTTGAGGACAAAAAGGCATCACCACCTCTTGGTGGTGATAGACATCCCCTGGCCCAGAAAAAAATGGGTCTCTGTGTCCTGGTGAGTTGAGCCGGAACAAACACCTTCTGGGCAGTTGAGTCCTGCAGATTTACAAGTTGGTCTGGGATGGAGAGGACAGGATTTCTCTGTGAAGGGCTGTGAGGCAAGAACCGTCGGGAGCCGGAGTTGCGCGTTATTCCCGCTAGATGGCAATTAAAACACATCGATAAATGCAGCTGGTAGTGCTCGCCAGCAGCTCTCCGCTCTCGTGGCTTACTTCAAAGTGTTAAAAGCTGGGCTTTTGAGTAAGACTTTGCGATATCTGTATTTTCCTTGGAGTAGAGCATGCAATAATTTCCATATGACAAAGGAAATATTGTTAAAGCTGAACTGAATTTTGGATTGCACATTTGGATTCATACATGTCTTGGCAGTTTTGGAAAGGATGTATTTGGTTTCTGTGCTGTAGAACCCCCACCTCCTTGGGGAGGGGGAGTAGTAGAGTCAGCAGCAAGTAGGAGAGGTCTTGGCAGGGTGGCCTCCTGGAGATGTGCTGCCAGGACGCCACAAGAGCCCTAATTAGGCAGGCAAGTAGAGCCCGATCCAAAGCCTGCTGAAGTTAATGGGAGTAGCTTGGGTTTGTGCATTTTTTTCCTATTTCCAGGTAAATTTACCACATGAGTCTGTCCTCTTCAGCATTCTGCTTTATATGCATTACATCACCCCCTGCAATTGCTAGCGTACCAGCTATAAATGCATGTCTGTATTATGCGTAATGAAGATACGGCACTCACGTGCTCTGTATGAATAACTTACAGGAATACATGTGAGCTAATTGAATTGTTTTTCTATGATTTTCCTAATTAGAGTTTGAAACAATATAATTTTCTCACATGTGTGTTGGAGAGTATAATTTCTTTTGAATGAAGGGGAGGGGCACCTTTTATCCTGACTTTTGTCTCAATATATTTCAGTTAAAGTTCTAATTAAATGCAGAATGTCACATGTTTGGGCTGCCCTAGCATACACCCAGGGACCTTAATAACAGCTGGTCCTGGATGTACAAAATGTCATAGCTAGCAGAATTCAGGCAAAAGCTGCTACAGAGCTAGCCCTGCTTCTCTGTTTCAAGTTGCTCCAGTACTGGCAATGCTCATCTCAGCGATAACTAATGTAAAACACTGGAACTGACGCTGTGCTCTGTAATCAGGAAAAAATTCCCCATAGATTCAGTGGGAATCCTGCCTGGGTAAACCCACAGGTATTGTGTGCATTGTGAGATTGCATGCAAAGGAAGATCATCCCTATAAACTAACCTTATGGCTTGATTTAAAAAAAAAAAAAAAAAAATCTAAATAAAGATTAATGGAAATAGCTTCTCTGATTACACCACTACTTTATGCTTATTTGAGCAACTTTAAATAGATAAGGAAATATGAGTTTCAATCTGTGCCTGGTGCCCCAGAGTAAACTCCCCTTTGTTGCAGAAGTGCTGGCTATAACCACTGTAAAGCAGTAAAACATCCGTCGGATATTCTTGCAGGATTCTGGTTTTGTCTGTCAAAGTTTATTCTCCCTGTTCACACAATGTTAATGTAATTTTTATACTTATTTTAAAAGATACACTTAATCTTTTCGTTGCAGAAGCACAGCATGTGAAAAATGGAAGGTTAGTACTTCCAGGATTTTTGTATTTGTAAGTCGTGGTTGGATTCAGGTGGCCTTACACTGGGGTTTGTACATGGTTGAGACGTTTGTGGCTGCCAGAGGACTCTGGTTTCCTAATGGCTGACAGTGGCTGCTCCACATCGTGCACAGAGAAAGTTTTTCACGTGCTTTGGTTCAGTGGAGCTGCTGTTGCATCCCTGAAAGGCTCAGTTTACTCCTACAGGATGTTGCGCTGCAACTCCAAGGAACTGAAGAAGTTCCCTGTTTACATGGCTGGGTTAGTGGTTGTGTAGGTGCTGAGCAGGACTCCAGGAACAAGATGACATGGTAAAAATTAAGGGTTCCTCTGAAATTAGGGCATATCCAGATGAGATATCAGGGTTTTGTATCACAGTTTTGTACTAAGGTACCTACCTTCCTCCTAAATGATATTGTGAAATCTTTCGCAACAGGTAATCCTTGGATCCCTACAGATTTCTGAGAGTTAAAGTGGCCTGTTATTCAGAATGCTTGTATCTACTGCTTTGACTTTAGTTGCATTAGAATATGCACAGGACACAAAATACCTTATCTTCTCAATTTAGTTATTGAAAAACCTTGAGTGTCAGGCTATTGGTTGACCTGGAAGGTTGTCAGGCTATTGGTTGACCAGGAAGAGTTGACCCGTGTCAAAAAGGAAGGGTAAAAAAAAAAAAAGCAAAACCAAGATGATGAGAGAGCAGTCCCTGAATGTTGGCTGTCAGAATCCTGAGAGAAGCGCATGTTCAGTTACTGTACAGGACAACATGTTAACATTGTTCCGCTGGTGCTTAAGGCTAAGTTTTGTAGGATTTCTTGTAGTGTCTGAACTGATTTGAGAGCCTACAGAGCTGAAATATGCAGAATAAGTTAGTGTGAGAATTCTTTACCCTGAATGAGGTGCTATGACAGATCCTACAAATAAAACACGGGAGGTTTAATTTTGCTGGCAAGGGGAGATCTGAGCAGAGCAAAGGCCTTACAGAATGGTGCGATAACCGCTGGAGAATCCTTGGTCGGAGAGGACCAATGTGCTGATTCATGCTCTGGCACTCAGAGCAACCGTGCTGTTTGTTGGGAATCACTTCATTGTATCAGTGGAACTGAGGTGGAAAAAGTCTAGGAATTCATTCTGGCTCTTCATTAGACTCCGTGACTCCTGGCTGGATTTTACATTGCAGTATCTTTCTGCTGCCAGAGAAGGTTTGAAAGAACCGTGTGGCAATGTTCCCTGCCAGGAGTGAGCCTGATATTAGATTGCTGGTGGGCTTCCATCCCATCTCCTCAAAATACAGATGACCTTCAGTTCCCCTTTCTTTAGTAATTCCAGGCAAGTTAATGGTTGCTACTGGAGGTTAATTAAAAGGTGGAAGGATGCCCAGAGAATGGAAGGAATGTAGTCCTGGTGAATAAGTCATGCAACAGGAAATGTGAGGAGACCTGGGCTC
Source organism: Numenius arquata (assembly GCF_964106895.1). NCBI lineage: Eukaryota > Metazoa > Chordata > Aves > Charadriiformes > Scolopacidae > Numenius > Numenius arquata. The sequence continues at coordinate 20,550,972 of NC_133588.1, read as the reverse complement.
CAGTACCAGCTCTTCTGCAGAGTTGCTATCTTTTGCTCTCTCTCTTTTTGCTTTTCTGTGAAATAAAGCTAAAAATTTTGCCTCTGCTTTGGAGGAGTATTTGTCATTTGTGGATGAAAGGGTCTACGTAACTGCTAAGCAAATATTATAAATTACTTTTTATGTTGTGGAGGACCGTCTCACTTCAGGTGTAAGCTCTGAAAGTCCATAAAAAATCTTCACTGTTCAGGTGAAGTTATTTGGGAAGGAGTAGCAGGATTTCAGATCCAGCAAAGCTATAACACTATTACCATAGCGTTTCAGTTCCTCAATCGTTGTATGAAGAGAGGACTTGATTTTGAAAATTGCCAGGGGTTGCCAGACAGCAGAAAGAAATGAAAACATTATTACAATTAATGGAGGTAACATTATTAAAAGTAATGGGCAATATGATTGTACAACTAGTACTTATGTATTTACCCTAAGTTGTGTGTCTCTTGCTGAGGGGAGGTAAGTGAAGCTGTAATGGCTCAGCAGCTGCTTAGGAAGGTGCTTTTCTGAGAGTTTTGTCTGCCGGGGAAAGCAAAAGCCACATATAACCCCCAAAGTGCGAGGGGATGAGTTCCAGGCTGGTCTGCTGGATTGCTGTGTTCCAGCAGCAGTTCTAGTGGATATTTGGTGCAGTTCTGCTGGGAAGGGGTTCCAACTCTGCTCAAATTTTATATATATATAATGAAGCTATATTTTAGTAAGCTCATCTTCTGTTTATTTAACCACAGAGATATGGGTTACTATTGCTTGACAGTCAGCTGTTAGCTATCTCTGCCGACATGGGTTATCCCATTGCAGATGTTTGGGTTGTTTTATTGTTTAGTTTGTTTAGCTTTAAGATCTTTTATGCTGAAGTTACCTTAAGAAAAGCCTTAAGAGAGCAAGCAAATAAATCCCAAATGGTATAAATAATGTGATACGTCCTCCAAATCCCAGATGGGAATGTGTCAGGAGGAAAGAGGTCAGCATTCAAACACATAAAGTGTCTCTTTCTGGTCAACTTCATTGTCTTCCAGGTAAAGGTTTTCTGGTTGGTATCCTGGAGCAGATAAAGGGCTGAGTGTGACCAGGAGAGCGGGCTGTGCTGTCACATCAGCCCTGTGGAAGCCCTGTCGGGAGGAGGTTCCCTTCTGACAGGGCACCAACCTGTTGAAGTTCCAGCTGAGGGCCAGGGTGAGACAAACATCCTCAAGAAAAACACTACTAGATCCCTGTTGATCTCAACCTGTACCGCTGATTTTCCTTTCCACACGAAGTCAGCCTGGTTTGTCTTGAACTAGGTTTCTTAGGGCAGCTCAATTTAGTATAACTTCTTGGCATCCCTCACCTCCAACTTGAGAAGGGTATGTCTCAGTGTTTAGATTTTTTTTTTTTTTTAAAGCTTTTGAGACTTGTCTAGATTGAAAGGTGATAATAACTGAGTGTTGCTAAGGCAACTTCCATTGTTTTAAATACTCATTTTCCTCTTTCATGGAAAATCGCTGGAAGTTCAGTTTGACATTGGGGTGAAGAAACATATTAAAAATTCAGTAGTTTAATAGTACATGCCATAAATAAATTAAAGCAGATATACCTCTGAATTTCTTACGCAAACATTGTGTGACAGTGTATGAATTGGGTACTGTATATATCTTTGTGTACCTGTCTATGCAAGTACCTTTACAGTACCTGTCCCTGCAAGTAATCTTATCCATAGGCAGTATTTGCATATGCCAATTTGTTCGTGCACAGAAAGCATTCTTCACTGTCTGGAAACTTTGCCCAAATTGTACTCTCACTTTTAATGCTTTCATTGAAGATTGTAGAGGAGTGAGAGGTAAAGAATTGCTCCAGGAGTTCGTATTCAGAAAATGCATTAAGATACCGGCGAAATGTGTGTTTTTGTGGATATGTTAGGAGAAAAGAAACTCTGGGCTGTGGGAGCCTGAAGGCCAGAAGCACGTGTATTCAAGGGGGTAATGCTGGGCTGCTGTGGAAGGTGCACATCAGGCCAGCTGGAGAAAGGAACCACAGTGCCAGCAGCGTGAGGACAGGGGACAGATCTCAGCTAGTGGAGCTGTGCTGTTCCAGCATGTTCAGCGTGTCTGCACCTCCTCCAGTAACACCACACTTGCCTTTGCTGGCTGCCATCTCCCTTTGCACGATAGCCTGCAGGCCAGTCCCCGACAGACGCACAGCCAGGCTGAACTGGGCTGTCAGACCCAGAAAGCATCAGCAAAAAGAGCAGACAACAGCAGTTGTGATCTTGCAGAAGGTGACCCAGGTGTCTTTTGTGACTTCTGTGCTCACGAATTTATCTGCCCTTATTTAAAAGTCACTAATGATAAAATCCCAAAAGGGAGGGTGACAAAAAAAATCAGATGACTGATGTTCTTGCAGCAGTGATGTATTGCCTGATCTACGTGTATAGATCATGTATTGCCCACGCCAGCACGATGACTGATTTCAGTGGTAGAGGCAGGAAGGGTTAATGTCACCCTTTGGCAACGGTATGGTTCTTAAATCCCACATAAGGTCCATTTAGAAAGTTTCAGTGAGACTTCAGCAGTGCGTAAGACCTGCCAAGAGTTTTTGTGCTGGAGGAGTATGGGTTGGCAGGATCAGCCCTAACACGTTAAGTGCTGTTTATGATATTATTATTGCTTTGTGAATTCATTTCCCGCAGAGACAGGCTGGAGATGCAATGTTCAGATTCAAACTTCCTCTGTGCTCTGGGGTGTCAGCTCCATGGTTGAGATTTGGGTCCATGTCAAACTCGTCGTTATTAACAGCACTACTCGGTATTGTGTTTATAGACTGTACCATAAGCTGCATGGAGAGTGCATACAGTTGATTTTCATGAAAAGGCTAGGAAGATGTTGTTTTCAAGAATAAAAGGAACATAATCACCCTTCGTAGGTAAGATATGTTATTTACACTGTGGGGATTCATGTCAGTACACTTTAAGTAAGTTGCTTGGCTGAACTTGTTATCTTGCTGCCAAGAACGGAAGTGAGAGAGAAGAGCCAGTGAGAATTATTGGACTCTACACTCCAAACTTACATCATGTACACATTTATAGCATGACTTTTATTTTCAGCATTGACCATTCTGGTGGGGGCCTCTTTGTTGCTTTATCGCTGGCAGACTGTTTTTGATGGCACTTTCTGGCTTATCTGCGAGGATGCAGCAGGCCAGCAGACCTGGGACTACGCAGTATTGGTGACATGTACAGTGAAAACTCACAGTTGTGCCTCTCCCCCAGGTTCCCAGCCACCCCCAGCTGCCTGGGTTTGAGCACTTCCTTGTGCCCCACAGCTGATGCTGACGTGCGGTGACGGATGGTCCCACCCTGCTTCCTCAGCACACAGTGCTGAAGTTGATAATCGTGCATGAGAGAGAGAAAGAGGTCGACTTTTCCATTTCTCCTTACTCTCGCAGCTATGAAAAAGGATATAAATTACAAGTATATTATTTTCTGTTGAAGAATAGCAGCAACAGCAATTTGCAGTGTACCTGGCGACGTTCACCTTGGGTCTTTCGTTCCAGTCCAGCCTTCCTGCTGGTGTCGGTAGTGCTTTTCTCTGTCGTGGTATCAAAATAAGTTCTTCCCAAATTACTTAAGCTCCTGTTGAGAATGAAATGCATAATTCAGGCAAGTTACTAGTTTCTTTCAGATGTGCATTGTCTGTAAAAGAACACAGAGCAATGCAGAGTGGTAGGGAAGAGGAGAATAATTCAGGTTTCTTCCTTGTGCAGTTTCCAGATTTCCGATGATGCTGGAAGTATCTGACCCAGTGCAATTATGTGGGTGAACTCCTTAAGTTTTTTTTAGCATTTGTTGCAGTTCATCAGTTTGTACCATTTAGGCTGCAGCCATGGCTCAGTTTATACATGAGTTTTGTTTGTTGTTGTTGTTTTTCAGAGGCCCTTAATGCTCCTCACTGACCCTTTTATAAGCTATAACTTTTGCTCACACTCCATAAGTCAGGGAGTCTTTAGTAAAAGAGCCTATCAGGAAAAAAAATCTGGGATGCTTTCCAGGGAAAGGCATGTATAATAGAGAATTCTGGCAGTTTTTCATCTGGCACTAATTTATTATTTCAAGCTGGCTTGCTCTTTAGATTATAATAAACAGTATTTTACATCTAACAAATCACTTCTAATATCTCTGACCTTGACAATGGGTATCTAGTATGGGTTTAAAAGAAAAGGCTCTAACCAGAAATACAAACTGATGTAATCATGGTGGTTCTTTAAGTTTCAGCATTTCCAGTGAAATGAAAGATACGTTGTTTTAAGAGACATCTACTATCTCCAGCTATGCCATATATGCTAAGTTTTGGAGAGTATGGCCTTTGTTTAGCCTAAAAGGGTTTGAATGATGTAATCATGGGAGAAGATACTGGGTTCAATGAAGTGAAGGCAGGGTAGGGTTTTGCTGGGCAGGAGGTGGCTTTTTGTGTACAGGGAAATACCAGCACACTTAAACTGTGTTTAGATGAGAGTTGCATTCATTCTTACCTTCCTTATTATCTCAAAGAGAAAAGGATAGTTCTTCCTTCTAGTAAAAAGCCCTCATAACTCCCCAAAAGAGAGCTGTGTCAGGAGGTTCTGTGTGCCGCCGGGACTTGCTGCCTTTCTTGTTGAAGAGGAGTGGTCTCCAGGGAGCTGCTTGTCAGGTCCCTGGGTAGGAGGAAGGGTGAGAAGGTAAAACACACCTTGGTCACAGAGCAGCAGGAGCCGCTCGCTTCACGGCCCAAGCAACGGTTTGACTCTTCGACTCCTGCTCCTTCTAGTAAGTGCTCCCCTTGAGCACTTCAAATTTATCGAAACGTGATACTGGTCACTAGGCAGAGGTTTTAAACCTTTTCCAGTTTACATCGTTTGCATTTTTAAGTTCTAAAGCAATTAGGGTAAATGTAACACAGGTAGATGCTTTGCATCACTTACCAGCAGTCGCTACACGTGGGCACACACACACAGAGCCACACACAGTGTGTCGGTTCACATGGTGATTTGGATTGTTGCTTTATTGATAACAGAAAACTGTGAGCCCTTGCTAGTTATGACCATTCAAGTGGTAAAGAAATGACTTCTTATTTGTGTAATACTATTAGTAAACCCCGCTGCCAGGAATGCCAACCCACTGTTTCTCTTAATAGCCTGCATCTGACTTCAAAGCTTACTGAAATTAAGCGTATTAGTTCTGCTCATGTTGTTATTATGCAGACACCTGTTCAATGATGGGTCTTGTACTCTTCTCTCTCCTTAGTTTGTGTTTGTTTTTTTTTTTTTTTTTTTCTCCTTCCTTCCCTTCTCCATCCCTTAAGGTGAAACTTGACTCTGTTGTGAAGTCCTGTAATTTCAGAAGTTAGGAGTTGCTAGCTCCGTTTCTGTCCTGCACTGCTGGTGTTTTTCTAGGGCATGAAGATGGGGAGCAGTTCCCAAAATAAATGGTGGATGTTTATTGCAGAATAGTAGGCAGCTGTTTCTATCATGTTAATGCTTCAGTGATTAGATTAGTTTGGTATTGCTTCTCTTTATTGTTTCCTTCCAACAACTAAATGTGTGTGCACACAGGTATTTAAAAAATACATTTGCAAAGATGTTTTTGATACAAAACCTGAATGATATAAGGAGGTATCCTTGGTTTATTATTCTGGAGCATAAATAGAGCTTTCTAACAGTGTAAATTTAAGGTTGTCTGGATGTGCTATTATAAGATTTAAAAAAGACAATAGAAGAGGAGTTGTGACAGTTGGTAATAGCTTTCCAACTATTAACCATTTTCTACTTAACCTGTGTAGCAGAGGGGAACTAGCTGATCTTTTCCAGCTCTCATCACAGGGGCCCCAAAAGTTTTGCTTCAGCGACTCTGCAGCTGGGGATGTGTGCACAACGAGCACACTCAAAGAATTTAGAGAGCAATCAATCATGATCTTTTTTTTTTTTTTAGTGGGGATGTTGGATAAATCCTGTGTGTCTCATTCACGCACACACTCCTTTGAAGCCAGGAGATTGTACAAGCAGAAATTGGTTGAATGTATACAAAATGTCATGTACATTTACAGTGCTAAATAGAGGAATTGGAATCAATTGTAAAATGTGCAGACATCCAGTCATCTTGGGTAGCCCCAGTCTAGTCTTTGCAGCAAAGAAATTAGCTTTCTGTCTCAGCTGTTGAGCTAAAGTTAGTCAAACACTTGTACTATGTGAATGCACGGCAAAAAAATAGCTTTTTAAAGAAACAATTTAGCTAAAAATGTGCCAGATGTTCAGACTAAAATACCAGTTATCCAATTTTCTTGTGAAAAGTTAATCTCCTCTTACGTTTAAGCCATGCTGTGTTATGTGAGGTTATACTGGAGTACAACGCGGAGGGATGGAGCATGCCATATTGCCAGCAATACAGTGGAATAGCTTGTACTCAAATGGAGAAATGTGTTTTCAGATTTGTTGCCAGGAAGATTTGCACATTTTATGTTTCATTGGGAAAGTCGACCAGATTTCACAAGCCGTGCTGTTGAAGAACAAATTAACATTGACTGGGGCCAATGCCATAATATCTTTCCTTAAAGTACAGCCTACATATTAATTAACATTTGTGAAGCACTTTGAGGTGCTGGATGAAAGGCAGCGTAGAGTACAAAGTTGTTGCTATGATTAATTAGTTATCACATTGGACATGTGAAATGCTATATTAGAGTGTTGCAGACTATTATTTATTAATTGTTGCTTTTGCCTGTGGCCTTCTTTGTTCCATCCTTTACCTACTGTGTTACTGCCCTTATTAATCACATTCTTTGGGCTGGAAGGGAATGCTCTGACCCGTGTGGCAAAGGCCATAGACTTCCATCAAGCCGTACCTGCAGGAAACCAGTATCTTCTGGTTAGGTACCAAGGCATCTGGCCTTGATGTAAAGGCTTCAGTACCACATCCCTAACGACTTGGTAAATCACCTGCACTATTAAAAGTGCATGGCATGTATTTTGCCTGTTGAAAACTTCTGCTCCTTTGTGTCCTGTTGTGCTTTTGTCTGTAGTCCTACTGTAATAGCCAGTGAAAATTTAAGAAGCAAATTTTCTTATTTAGCAAGTGGGTCCCCATGTGAATACAAGTGGTCATCAAGGGGGTAATAATCTATTCTGTGTGTGTGAGACTGGGTCTCGTTGCTAAGAACAGGGAGCACATTCCTTGAAGTATGGCCCATTCCCGTGACCCTTGGTCTCCACACTAGAAAACCTCTCAGTAGCTCAAGTTCAGTGTGGTTTTTTGGCTTTTCAGGAAACTAGATTATGGATAGAAAAGCCCAGTCTATGCTCCCATTAGGCCTATAGCTTTTCCGAAATGAGCTTTGGCAGAAAAGATTAAGGATAAAGTTCCATTGGAAGAAAAACCAGCTGATTCAGTACTGCAGAAAGACCACCTCCATGTTGTCTGAGTGGGCTGGGGCTGGTGGTCAGAGGAGTCCATGTACCACTGTGGTCACTGTCAGCGCCGGGGATGGGGTACAGGGGCTGAGCAGACCTGCCCTGTCTGGGCTCCCTTCAATCTCTGCCCCACCAAGGGTGGCCTCCCATTGCCCGCTCCGTCCTTACCCCTTCCCAGCCACTCCTTGGGCCACCAAAGAGGCTTTACTGTCCCTCTGCACTGGGCACTGGTGAGGGCCCGTCTTGAGTGCTGTGTCCAGTTTCGGGCCCCTCACGATAGTAGGCATTGAGGGGCTGGAGCGTGCCCAGAGAAGGGCAGCGGAGCTGGTGAGGGGTCTGGAGCACAAGTCTTGTGAGGAGCGGCTGAGGGAGCTGGGGGTGTTCAGCCTGGAGAAAAGGAGGCTGAGGGGAGACATTCTCGCTCTCTACAACTCCCTGAAAGGAGGGTGTAGCCAGGGGGGGTCAGTCTCTTCTCCCAAGGAACAGCCGATGAGACAAGAAGAAACAGCCTCAAGTTGCACCAGGGCAGGTTTAGGGTGGATATTGGGAACAATTTCTTCCCCGAAAGGGTTATCAAGCCTTGGAACAGGCTGCCCAGGGAAGTTGCTTATTATGCTCTGTGTTCCTAGAAATGACCAGAACACGTTATGATGATGATGTCTCTCACACGTGCCAGGCAATTAATACACAACACTGCACTGAATATTTTAAAGTATTTTCTTTACAAGTAATTTCTTTTCTTGTTTGCAAATTACTGTGGCCTTTTTTGAATACATTGCTCTTCAGAGGTGGAAGCTACTTAGCTAACCCACAGGTTTTGGCTGAGCTGTGCCCGTGCCTCGTGCGTGTATAAATCAATGGAGATTTCTATACGGAGCATCACCAGAGAGAGCACGGGCGGGTGGGAGCCCGCGGGTACCGCTCCCACCTCACTGCTGGCGGGACTGCGTGGCTCCCCCGGGCTCCGGTCATCGCTGCGTCTGCACCAGGTATTATAAATACAGACAGAGAGCAGAGGAGAAAAAACAATGCAGTGCTGAAAGATTAAACAATGGCATAATTAATTAGTTGCCGTTGATGAATTTGATTATGCCTACAAACACCTTCAATTCCTTAAAAGCTGTTACACAGACAGATGTAAAGGCTCAACCTGTGGAAATGGAGAAAATTCTTGGATTGCCTCACCCTTGCCTGTATCTTCAAAAGCTATTTCTAATCTTGCACAGGCTGTTAATGTGGAGATAGTAGCAGTTATGAAACCTGGGCTAGATTCCAGATAAGTTGTATCAAAGTGTAGAATGAAAAGGAAATCAATAGTCACTCCTCATGGAAAGCTATGCCAGAATTATCCAGCATGGTCTAGATTAATCAAAGCCATAACAGCTTTTTTTCATTAGTAGAACATTAACAAGTAAACAACATTCCTGTTTTGTTATTTAGTTGTACTAACCTTTTTCAACAGCTAAGCCCAGTGATAAGTTTGGATTTTGTCTGTTTATAGAAAACTAGTACATCAGCAGATAATAGTACAGCTCAATATTTATGGAGTGCTGGCTTTCTGGAAATGGAGGAAACTGGAAGTTATTACTAGAGGAGTTCATTAAAATGTAAACAGAAGTGAGGAGACCGCACTGGCAATATTTATTTATATATTTATTTACATTTGCTATTGTCTGGTTGCTGTGTGGAAGTGGGGGTTGTTCTGGCCGAAACACTTCTGCTGCCCCCGAGGGGAGGTGGGCGCAGCGGCGTGGAACCTCCCTGGTTCAGGGACACCTCCGTGTGTGGATGTGATGGAACATGGCGTCTGCCTCAGCGGGACCTTTCTTCTGATCAGGATATATATCTGTGTTAAAAATAGAACTGCTCTGGTATCTGTTGTGATATTTGGAAGACGTTATGACAATGGAGAGGCTGAATGATGTGTTTTATACATGACTGGGAGAGTTCCTATCAAGTTGAACACTTTCAGATTGCTTTGATTTAATTAACCAACAGCCGGAGTGTTCTGAGCACCAAACAGACAGGTATATTTTAGCTGATATGTAAGCCTAGCAATACATGCATTGGAACGGGACAAACTACTTGGTTCATAACAGTGGAGAAAAAAAAAAAAGAACAATACTTGTTCTACAGAGTTTATTATCTGGATAAGTGAGAGCACTCTTCTGCATAATTACATAGTGAGCCATATGCATTTTAGCTATTGTTTTTAAAATTAGCTTCCTCTTTGGGTGGTGTTGCTGCTGTTGCCTTTGTGAGGAAGGGTTTGGATGAGCAGAAGATGGCAGAACAGCACAGATAAGGGAGAGGAGGGAAGATAAGGCTGTCCTTGGCATAAGGGGGCAGCACGGAAGCCACAAGGCAAAGACCGGGAAGGGTGTGCAGCTCAAGTGGCTGGTTTCAGAAGTTTCTCTGTTCTTCAACAGAACTGACGCGTGAGATGCAATGTCTGGCAGTCTGTAGTAAAACACGTGTAAGATATATCAAGATTACATTCTCCTAAGTAAGGCAAATGCAAAAGTTTCAGCTTGCTTAACGTTAAAGTGGAGCTTCTCTCTGCTTTGATGAGAATTTCAGAAGTCCTGTGGTACTGTCCCTCCGTGGGAAGGTTTGCCTTGGTGTGAGTGGCCGAGAGCTTTGTCCACATCTGCTTGTGCTTCCTGGGACAGGCGCATCTTGCCCCAGGATTCCAGAGCTTGCAGCATTTCTTTGGTATTCGTTGTATACAGCTTTCAAAGTGCTTTCGGATGAAGAGTGCTATGCAAATAGAACAGATTAATAATTAAGATTGTGTTAATGTGTAGTAATTGTGCATAATGCTGTGCACCACAGGAATCCCTGTTTTGGGCTGTCTGACTGGTCTATCTTTTTTTTAAAGATACAGGTTAATTATGGGATTCATAACCATAACTGTGCAATTATCACAGGATAGGCCATCCTATTGACATGCATAAGAATTATTTAATGAATCACAATGACTTTTGGCTTATTTAGCCTGTCATGAAAACTCAACACAAATTTCGTGTTTCCCGAGTTTGTAGTTCCCATGGGTCACCGCAAGTAACATGAATATAGCGTCCTGCAAAGGGCTCAAACCACTCCTCAGCTGTGTGGTAATAACCTGCTGTTAGACCAAGCTGTGGTATGTTTCAAGAGAGGACATTAGAATATGTTAAGGATGAATAACCAGAGAAATCCCAATTTTCTACTGGTGGTGTAAAAGAAGTAAGAGATGGGTTAAAGCAATACATGAGCTATACATTTTATCTTTGTTATATTCTGTAACACAGCTGACATGAAGTCCTGAAGATGTTGTTATATTTACTTTGCACGCAGAGGCTCCACTGTGTAAAGACGTAAAGGTCCATGCTGTCTCACAACTGGTCCTCTTGGACTCTTGGGCTGCTCCTGTGTGTGAGCCTGAGTGGGGCTGGGTCCTCAGCATGTTCCTCTGTCCCCTGGTTGAAGTGTTCTTGAATATTAGATAGAGAGCTCTGCTTTCACACTGGGAGTCGTGACTGGCTCAACGTAACCTTTGAGTACTTTTCAGGTAAACCAAAGTGTATAAAAAGAATTAAAAGCACTCCTGTAAGTCAGCGTGGCTCAGGATGAAACTATGTTAGAAGTATTAGTATGTTGTTTTTATCCACATTAGGAACTGAAAAAGTGGGTCAAAAAACTGTAAAGAAGATCCTGAAGTTAACCACCTGAAGTCTTTGCTGAGTGATATTTCACTGCAAAGCCTCCGAGGGGTTTTACTGTTACAGTTACTTAGACTGAATGATTTTGAACTTACGTATGGATGAAGAATGAGATGACTGAATGAAATCATGCTTGCATCTGCCTAACTAATTTCATTTTCTAAAAGAGAACTACATATTTTTATACACAGTTGTGAGGGAATAACTGAGCACTGCTGAAGAACCTGCTTAACCTGAGGGTGTGCTCACAGCTTGAGCAGGGTTTATGCAGATATCTTCAGATCTGGTTTAGGATCAAAGCAAACCCTGGTAACCCCAGCACATCCAGAGTGAAATGAGGGAGGGACAAGAGAATGTTGCCAAGAGAGAAAATCTGAATTCTGGCAATTCTGAATCTTAAATGTAGGTGGAAGATGGTAGATAAGAAGGCGTGGTGGAAATCAAGTGAGTCCTCCTACTCCCGTAATGCAGTGGAAGAAATCATGTGTCATGTATTCTGGATGCCTGTGGTGCCAGAAAGAAAAGGGTGGGGTTAGCTCTTCCTCTTTATATCTGATTTTTCCTATTTCAGCTTTCTTGCCTTTTATTTTGGCTGCTCTTTGCAGCTTCCCCACTGCTGATCCCCGAATTCTCCTGAAGCTTCCTGTGTTTCACAGCCAAAAGACCACTGTTTCTGTTCCTGTCTCTTTTTTGGATCTGTACAAGAAATCAATTTTTGGTTTGGTCACGAAGCTAAACAATAATAATTATAATGATGGTAATTACATTAAATTACAGTTTTTCTTTATCAAATTGAAACCTACATGAATTGTTCCTGTTTTTCAGGTGAAATTCTCCTTTTGTTCCAAACATTTCAAACAGTTTTTTGGTAAGCTTTTCTTATCCAGTTGCCCAGCAGTTAAAGAAGCTGCTCTGGATTACAGATGTTTTGTTCCCATTCTGCCTGAGATAATTGGAAGCAACATGTTCTAAGAGAGCACACAGCTGCCCTCACTGGGACGTAGTCTGGGCTCCCTTGATTGCTCTCAATCTGTCCGTTGGTCACTGTTCCACTTCGCAGGAATTCTTAAATACCCAGTATTCAGCAGCTTCAAACTTTTCATCTGTCTTGTCAACAACCAGGTGATGGAGTAATTGTCTCCTTGCTCCCTCATCCTTCACACATGCTGAATAAAAGTATTTCTTACAGAGTGAAATAGATCAACTTGAGAGACTGCTCCGTCTCTCCCTCCCTCCCTGCTCGATACACCCCTCGCAATGCCCTGGGGCAAGGCACTTCCAGAAATATTGGTTGAGATGCCATCAGCCAAAGGCGGCTGGTCCCACACAACCTGCATGAGCGTGCTGACAGCCCAGCTTTTGGCGACCTACCACTTCCTCAGGCAGTTTTGTGAATCTGCTCCCCCTCAGCCCCTTCTAATTCTCTCCAGATGAAACCAGTTGACCACTTAACAGTTTCGGGATGACTAAAGCAGCATTTCCCAGTAAATTCACCCTCCTCCACTCTACTGCTGACTTTGCTCCTTTGTGGCATTCTTGTGTCTTTAGCGTGTCTCTCCATTCTTTCTTCCTCCTCTTTATATTCCCTTTTCCTGGCTCTGTTCTTCCTCATTTGTGTGCTCTTTTGAGTCGCCTGTCCACCCCTTCTTTCCAACGCGACTGCCCTTTTCTCTGAAGTTCCCACCTCTGTGGCCCAAGTCAGTAGGACACACAACTCTTCAGGGCTGGGCCACACTACCTGAGATCTCTCCAAATGAGTTGCCCTTAGTGAAAGGAAGTGTTGTGTGTAGACCTTTAGCAGTTACATTCACCTAGGAAGAGCATTTTCCTGTCATGACTGTGCTGGTTTGCATTTCGCTAACATCACACCTTCTGGCTCTGTGACGATAGTGTAGTACATATAGTACCCTCCGTGGCTCTATGGGCTTCTACTGAGGCATTCTTAGACATTAGGATTCTGTGGGGAAGATGCAGCTTGACATCTGCTTCCTTCCATTGTCTTCTCCAGAGTGGTTCATGGGGAATGCTGTCAAACAATTTCAGTATATTAGTAAGAACAAGCAGTGGCACCACACGGTTGTCTTCCCTTTCAACATCGGCTCTTCAGGCTGCCCAGACCTACCTCTGCTTCGAGCGTGTCACAGGGGAAAGTGATCCCGGTGCTGTCGAAGCAGCAGCTACGAACACTCTCCCTCAAGTAACTCATTCTGAGGCTCAGCTTGAGCAAGGAAAGAGCTAATGCCCGAGTGTGAGTGGACTCTGGTGCCAAGCTGCTGCTGGTGGCTATCGAAGGGCGTACTGGTGACACTGCAGGGAGCGAAGGGTGCACATATTGGGCATAAAGTAGATTTAAAAGATGTGTTCCCTCGCCTCCCTGCTCATTCCTTTCGGACACAGAGAAACGAGCCACTTGGCAGCTGCTCTGAGTTTCAGTGTGTTTGGGTGCTGTGCTCAGGAATGATGAGAATCTGAACGCCCATTGGCAATGCAAACTTGGCATAAAAATGTTTTGAGACTTTTCAGTTCTTTTCTGAATTGTCTTTAAAATGTTGTTTTAAAAATGGTTCTAGGTTTGGGCTTTGGAGATCAAGGGTAAAACTTTTCTATTTTAAGCTCACAGTTACTATGTGGTTTTGGAAAACAAAGCAAAAGCGAAGGATCTGTTTGAAAATATTTTCCTTTAGTGTGTGCCAGCAGTAAGGGATCGATACCGGGCTGCACCGAGCAAGAATAGCCAATATCTTGCTACTGATGCATAAGCTGATCTTGCGGTGACACCCTCCCATCTACAGCGCCTGTTGTAGATGTTAAAGGTGAACAGCAGAGCTCAAGTCTGCTGGAGTTATTCTGTCCTTTTCATTAATTAACTCCTGTAGGCTGGCATTATTTTTCTTTTGTATTTGAACAGAGTCCAAAACAATAAGGGTCTATTTCATAGTATGTGCTATCAGAATACAAACACCAATGAACAAAATTAAGAGGGTTTTTGACTTTTGTAGCTTTCTAGGTACCCAAACCACCAATCTATTTTAAAGGAGATTACCAAGCTTGAGGTGAGAATTTTGCTGAATAATTCAGACTTCCTTTTTCCCTTGGTGTTAAGTGTCCGGGCTTTCTCAATCTTACAGATTTGAAAGTGTGAGTTTTACTGGCTAGCAGAATACCATTAGATTTAACACATTTTACACATTCTCCCTTCTCTATGGCATTGAAAAGATTGGAATCTTTAATATATAAATGAGCACAATTTATGGGGAAAGGAGATCTGGGATGCACTTTTGTTCTGGCAAAAGTATGCCTGTCCTCTTTTCCCATATGCCATGTGTAAATCATAGATTTGTCTTAAACAGGTAAAAAAAAAAAAGACATATTTTAAATATAAGATCAAAACACACAGAAGGAGCTTTAGACTTCATTTGCTATTTCCCTTATTTGTTGCACAACTAAAATAACGACATGAAATTATTAAGCAGTTTGTGATTACGACAAACAATAGAAGGAGACTTTATCTGCTTGTTTCCACGCTGACATGAGTGCTGTGCAGCTGACTGCTCTGCTGTTAACAGCCACGACATTACTCCTCCCTCAGCCTGTTCAAGTCATTTACTGACTAAGGGAAATTTCTCTAGTTTAAAATTTCAACTTTTTTCCCAGTTCAAAAATCAGGAATTCTGATAGATATAAACTGAAAGCCGTAATTGGGCAATTTTCACATGTTAGTGACCCCAAATGAGACAAGTGTAATTTTAATGAGCCTGATCTGGTTAGCACCCGTGGAATTACTCCTGGGATGTTTCTAGTACCCTGGTATCATGGGGTGACGTTCAGAGGAGAGTCTGACGTGTGCAGGGGCTCCCCAGCATGGTAAGGACACAGGTACTGGCGAGGTGCTCATCTCTCCTGTGTTTACACTTTCTCACCATCAATTCTACCACTGAAGGAAAGTGAAATGTAGCAATACCCTGCAAGCAAATGGAGGCGAATGCGTTTGGTTGTGATCAAGGTGAACAAATGTCAGACAGAGCGTCTCTCCGAGCAGTGCTGGCAGCACACCAGGAGAGTCTTCTTCCTCTGTCTTTTCCCCCTCCTTCTCTGTGTTAGTTCCATTTGTCAGTGAAAGAAAATGGGGATGCGGGTGGTGGTGTTGGGCCTTTCAGTAGATGCATCGTGGGCCGTGCTGCAGTTGGAAGAGTCACCCCAGGTGTGTGACGCTTCAGGGCAGGAGCTGCCGGTCACCCTGGGCAAAAGCTGCATTGGGGCGAGGGGAGCTCTTTGTAAGACCATCCTTGTCACACCGGGTTTTGAGCTCCTGCAGCAGTCGGTGTGTATAGACCTGGGACGTGCTGAGCCCAGAACCTGCACAGGAACGTGTCACTTGCAGATAGGATCTCCTGTTCACTGCCATGAGATATGCCAGGGGAGCAGCAGAGGGTGGCTCAGTCCCGTCCTGTACTAGGTACGTGGTTCCAAGGGAAGAGGGGAGGAGAAGCATCTCTCCTTTGCAGCCAAGAGTTTATTTCCTGGCTATCTGCATTTAATCGAAGTTCAGCATCACTTAAAATGGAAAAAAGCCTTTGTGCCAGGGAGATGGTGTCATATCTCCTGGCAGGTATCTAACCCTGCTGCTAGGTCCCTTGGTTTTCGTTTCAAATGATTAATGAAATCAAAGGGTATCCTGGGCCTATCCAGGGAGTGGCTTAGTTTCTGCAGCTGAAGAACAATCACAAGACAACTTTCTAAAAACAATAGGAGATGAAAGAGGAAGTTTAAACCACTTCCCAGTTGAGAAAACACAATTCTGCTGATTCACATCTGTGCAGAATGATAGGTTTTTTCTTTTACCCAGTCGTTCTCAGATTGTCAAGATTATATCAATATGAGAGTGCAATAGGACACTCCCAGATGTAAAGCCCAGTAATCAAACATGAATTCTTTAACTATAATTATCTCTTCAAATTTCATCTTAGGTTTCAGTTTTTAGCTTCCCCTCCTGCCATATTCTTTATACAAATACCCTGGTGTTATTCAAGGATGCTTGGGCAGAAAAACCGCATTTACTGATGCACGGCAGATTCTGAAAGGATGTATCAACACCAGCACGGGTACCATTCATAGTTCAGAGACAGCCTGTGCGGGATGTGAATGTGTCACTGAAATAACTATTAGCTGGGTAAATTGAACACCGCCACTGTGGACAAACAGAGGGATGTTCTGTCCTGTGTAAGTTAGCTCTTGAGTCCTTCAGAAAAGCAACTTCTGGCCAACCTTTGCCCTTTTAACCTAAGGAGACACGTCACAAAAAGAGTTCAAGATATAATGAAAGCAGCACTTTCTGTACAAGATATACCCTCCATAAAAGGGGAACTTCAGATGTTTTCACTGCCCAGTTTCATAATACTGAAGAAGATGAGAAAAAAATTTCAAATGCATCTGGCCTACATAAAAAGTCTGAGATGATACGTAAGCTTTTAAGTAACATCAATCGAGCAGTTAGGATTCAATGTGTTCGGTTTGGAAGGAAATGCAGCCACCTACATTGTGATTTGGGTTTGCTGACATCAAGAGTGAAGCTGCTGTTTGCTCGGCGGGACACTGCTGCTGTTCAGCTGGAGTGCTCAGCTCCTGCAGCCGCTGGTCCATCCCTGAGCCAACTCGGAACAGAGACATGAGCCGTGTGTCCCCTTCCCCAGGACGGCCAGAGGCTCACGGAGCCCAGAGGAGCAGCTCAGCTACTTCAGCAGCGGTGGTTGTCTCCAAGTGGGACAAAGTACCTCTTGGATTGCCTCTGAGTAACCAAGAGGCTCTCTTCTTGTACAGACACTCTTTTGGTCACCTCCCATGTCTCGCGCTCTCATTTGAGTGGGAGTTAAACCACTCTCCCGTAGCTGACAGAGCATAAGCTCATCACGAGGGCTGTTATTTTGCACAGGTCTCACCAACAGAGTTGAGGATTAATGGCACAGTGCAGCTTCCTGAGCCACCAGATAGTCCTTTGGCTTTTCCACGACCATTTTGTGCGGTGAGAAGAGCCACAGGCCTTGACCCCGTCCCTAGATGTGTCTTCCCTGTCTCGTGTGCCCCCCAGCAGGATCGGGGCATTTGGTGCTCTCGCAGCATGGGGCAGCCTGGGAAGGGTTTGTTCATCCACCTCTTCATTATTCTGAAAAAACCCTAGGTTTTATAGCTTACTACTCTACTGTTTCTGTAGCTGTTAGCTTTTCAGTAGCCCCTGTGCAGTGTCTGATCTGCACCTCGGTGCCCATGCTGGCTGTCTGCACGGCTGCTAATTAGAGAGCATACAGACTGTGACCTATCCATTGGGATCTTTGTTTGCATCTGTGTATACTCCTCTGCTTTTTTTTTTTTTTCCCTTAAAGGTGTTTGTGAATTAGTTGAAATGGGTTGAAAATTAAAACTTCTTCCTGTGAAAACTGGCTTTTTTTTTTTTTTTAAATTTGAACTTTTTCATCTCTCTTGCGTTCTGTTTTCTTTTCCCTTTATACCATGACTGCAAAGATGTGGAATCAAAAGGGAGTACGAGGGCTCAGAAATTAAGCAATGGGAAAGCTGAGAATACCAAAGTGATTACTTGGCTTTAAATATTTAAACTGTAAGTAATGCTATGGTAGCTTTAAGTAAAATACTGTATTTAAAATATTTAAGCTGATTTTTTTTTTGGTCATTTTTTGGCAAGTCGTAACTAGTGTGCATATAGTATTTTAAAAGGATTATTAAAGGATTGTTTTAACATAGCGCTATTATCAAATTTGACACCTATTTAGATAGAATCATTGAACATCAGAACATCTCAGCAATTACTAAAAATCTACAGAGATTGAAAGACATGACTCAAACAGTCCTTTCTAAGAAACAGATATGGAAGCCGTTGTATTGGTTTCCATGGGGACTAGCAACAAAATATTGGCAATGAACCTATCAGGGGAGTTTATGGGAAACACTTGATATAATGGACATGACTTCCTTTTTTTTTTTTTTTTATAATTGCAAAAGCGAAGCATAAAAATACACATTTCATGAGTGAAAAATGAAAGAAACAGTTTTCATTTATTTTAAGTTACGTTATTTGACTAAAGAGAGTTCAACAGTCACTGCAGAAACTGCAGTTTGTAAAGCTGCTACTTTTTGTAGGTGTTTCTCAATCTAGCTGTCACAGCTAATATTAATGTTGAGGGTAAACATGAATCAGATTATGCAGCAGAGAATAAAAGTCTTTGCTAACTTGCAACATTTCATTCAGAAAGAAATTTTTGTGTTGTTGTTGATATCAGTAGTAATTACAGTAAATCTCCAAGATGTGTAATATTACAACCCTGGAACATTATACAGGCTGTAAATTCTTATACCCAGTGCTCAGAATCGAGGAGCAGTTGTTTGTGAGTTACTACTGTGCGCTCAGCACAAACCAGCTGGGTTTGAATGCTGCCAGACTGTACAGCATTGTGACATAAAGAGCGCCAAATTTAATGTACAGCTTTTACAAAACTAAGATTTGGGAATATTTAATTCTCCAGGAGTTCTGTAGAAATTGAAGGAGCCAAAATAATTTCTGGCAACTTCGATTGATCCTGACATAGAAGTGATGTCATTAGCGGGAGCCCTGGGAGAGGGTCTGTCCCCTGCGCTCTGCTATTCCTGAGATGGCTTTGCAGATACCGGAGGTGCAGAGCCAGGAAAACGCAGTTTGGAGCAACTCGAGTCCTCCTTTCGCCTCAAAGTATGTGTCTCTGCGGGGATATATGTACATGTCACAGATGTTAATCGAGATTTTTACTGCAAAAGGCTATTTGCAGGATACTTTGAAGGTTTCCGTTATGTGTGTAACTCTTCTGTATCTCTGTGCTTCGTTATCCAGGCATTATTCTTCCTTTCTTGACTGAATTCCTGCACCACGGTCAGGCTGCCGCCCGTGCTGTCCCTTGTCCTCCCCAGTGTTTACCAGAGCTCACGGGTCCGGTGCCGTTTGGGTTGGAAGGTGGGAAATGTTCTAGTGATTCAGCTGCTCGCCAGGTTGCAGGAGTGAAAATTAGCAGTTGTTGGTCTCCTCAGGAGGTAGAAAACTCTGCACCTTTTCCTGGGTGAGATGGAGGTTCTGGGGGTGATGTTTTGCTGTTTCAGAGAGAGCATGTTTTTATAACTATCTCGTCTGATGCTAGAATTAGCTGACTAGCCCTAACCTAACTACTAATTTGTGTGGTGTTAGGGTAGAATATTTTATTTTATGAGAGTCTTTTAATGTGGTATCCTGGAAATAATATCTGAAATGTATTGTATATTTTATTGTTAGGGAAATTTTATGTTGTTGTAAAAGAAGCTTTTTTTGGGGGTGGTTTTTTTTTTTTTTTCCCAACTAAATAGGAAGATATAACTTTGCCAGTGAAATTCTTTGGTTTAAAATAGGAATTTTATTTCTTTTTATTAAAACTGCTTGGATGCATCTTGGGTCTCATGATGGACAGATGTGGAGAGCAGGGCAAGGCCGGCATTGCCCGTGACGCCACCCATCCCATCCGCACCTCACCTGTGCTGGGACAGGCTGCTGCTCAGCGAGGGACTCTGGCACCCATTGGGACATCAGAGTGATGGAGTTTGTTCAAACCAGCCCCAAAGTCTCTGGCTGGAGAGTGGCTTAGGAGAGAGATGCTCAGGAGGATCCCAGCTCAGCAGCAGAGGGGTCACAGTTTTGTTAAGGAGCTGGTCCTGTGTGAGCAGTTGACCTGGAGTGACCTTAGCTCGCTCAGTGTTCATACAGCACCCGCACCCTGGGGACAACTCTGACTTGAATATCTACTTATAATAGTAATATGCACACTCCAAAGCTTTGGACCTTATAACGAGGTTATTTTTTTTGCCCGGCCAGCGAGATACAGTAGTGGATAATCTCTCCTATTATGGCGTGGATTCCCCTGCCTGCTCCGAGCTCCTTGGCAGAAGTGCTCCTGCAGCCCTGGCTGCACAGCTGGGGTCCCTCAGCCTGTGGGCAGGTTGACTCCTCGGTAGAAGGAAAGAGCCTCTTGTGGGAGGCGAGTCCAGCTTAGAGGAGGTTCAGTCGTCCAGAGATACGTCTCTTTCTTGTCACCGTTTTTCTAAAGGTCTCCATTTTAGAGTGGCTCTTTCTGTAGTGAAAGCAGAGATGGAAGAGTTGAAGACTCTGGGCTTTAGTCCTAATGGTTTCCTGTTTGGACAAATCACTTGTCCTGTGTGCGTTTCATTTTGCTTTTTGGTTTTCTGCCTTGTTTTCTCATTTATAAGTAGCGCATGTTTATCTCAGAACTGTTCACTGTTCAAAGTGTGAAGTAATTTCAGTTTCTCAATTGAAAGATCCTATATAATCTTAAAGGATTATATTTAGCAGTTAATGAAGTTTACAGTTAGACAGGAAAACAACTTCATTTAAACTTTTGGATGTGCAGTTTCATATAGCTATTGTAAGCCCTACATTTAAAACAAGGGGAACTTCTTAGTTACTTTGCCATTGATATTATCCGAGTCTGATCAAATCCCACATGGCGAGGGAGCTACAAACACCTACGCATTCATGCTTTTCCTAGTTACATCTTGGATTTCCAGGCTTCTGTGATCTGCAAACCGAAGCTGTAATTCTCCAAATAGAAGTGCTTTGTGTTCCCATGTGGTCTGGAAACTGTGTGAAAACTGTGCCATGTTTCAATCTTTTTGCAAAGACCCTTGGTAAATACACTGGAAACCCCAGTAAAAGTTCTTCTTGTGCTCTCCGTCTCCACCTCAGCTCTCCAATCCTCAGCTCAGGCACTCCGTCCTGCTGTCCTCATCTGCACTCTGTCTGGGCCAACTTCCTGCTCCCTGCAACGGCCCTTTTGCTTGCAGAAGGGCTGAGGGACAAAGTATCACAGCCACGAGCGAGGTCTGGTTTGCAGTGACGTTTGTATGGATCCTGGCACGTTGTGACAGCAGGTCACACCGCCTGGGCTCTGCAGACGTGTGTCCTGCGCCCTGCAGCTCTACAGCCATTTAACAAAGGTCACAGTGAGTCTGGCAGCGAGTTCCTTGTCATCCTTAGGTGACGTGTTGTCTCTCTGCACACCCCAGCTCTCCAGGAAGCATAGATTTCTCTTGACTGAGGCTCTCGGACTAGGGAGGAAAAGAATAGAACTGCTGAGGAATGGCTGAGCCCTGGTTTCCAGGAGTGCAGCGTACACTGACTTTCGGGTCTAGCCCAGGAGAGGGAGCTAACTTTCTAGCCACTGCAGCTGGCACAGCGCGCTGGAGGAGGTTTTTTCACAGCTGATATCCCATGTCTGACTGATTATTCACATATGCTGTCCCCAAAGGAGAGTCATCTTGGGAGTGCAAAACCACCCTCTCAAAACATTGGTTACCTCTGTTCAGTGCAGTAAATATAATTACATGACATATTCTTGACAGGGGAGTATTTATTGTTAATGTACTTTACTATAATTTAAGCACTGTTACGTATTGTTTGCTCTCTTCCCCCACTCTTCTGCTTTTCGCCTATTAAGGAATATTATCAGGATGCGAGTTTAGCTGTTTCTGTGCTGCAGCGGATGCTGCTGGTGTTGCCCTGGGGGACAGTGGGGCCGTGATGCTGGGCAGCGCGGCTGCAGGGTCTTTGTGAGCTCCTGTGCCTGCATCTCTCTGCCAGCCCCGGGGAGTGCCCAGGCGCAGGGTAGAAGGTGGGCGACACGAAGCGTGCCCACACCAGACCCTCCCACCCAGGGAGCTGGGAAGCGGCTCCTGGAGCCTGACTGAAGGAGTTTGTGCCCTCCTGCCCCGGCCTCCTGGCACAGCATCTGCTGTGGGCACCCTCGCTGCAGCGCTGGGGCCAGGCTGACACAGCACAAAAAAAATCCCTATTTGTTGAAATAAGTTAATGAGTTAGAGAGGAGCACAAAAGAAAGGAGATGGGCCGGGGTGTTTTATGGGCCCACATGGGGAAATGTGCAAGCAATTGTGCAGAACATCTGCCCGCGGGCTGTCCTGGGGAGTCACTGGTGCTGGTACCTCCTGCAGCCACATGTCCCTGAAAACGGGGAAGCGGGAGGCTGCCCAGGCATGTCAATGCCCCCATCCCTGGCCTTGGAACCCCACTCCCTCCGGGGCCAGGAATACCTGCTGAGCCCCCACTCCATGGCTGGCTCCCTTTCTCCTCTCCTGCTCTCTCCATCCTCTCTCTCACACAACTTTTAAGCTGTAATTGTTCAGCAGGCGACTTTGAAAACCTGCCACGTGTATAATAGAAAAGTTCAGACCCTAGAAAGAAAATGAAAAGAAAACTAAGGCAGTGGGCTCTTTTGTGTCTGGGTCACTTGAAGGGTTTGATTAATAGTAATCAGTTTTGATCGAACCTTGTGAGTTTGGGTGCTTGAGATTGGAGAAAATTTGGCCTGTGAAGAGTTGCTCTGAAGCGCTGTATTTGCTCTCTGCACAGAGCCCAGCATCTCTGAGGACATAAACAACTGAGTGCAGAGCAGATGGAATCATTTTTCTGTGTTAGTTATTTTAATACAAAGGAACATGGGGAAATTAATATGGAAAATAAAATATCAATTTACCACATATTTAACATAAACAGAACATGAAAGCTCAAGAGAAAGGGAAAAAACTTTTTAGGGCTTTGAACGTTTTTCATGTTTGTTTCACAATAGGCTGATGTTAGTAAACAAGTAAAACTAAAGGCAAGAGAAATTCTCCACGTCCTGCTATCTCGCAAGAAACTTTGGTGCAGTTTAACGAGGAGTAAGTAAATGCTGTGGGCTGGGCTGTAGCAGGGTGGTGTGTTGGCGCAGAGCTGGTACCCTAACCTTCAGCTATCTGCAGGGAGAGGGTAACACGGGGAGCCGTCCCTGCTCTCCATGTCTTGAAGTGGCCTGACTTGGGACAGGAGTCAGCTCAAACATCCCACAGCACTGGAAAATGCTCAGTAGTACTCGAAGAGTCCTCTTGAAAACTGTATCCATGAAGACTGGCCCTTTAAAGCTTAGTGGAGTTAATTGCAACAAACGGTTTATTGAGCTAATTAGGCCACTTTTTCTGTTAATTATCCATGAAGATCGAGCATTTTGCTGAATTATTTATTTGGAATTATTTGATGAATAGGGTGTGCAGGCGTAGAGAGCTATCTGCCATGGCTATTAGTGTAGAATTCACTGTTCACACTGTGTAATTAGCTCGATAAGCCATGTGGGTTTGTTTTGCTGCGATTGGACGTCTCCCAAATTTATAGTTTTCAAGGAAGCTGGGCATATACTGAAGTGAATACATTTTGCCTGGGTGATCACTTGAATCCCAGAGAGTAAGGCCCATCCGAATCGGAAGAGCGGAGCAGAGACACAAGCCCGTCGTGTTTGGTGTGTGGCTGGCGATGGGGGTGGCCGCCGTCGCGCCAGAGATGCCCTTCCTCCTGCAGACCCGAGCCCTGCCTCCCCCCCCGTCAGCGTCGTACTTTGCAGGAGTTTTATCTCCTGTGTCTGTTCCGCGAGGCCAGCAGTGTCACTCGGTTAATGGTTTGCCACCTTAGCTTGGAGTTTGGTAGCTGTCCTTCGCTGTGGAGCGTTTTTCCAGGCGAGGTATAGTAATGAAGGCTGTTTGCGATGAGCGTGGCTGTGGGAGCTGCTGCTGGAAGCCCGGCGATGCCGCTGAAGGCTGCCGCTGGCCTGTCGTGCCGGCCGGTTTGGCCTCGGTGGCAGGGCCGGGTTTGCTGCCCCGTCCCACGCAGCCCGGCGGGAGCGCTGAGTGAAGCCCCCGCTCCCGCTCGGCGGCGGGTACCGACCCACGCTCACCCAATTCCCCCGGCCCGCTGCTCTGCCCGCCCCAGCGCGGCGATGGGGCTACGGGGATACTTTCCCAGTTATTCACAGTCACATAACTGGCCCTTTAAGTTAGGCAATAGGATTCCAGACACCAGTTATGGCAAAAACGCACGATGTTCATCTCCATTATCTCTGTTATTTAAGGCTTTCAGAAAACCACTAACCTTAACTCCTACACTCAAACAAGCACACACTAGCACACGGGGCTAAGCCAACTTTTTAACTCCCAGTCATTAAGGATGTCAAAACATTCTGATATATGATATAAACTCATTATGACTGGATTTTGTTTTTATTAATGTAAGGGTTAGGTTGTGAAGAACAGAAGATTTTTTTAAGCCTCTTACTCCTTAGAGACAATGTGATTTGGTGGTTTAACATTGTAACGTTTTAAAGGGCTTGTTAAGCCCTAATCAGAGCACATTAAGCGCTAACATTTTTAAAGTGCATAATAAGACCTAAACATTTTAATAGCATATTAACTTGTAACATAAACCAAACACAGTCACAGTGTTGTCTTTTTTTCCTAGTGTTTTTCCTATAACAGGTTCAAACAAGTAACCGATACTTTTAGCAACTATTAGAAAGTTGAGGTTTCTTGGTTGTCTTCCTGTGGAGAGAAAAAAAAGAAGTCAGGAAATTTCTGTATAAGAAATCTTGTTTGTAGTGAAATTTTAAAATTAATGCAGAAAACTTTGCTTTAAGAGTTCCCATTGCTGAATGCAGCTAGAGGAAAGGATTGTCTTCAGTGAAATAATGTTTTGTACAGGGAAAATGGTTTTGCTTGAGAAGTTTTTCTCGGATCTGATAATTTTGGAGTCATCTGTGAATGAGAACTGTGGGATGGGCTCTTGCCAGTGATAAAGGTTCATGGAAAATCTGTGGAGGTTTTGGTGTGTGTGGTGTTTGTTTTTTTTTTTTTTTTTTTTACAATATAATCTCCTGCATTTGATTCCGGAAAAGAGGTATGAGTTCATTGATACCGTGGCCCAGCAATTTCCTTTGAGAGGTTAAAAAAAAAAAACTAGAAGGAAAGTACAAGGTAGGCTGTGAGCGTCTCCTTAATTGGTTTGGAACCTGCTGCTGAGTGATGCAGGCGCACCCTCCCCCGGGGCGCTGGGCACCACCTCAGCGCTCCCAGCCTCTCCCAGCCGCCCCGGGGCCCTGGGGGAGGCTGTGGCTCTGTCACCGCAGCTCAGGTTCGGTCTGGCTGCGCCTGTCACCCCCGTGCCTCGGCAGTGTCGGCAGGAGGAGGATGAGGGTGCCTTTGGGCAGCAGTTGGTACGATGAGCTTGGAGAGCGCTGGGTGAAGCCGACCCCGGGCTGCCCGTGCAGTACTCGACTCATGGCGGCTGCCGCCTCCCGTGATGTGGGAGCACACTGGTGGATTTGGCCCGTGAGCTGCTGTAGCCACGCCGTTGCCTCTGCATCGCTGCCCTCTGTGCCGCTGCCTCCCTCGCTCGGTGGCCTGAAGGTGACTGTGGCTGTACGCGCAGCGAAGGACGAGCAGAGCTGTAGGTGGCTGCTGCCGTCGCCCCGGCGTGGGCAGTGCTCGGTGGCTCCCCGCTTGGGGTGTCCCTCGTGAGGACAGCCTGGAGCCTCAGCAGAGCTTTAGCGAACGCGGGTCAGCTCTGGCTGGAGGTGTGGGCAGGTAAAGAGAGCTCCATCTCGAGAAGTGGCAGATGTTTGTTCTTCGCAGAAAGTGCTCCCGTCATTGCAGCTCTGACAGGCCGGTTCTGGAGGGGGGCACTGTGTGGGGTGAGGATGGTGCCGGGGGGATGACACGGCTCCCCAGAGTGTGCCCGGGGCTCTGCTCCTGCCCTAACCCCTGCAGGGAGTTTTCCCCACAGCTGGGGAAAAGCTGTGCAAGGCGAGAGGAGCGAGGGGCTCGTCTGCAAGGGACCGTGTCCAGGGGGATTCCAGTGTGCAGGGAAACTAAGGGAGCCGCGTGGATCTCGCCTCGTGTCTGAGAACCGCTGCTCTCCTACGGGAATGCCTGCTTCTTTGTTTGTCTGTTTGTTTGTTTATCCCATGTAGTAGTTGGAAGTAGTTAAAATAAAACATAAAACCCCATCCTTATTCTGGAATAAGAGTGACCACAGGGAGGAAGAAGTAATTCTAATACAACTACAGAGGTTTAACTCCACCAGCGTAATTGTGCCGTGGAACTGGGAGAGTGTTCCTGTAGAGACAAGCTCCAGTCGGAGAGAGACAAAGTCTTAAAACGCTGTAGACCTCAGCCATAGAAATAACTCTGTAATCTCAGACTAATGATTCTTTATTTTAGTAATTAACTTGAGTCAATAAAAGGAAAGGGCTTCATGTTTGCATGACTGTATTCTGGCACCAACATGACTGACGTCCTACAAAATGCGGGACATCTGGGGACGAGCCAGGGCTGAGGACGTGTGGCTGTACTGATACTGATGCTGTGGTAGCCCCTGGGTTGGGGGATGATGCAGATGTTCTTCAGGCCTTTAGCTGTTTGGCAAACAGAAGATCAGAGGGGAAAAACGGTGCAGAAAGTCTGCCCTGGGAGAGAGCTCTGGTTACACCTTCCTACGTCTAGGAAGGTCTGGCTCTCCATTCCATTTCTCCCCCAATACTTTCTTTAAACCTGTCAGTTTTGCCAGAAAAAAAAAGAAAAAAAAGGAAAAAGGTTTGAGTCTTAGTTTGTCTGAGGCTCCCTTGTGAGATTTGAATACTGCAGTTCAGAGTACTCTGGCTGAGAACTACCAGCCTGGGGTGCCTTGCTGCGAGGCAGAGCTTTGGACGGATCAGTCCATGTATCTGTTCTGCTCCTGCCGGGGCAAGAGGAAGAGGAGATGGCATGCCTTTTTAAGGGACCCTGCTCTGCACTGTCTTTGTGGCAGAGGGTCACCTCTGCTAGGTGACCACAGGAAGGCACCAGGTAGGCAATTTGAGTCCCTAAGGATCAGCACTGGCTGGTGGCTAAAGAGAGCTGATGAAGCCCTGGGGCATGCTGATTTCCTCAGTGCCACTTCTAAAATGTGATAAAATCTGCACTGCATGTTCATCCTTATTATTTGTCCCTTTGTGCTCTGAGGTAGTGTCAGTGTGGAGCAGTGGATATTATCTTCATGTCTCCGAACAGGAACCATGTCATTCCAGAGGTAGGAAGGGACCTGTGGAGGTCACCTTATGCAAACTCTCTGCTCAAGCAGGGTCACCAAGGGTGGGTTTCCCAGGACCATGCCAGATGTCTTTGGAATGTCTCCAGGGATGGAGGTTCCAGACCCTCTCTGGGCAACCTCTTACCTTTTATGAAAAACATCTAAGCATACCCTGTCCTCTGCCAGCAGCTTCATACACGCTATGTATGTACACCCGCAGCCACAGTTGTTCTTGTTGCTGTGACCTGGTGGCGAGAAGGTGGCACTCTTCATACCAGTGTTAACCAACAACAGCATCACATTGCTGCTGCTCGGCTTTCCCCAGGTGAGCAGTTTTTTAAAGCTGGTGTGTTTCTCCCAGTTACTTTTTTGTTTTTAAGGAAAACATCTGACCTACCTTAGGATGGCATTTGTAGACTCAATTCTTGAGATCATCAAGTACTTGTAGATCGTCTTTGTGTGACTGTAGGCCTGCTTTGGTGACTTGCTCTGTAGCCAAAACCAAAACCTTCAATGGATGAAGCACACAGGTTCTAGGTTCTCTGGCATCTTAATTTAGCGTGTTACACATGTGAACGCCAAGCAATTTACTGTACTTCATGGCTCCTGAGAAACTGCCTTTTCAGTTTAGAAGATGACTTGGGACAGACTATGTGAAGTGTTTTTTTTTTTTTCTCCAAGGGTGGGAGATGTGTCTGCCTGGGATGGGGGAGACTCAGTTGTGAAGTATTTGTGAGTTCCTGGGAAAGAAGGCTTAAAAAGGAAGAGTGTGAAAGATTAGGAGAACCTGTTTGAGAACCCAGTTGCTTTCTGTATATGCTGTATGTCACACCGAGATCAACGTTGCTAAGCCGATGGAGTACCTGGAGCGCTTTTAAAGTCCATAAAAGCCATGTAAGAAAATGCTTTAAGTGAGCTCCATAGGGACTGTGGAATAGCATTGCACATGCTGCGTGTTCCTGGATTAACTGTACTCTTGAGGATGAGCCAGCCTTACCTGCCTATAGCCCTTCTCATTTCAATAAGAGTATTTGCGGATGCTGACTGCTCCGTCTGTGTTTTGACAGGTATTGCTGCTCTCTGTTGCGTAGTTGCCTGCAGGTCACAGGGACTGTTTTTGTAGAATGCAATTGATACATCTACCCGAGAAGAAGGGCTCACACGCTCCTCTGCTTGTACGCTGAGCTGACGGGATGCGAGTACAAACACATTAGCACAGTACCAAGCCCGAGCTAATATGCCTGCCTCATTAGCAGGGCTTATCAACTGGGATTCAGCACTGTGCTGAAATCTGTGGCTTCTAAAGTGCAGATAACGTCTGGCCAGCAGGGAGAACCGACAGAGAAGTCTCATGCCTGTTAATGTACAAAGTGTCTCCTGTGAATGAAACACCTTAGGAGACTGGCTTAGTGTTCCTGGGACAATATTGGGGAGGCTTTTTTGTTTAAACTCTGATTATTTTATTTAAAATATGAGAATGTGTTTTAGGGTATTTGATCAGCTTGACTACAAGAACTGATGAAAAAGGAAAAACAAGCAGAGAGGGGAGACATAATAAAAGGTTGGCCAGATCTTTGTAAATTCTAAATTTTGAAAAAGCCTATATAATTGTCTTGCATAAATATCTTCAGGAACCCAGCGGTTTTACCTAGCGTGGCACAGACCTGGAAACCTTCAGTGGTGGAAATGAAATCAGATTTGATTACTTTTTAACAACGTGTATTTTTCCAATTTATTAGTATAGACAAAAATCACTAAATTTGGCAAATGAGTCTAACTTTTGCAGGCATCATTTACAGAGATGAAAGCATGTGGCCCAGGATAAAAAGTGAGGAGAGCGTGGCATGATACGAAATGCTGGAGCTTCCACAGAGTCACAGAACGGCCGGGGTTGGCGGGGACCTCTGGGGATGGAGTCCAGCCCCCTCCAGAGCAGGGTCACCCGGAGCAGGCTGGGCAGCATCGCGTCCACTATGTATGCCTGCGTACACCTGCTTAGAAGCACATTTCACACCAGGTTAAAGGTTTGAATCTCTTTCAGTGCACTTAAATATATAAACCCTTTTGACAGAAAGAGCTGATGGGTAGAGACGGAAGCGCATCATAGCTCCTAATTTGTGTCAATAGGTTGCTGCTTTTGTAAAATGTGAGGAGTTTAGGTGAAGTGTGCTCCTTTTCAGGCAGCGTATAGAATTGCAACAGCTTTTAAATAGGGTGCAAGTTCTCTTTTTTTCTTGGAACAAAAATGTTGATGTGAAATTGAAAACTCCTTTCAGATGCCTGCTGGGCTGGCAGGATGTCAAGTTGTTTGGCTTGACTGTCTCTCTCTTTCACTCCCTTCACATTGTTTACAGACAACATACTCAACTCCAACTGACTGTATTTAAATATCAACTAATTATGTGCAAGAGGATTAGGGAAAGGGCACCACACCAAAGAGTCCCCATGCCTTAGACTGGTCAGGAATAGACCTTGCTGCAGGCAAATCATGAAGAACCATCCAAAGCAAAGTGCGTGGGACAGAGAGAGAGAGAGGGTAGGAAGAGACAAAAAGTGCTTTCAGCCAGTGCTTTCTGGCGCGTGATTAGAACTGAGACAGTGGGTGACTCCCAGCATTTGCCTCCGGTTGTATACGCTGATGTGGAAGGTCTCGTGGAAGCGCTGTGTTTGCCAAACCCAAGGGGGGGGGGGGGGGGGGCGCTTCCCGGGGTGTGTTTTAGTTGGAGTACATCAGTGCTGCGCTGCCAGCCTGGGTCTGAGCTGGGTCCGAGACTTAGTCCCTCTGGTATCCCCGTAGGGCTTTGTTGATTTAGGTATCGAGCTGGTTTAAGCACAGATTTAGCTGTAGCATATGCCCAGATCTGCCTGTAACGTGGACTGGAACTTGTGCACCTTGTGGTGAGACTAAATCATTCAAGGGCTGTCAGCCTTGTGATGCCCTTGCCGTGGTGTTAGGCGACAGGCAGGTTCTCCTGCAGCTGGGCCACCTCTCTGGAGGGGAGTCCTAGAGCATCTCAGCCAAGGTGCTGTGAGATGTCGTCTCGGACACGGGCGACTGGAATCGGAAGGACAGAATGTGCATGGCTTTGGAGAGGGGGGGGTGTCATGTCTAGGCCAAGCAGCGTCGCTCACGTCAGTACCTGGGTCGGTCAGCCATGGAATGATGGGCTGTGGGAGCTCGTGGGACAGTCCGGGCCTCTTACTGGTTAAGAGTTATTGTGTCAACTTTGGTGGTGCAGCCACCACAGGAGAGGCTAACCCGGCCAGAGATTTTGTTTTGCTATCAGCCAAAAAACTCCTGCTATTCCTGAAGGGTCATGATATTCCTGAAGTTTTAAAATACATAAAAGTTCCTCTTATTTACAGCATTTTCTTTCTTTTGATTATATACCCTTTCTTGTCAAATCTGGTTGAAATAAGTAATGTGATACAAAAGGCAGGTAACTGGGAGTCTGACAGGCTTTTATCTGCTCTCATCTGCGGGATGTGGAGTTTTGCATATACAAAGATGATCAGTGACCGAGTGTGACCTGGATTTTAAGGCTTTATACAGAAAACTTACTCAGCTTTGCACCAATTCATATGAGATTCTCCAATTGTTTAAAAAAAAAAAACCACATTAAAAATCTATGTCCAGTAGTTCATCTGCTTATAAAAAATATTATGTGATAAGGGAGGGCAAATAGAGGAGTTGGATCCTGTTATGACTAAGGACACTTTCTTCGGGAGCCTCATCTACCAAACGTGCTTATCTGTTCTCAGGAATTACAATGTGGTTAGTT
The DNA here is from genome assembly GCF_964106895.1 of Numenius arquata. NCBI lineage: Eukaryota > Metazoa > Chordata > Aves > Charadriiformes > Scolopacidae > Numenius > Numenius arquata. Next base: position 20,520,082 of record NC_133588.1, on the reverse strand, counting down.
TACAGTCTGTTATGCAAAGTTGCATCCAACGTGCTAATGATATTGGTAATTTAGTAACTATGTTCTGCACTAATTAGTAAAGCTGAATATCGTATTGCTCATCCTGGATCACTTTCAGTGCTGCTGCATATCTTTTCAGTGTGTTTTAGCTCTTGTCATTAAAGCATGTACGTACAAGCCAACATACCTTGTGAACTTTGGAAAGAAACTCAAAACCCCCAGTGTTTTATTATGTCTGTCATATTAGGCAAGAAAACAATCTGGTGGTTTGATAAAGAGATGATTGTGGAAGGACAGCTTCTGTGGTTTAGGGAATGGAGCTGACTAGAATCCTTTTCCATCACCTGTGTTAAATGTAGGGTAAAGGACGACACTCTGTGTTGGGAACAGAGCCGAAACAGAAAGTTTTGACATAGTGAATCTAATTATACCCCCACAATTAAATGTTTTGGTCAGAGGTAGCTGAAATTAAAGAGTTACACACTATAAGATCTCTGTCTTGGTTATTCCTGTTAAATATTTTTTTTTTCTGTCATCTGCAACAAATGTTTAAAAATGAAGCATACCTGTCTTCTGGGAAGTGACTGGGTGAGGAGGTGTGGCAAAGGGTTGTATGACAGTAAGAAAAAGCTTGGAAGTGGTCTTACCTCAATATTAGATATACAAACTAGTGTCAAACCTGTAACGTGCTGGGCTCTCTCAAGACCACTGTGAAATGCAAATGTGTCAGCAGATAAACCTCTTTTGGGAGATGAATGGATGCTTCACTTAGAGCTACACAGAGACCTGTTGCCAGCTCCAACAGCTTGAATATTCATCCGGACTTCCCAGCCCTTTATAAAGTGCATGGGGCAATCCAGTGTGAGGATTGACCAGGCCTCTGGGAGGAACCCTGGAAGCTGAGAGGAGACTCAAGTTGACGTTTCAGATTAACAAACCAAACTGGATCACACAGAGACTTTGGAACACTTAAAATATCTGGTGCCAGATCTTCGCGTGGTGCCCACTGCACTGCAGTGCGCTGGCCCTTTCGGACCCAATGTGCGTAGGAAAAACACACCAACATCGTTGGTTCTGAACTAGTTACTCGCACTCAGGTAGAGATTTGGAGGTTTTATTTACAAATTCTGTAGCAATGCCAGCTTCAGGGTTCAGAGGCAGTTAAAAAAATAAATGAAATACTCAAATTTAGTGGAGAGGAATAGAGAACTTTAAAAAATCCTGTAGAAAGTAAACACCCTTGCTGTCATCTGCTAGACTACAGTCTTTCCTGTGACATTATAAACAAATAATATTTGTTTATAGTGGAGATACAGTGATAGTATATAGATAGGCTGATAGTGGAGATGAGCTGACTGGAGATGCATTTTTCAATAGAAAAATGTAAGGTGTTGATTTGATATATGAAAAAAAAAAAAGGATGCATCTAAACAGGAAGGGGACTTGGTCAGCACAAGCTGATGTGCTGCCTGGGAGCACTGACTGTCAGGCTTGTCTGATTCTTCCATGTTTGTGGGGTAATCAGTTGTACGCATTTCTCTGAATATCTTTACTTTAGAAGATAACTTTTTTTTTTTCTTTCTACATAACTTTATCTGTGTTCTTTGGCCTCTTCAATGAAGCTGTTCATTTCCATGATGTTAAAAGAAATCAGGTGTCTGGAAAAACAGAGATCTTAATTCTTTTATCTGCCATTACACTTATTGCTTTGAGTGGATAAAAACTGAAAGTATTTCACCCTCAAACAATTATTAATGCACATCTGCTGTGTTTCTTCACATTCACAGAACTGGTATAGTGCTCGAGAACTTCAGTGCTCTTGGGATCAAATTCAATCTCCAGTAGAGTCAAAGAAATGCATTTTGCATTTGACCATCTTTTCCCTGAGCATAAATGCAATAAAATTGAAAAAAAAAAAAATTAAAAAATTTAAACCCAGAGGTTTCCACTGGTACAAGGGAATTGTGTGAAATGGTGTCTCACAAAATGGCTGCTGCTGGTGTATGGCCCAAGGTTAAACAGTCATTTAATTTTATCTTGTATAATAAGTTACCAGATAGCAGTTAATAATTGAAGAGAATCCCATATTTCATAGCAAAAGGCTTCTATATTAAAAAAGGAAGAAACAGGTAGGAAGAACTTCTGGGAAAGTTAGTGCATCTTTTTCTTTGACCTGTGAGTACATGAAGCAATGAGCTCTTGATTCCACATGTATGAAATCTATGTAAGAGTGAGGAGCCCTGTCAGGAAAAGGTGGTGATGAACAGAACGGTGCAACGGGGTTCGCTGTGTGGCTGAGCCCTGGCTCAGCCGGGACTTCACCGAGGGAAGCTGGGCCGGCCCCTGGTGGAATCTATGGCCGTTTGTCAGGCAGTTTTGTAATTCCCTGCCCCCAGACTGGTGTAACTCAGCAATGCTTCACACTATGGACAGGAGAGCAGGCAGCTTCCTTGGAGCCAGTGCTGCTTTTCACAGCAGTCTTCACAGTGAGTTTTCACGGTACGAAAATAGGAGTGAGACCATACTTGGCAGGTTCAAGCTCTGCCCCCAAAATAACAGGGTCTAGCTGTAGTCTGGGGTGCAAGGGCTGCGGGGTAATTCGGCTGAAGCGCTTGGCATCCCCATCTGCACGGCCCCCGACCTGCGCCCGGTGCCCAGCCCTACTGCCCCGCAGGGAGGTGGCAGAAGATACGGGTTACCCCTTACCCTGCTCTCCGTGGCTCAGGGATGCTCAAGGGAGCTCCACATGCTTTCTCCTTGCTCCTACACTGTCTTTCCCATGACTGGAAGAGTGTTGGGACAGTCTATATTCTGTTGAAACCTTTGGCACCGTCTCTTCCTTTGTCCTCCTGCTCTGGCTGCTGCTCAGCAAGTCCTGCAGAGCACTCTGAAATGTGCAATGGGTGTATTTCCCTCTGTTTCCCTTGACAAGTCCTGTTCCCCTGTTGCAGAACAGGCCTGTCTTGTATTTGCCAGTGGAGTCCTTCAAAGAGGGTAAGTATCATGGGTTTGGCTGTTTTCAAAATGGGCAAATAAATCTGGATTCTGCCAGATTCTAAATATCCAGAAGTGATTTTTCATATCAGAGTTGTTCCTGAGTTTGGGGCTTTTTTTTTTCCCTTCACACAAATATATCTGTTCCAGTAAAAATGTCATCAGATCCCGGGTGGGGTAAGGCAAGAGGAAGAGCTCCACCCAAGCTTAGTGGTTAGGACACTCATCCGAGATGTGGGAGATCCAGATTCAAGGCAGTGTTTTCCTGGTTCAGAGTGGGGACTTGAACCTGAGTCTCCCACAGATCAGTGAATGCTCTTGCTGCTGACTATTGAGCTGGGACGCAGGGCTTGGCCTCCCAGGATATTTCAGAGGTTTTGTTTTTATTTTGTATTGTGTTGAAGACAAATTTCAACCATTGAAATTACTTTGCATGAAATGGAATAGCTCTTTTCCAGCCAGTCCTAATTCCCTACATGGCGAACTCAGCCGGGGGGTCAGAGAAGCAGACTTTTGCTATGGCTTTGGAAATGAACATCTGGTGGCAGAGCCATAATTAAGCCATTGTATATCAGAATAATGCACTTTGGACTGTGTGGATGGGTGTGCAAGGAAAGCAGCCAGCGCTTGCCTACCGCACACGGACACCGCTCCGGCCAAGTGCCAAACGTTCATGGGCCAGAGGCTGCCCCATCTGCCACTTGTGTGTGGACAAATGGAAGAACTGGGGTAGTTTTTTTTACACTGCAAATAATATTAAGATACTATTCCTTGTGGCTTCCTGCCCCCAACACCTCTCTCTACATTGATTTCATTCATAGAGTTGGAAACTCTCTGCAGCGCTTTGAGACACAAGCAGGTGTGAACGGCCATTTCAGCAGCTTTGCTTGTTGTTTTCAGGGCAGCCACCTGATAGGGGAAGGAGCTGACTGAGAGGTTGGCCTTGTTTGGAGGCTAAGAGCAAGCTCACTGAGCAAATATAGATACTACCACTTCTGGGAAAACTTGATCTTGACTAGGTCTGTTTAATGTCCGACAATGTGGTTCATTCTTTAAAAAATAAATAAATAAAATCCTGTTTCATCGTGGTGTATCCAGGCATTTTGGTATATCTAGGCAACCTGTCATCACTTCAGACAAGCTTTCTCACAATGTGTGGCTGCTGATGGCTTTTTGCACAATGAAGGAAAATTCTACATTACCTTTACTGAAAAACAAACTTGCATGAGCCTGTAACTACACCTGGAGTATTTTCTAAGGAAAAATTTTCTGTTTTGGAACTAAGATTTTGCTGAGCTAACACTCCACAGTGTAATGGATGTGTTTTCAGTAGTTGGTTAGTAGTTAGTAAGAGAAACTGTTTTGGTTTCTGAAAAATTATAAGAGATTCCAGGTAAAGAGAAAAGAAATTATAATGTGATGAGAGACACTGAGAAAGCACATAGAACTTTGTGTTTGTAAAGCTGAACTGTAGAAACTGAGTGACTACTTACGTAATAGCCCCAGACTCAGCTGGGGAATGGCAATCTGTGCCTCTTTATCTTGAAGATCTATCACTTTTAATGAAGGATAATAGCACTCACAACAGCCACATACATGCCTGGAAAAAGCCCACGTGTGGAGGTGCAAAAATTTGCCTTGCCTTGGGCAAATACACTTGAAAAATTGAATGCTGTGGTTATAGGTTGGTTTTGGCAGAATCATGAAGGAAAAAACCCACCAAACAATATAAATATCTTGTCAATTATAATGCCGTATCTCTTTAACCCTTAGATTTGTTTTTTCCTAATTTTTTTTTATTGTGCATGCCACAATCATTTTCTGATTAGTATATAGAAATTAGAGCAAATTTGTGTAACTAAACCCATCTCCTGGTACTGTTTAGTTTTTGTGCTGCTGAGGTTGCCTGTGCTGATGCCAGAGGCGGTCTATCAGCTGGGCTGTGCCGGGAGGTGGGCAGGGGTGGTGGAGGACGTGAGGCTGGATGCTGTGTGGGGAGCACACACCAAGCATGGCGACAGCCGGAGCAGACGGCCTTGAGGAGAGACAGGGACAGACAGACACTTGTCAGCAGCGACCAAAGTTGGGAGACTCCGGTGAGAGACATTTCCCAGACGGGTTCCTCACCACCTCATGGATGTGGTGCCATCTTTAGCTCTGAGCACATCAGAGGTCGGTAGCAGAGTGGCTGTGAGCGTACCCGTCTGATGGGATGCTCAGGCAGGAATGGAGAGGGAAGGTGATGGGGAGTGTGAGGCTGTGGCTTCACCTCAGATGGCCAGAGACCAACCGCCAGAAACCTCCAACCGCAAGGTTTTGTGAGGCCATGCAGCTCTAGGTCGTTTTCTTCATCACACCCATTCACCCCGTTGAAAGGAGACAAGGCAGAGCTGGCTGCTCTGTGCATTCAAGCTCTCTGTCCCTCAGCCCATGTGCAGAACGCAGCTCTGCGAGGCAGCCCTGGTGGCACAGTGGGGAGTGTGGCCACTGCGCTGTGCTGTGGCCAAGTAGAGAGATCATACTTGTTCTTAATGTGCCTTGTCAGCACAAAACCGGGCCATTTTCTGTGGCTTACTTCTTATTTCTTCTGTTGAGGTATCTCTGGAAGGATCCATACCTTTCAGTAAGGAGCGCTCATCTGATAATCAGTCCAAGATACTGCCTGCGACAATGGCAGGGGAAGGGTGGCTGCATGCTTGGTTTTCTTTTTTTGCATATCTGTATTTAAGACAGCTCATAATTGATTATCTGTATCTAAGAAAGCTATTACCTAATAATTTTTGCAGAGCAATGTGAGAACAAAACACATTTGTGAGTGTGTGGTTTCAGAGGGAAGAATTTCTTTTGTGTGCGCTGCTTCTATAAGCCAGAGCAGTAGAAAGCTTTTCCACTCAAGAGCCTCTGTAAATACATTGTATTTAAGAAGGTTTTGTTTTTGTAAGATGGTTAATTATTTTTATTTAAAAAATACATAAACAATTTAGCTGGGTTATTTAGAATCCATTTGCTTTCATTATAGTAGATATTTAGTTCCTTGCCATTTACAATGTATTTCTCAAAATTGTTTTCTCCTTTCTATCCCCTTGCCAGCTGGATCTTTATTCTACCATTGCTAGCTGCCTTTTTTTCTGCCAAAATCTGAAACATTTTTAAATTACATTAAAATGGTTTAAAATTAGACTATATGAGTATAATTTAGAAAATGTGTTAGATTGACTCGGCCTAATGAGTCAGGCCTATTTTTTAGATACATTGGGTATATTGTAATATTTTATCTGACTGTCAATAACTCAATAAAGTAAAGAAAAGGGGGATGAAAACACAAAATGCTCCAGCAGAGCAGAAAAAAATCAGAATAGTGTAAGTGTGGGAACAACTAGGAGCTGATTCTGCATTATTTTAGCACCTAAATTCCCCTTTATTTTGCAAATTTTTTTCTAGATACAGCTTTACCTCAGTAACATTCTCCTTTCAAGCCTAAGAAACACAAGTTTATTTGTTAGGATTTCAACTCAGAGTGGAGATTTCCATTCCTTAGCATACACCAAGGAGCTATGCTCATGCATTCAGAACTGTTTACAAAAATGGACTAATAAGAGAAAACAGCTTTATCATTGTGGTTTTCCTTGTGGTCAGCATCTGCACGAGAGGAGGAAGGGTACGGAGGAAGGGTAGGCAAACAGAGCTAGCCCTGTCCCAGTGGCTGGCTGTAAGGCCATGGCTAACTGCTGGCTTTACAGGGGTAGCTGGAGGAGTACTGCTGCATATAGAAAAGGGGATTTGGTGCCGTATCAATAAATTATTCCAGGGAGGTGGGAAGAAAAGCAACATACTGTGTCTGCTTGCAGGTTTACTCTACTCTTGCACGGCATGTCCTGCAAGAGACGATCCTGGGGATAAATCTTCCTGTGCCGCTCTCTTTCAGCAAGACTTACACCCCTGTAGCTGATGCAAGGCTTGTGTTCCAACTGCCAAGCTGTGAACAGCCTCCCCAGTATTTTCCAGCATGGGCTTATGCACGAGTTTGCCATTGCTTGAGCTAACATTACCAGATGCACATTGCTCTGGATAACCCGCATCATGGAACGCTCGTGGGTAGCAAGGACCTTGGATCACACAGCTGCTGCTCTGGCTCCTCCTCAAAGGCTCCTTGGGCCAAAAGATGGGGAATTGGTGTAAGAGTCAGGATGAGACAATTCTGTGGCCCTTGCAGTATGAACTGGACGTGCTCTCCCATGCGTTTCCCTCCTGCGTGCTGCCATGGGCTTGCACCATCAATATAGAACTATTGATGCATGGGAAATGACTGCTGTGGCAAAACACTACCTGGCATTATAGATCTTTTGGATAAATAATTTGCAGTATTCTTTTACCCAAAGAGCCCTGTCTTGAGCTCTTTTATCTAGCTTAGATTCCCACTGGTATTGAAATAAGAATTGAGGCAACTGTGTTTGGAAGTTTTACAAAGAAAACATGTATCCAGTTTGCTCAACATGGGTGTCTGAAGAAATGTTAAAAGGTGTCCAAGATGCAAATGCTTGTTTATGAAACACTCGGGAGAATTTCACAATGGCGTACAAGAGCAACCTAATTTTCCATTTGAACCCGTGTACATCAGATAGAGGCGGTGTGGATGTCCACACCTGCCCTGCCACCGCCGTCCCTCTGCGGGGCTGGTGGGATGAGCAGGGCCTGCAGCATGGCCACTGCCTTCTGCTGACCCCGGTGTGGGTTCGTCCCCAGAAGGGTGTCTTTGGTGTTGGCTCCCTGTCAGTGCAGGTGACACCTCAGTACAATGTGTGGAACTCTGATTTAGCACTGAGGGTACGTGCAGGCTTCCCAAGGTGCTAAGAGGTGGCTTCTACTCTAATGATAACAGCTTCATCAGTGTGACTTCCTACAAAGTGTCCAAAGAGGACACAATGGCTTTCTCGCTCCACCCTGACTTTTCCCCATTGCCGAGCCCAGGGTAATGACAGAGAGACTGGGAAGCAGCTGTCTGCAAAATTCATATAAATTCTTGTAGTTCTTTGCCGTTTTGTAGGAGAACCATTTCTTAGTTTGTCTCGGTTCTTTTCTAGGCTGTGAATCTAATTGCAAAACCATGATACTGCACTTCAGCGTGTATTGCAGAGTTTCCGGGATCACGTGTAGCGCAAACTTTCACTTCATGCCAGTGTACTGCACTCCAATGGGTGAACTTTCTAAATTCAATGTTCTGAAAGTGTGGAGGTATTTTGAAATAAAACCCCAGTGGATAAAAATAATCCTCTAGTATTTTACTCCCGGTTAACCTTTTGATGGGAGATGGTGTAGAGTTGGGCAGTAAAGCTGAAAGTCCGGTTATTCTCAGTGGGATACTTGTGGAATAGCTCCTCTTCTGTGTTAATGAATCAGAATCTGCCCCTGAGTAAATAATCTCTAAGTTCAACATCTACGAACAGGGAATATACAGAAAAGAGCCATCGATACTACACAGTCGTAGGTCGAGGCAAGTGGGCATTTTGTGGTTGTGCACTCTATAATTACTGAGCTGTAGCTGAAGTCCTGAGCTTGTGGATGCAGCTGAGGCAGGAGTTCATGTATTCTGTAGACTGCCTCACTTTATAGCTGAGAAATAATCTTTCCCTGTCCCGTCTCCTCCTTCAGGCTCAGTCACTGTTCAATGGTTCAATGCAGAGTTGAACAGTGGATCCCAACAGCGCTGAGACAGCCCTTTCTCCAGTGCCTGTGGGACAGCGGGTATGTCCCTCAGTTCCAGAAGGGAATTAAAACTGTTTCCCTCCCACTCTGGCATTTTGGGTGAGAGCTCTGCCCACCGAGCTGCTGGTGAGGGTGGGGGATGAAGGCAAGAGTCTTGTAAGGGGAAGGTTGCGGTGTTCTCTGGGGACGCTGCTCTGTCTGCAGGAAGCTCAGGTTGTGTACTCACTGGAGCAGCGCAGGAAGGTGCAGGCGGTTCCTGCACGGAGCTGGGTCTTGCCCGCGCCCGCACCGGGCATGTATGCATGGGACATTGGGACCAAAAGGAGCTGGGACTTCAGTGCTTGTGGCCGTTTGTGTCTCCAGGCAGTGAGGTCCATCAGAGATATTGTTAGAGTAAGATCTCCTGGATCAAGCAGAGAACTTCCTAGCCCTAATAAAATGAAAACAATAAAGCCATGTTAAATTCAGTCCTGATGCAGCTCCTAATTGAATAGATTTACCACCAACTTACTGTGCAAATGTATATCTCAGTGGCAAAACAGTGTGGACATCTGAGAAGTTGGTACAAATGGTGGCGTTTGAGTTCTAGATCCCATTGCAGGCAGAAGGCCAAACTCTCTTCTTTTTGACCTGATTGATGTTTGCTAATGACAGTTTAGAGGCTCGGTGGTGTTTCAGTATCTTTTGAAAATTTTTTTGTATTTTTAAAACTCTTATGTGAGATGTCAAAGACTCTCTTTGGGGGACGTTCTACCACATCACTGACTTGAGCAGGGGTTTATACCTGGATGCAGTTTTGAAGGGCCAGACCCTGAGCTGTCATGTATTTGCAGGTAGATGTTGCCCTCCCCATTTCGTTAAGCTTGTTGATTCTTATCCAGTGAACTGGGGTGGGAACTCCCCAGGAATGAGTTTTCCCAGGAGCACTTCTGGCCTTTTGGATTCCAGTGGAGTCTGAAAATGTTAGAAGCAGAGCTGATCCTCTTGTCTTGGGAAGACTCAGGGTTTTGCTTTGGTAAGCTGGAGTAGGAGGTGAAGTTGAAAAAATTACAAGGGTCATGGTGACAAAGGAGTTCTGTGAAGGTGGGTGAGCCGAGGTGCTGCCTCTGCTATTTGTATCATTTAACGCAAAATCTTCTGTTTGGTGGGGAAGGACAGGATCGTGGAAATGCTTTGCAGGGCTCCTGATTGCCCTAGCTGTCCTGGTGTTGATACGACACCTGATGTACCAGGGCAGTGTGACAGTTAAGATCAGCATTCACCAGCAGATAATACCAGTAAAAAAATTATTTCCTATTCTAATCAAATATGGTATCACTGATATCTGATGACAATTGCTGTCTTTTTAATAATCCCCGCTGTGGAAAGCCTTGACTACTTGGTTATAGTTGCATTCCTGGAATCATTTATTCCCTGCCTCGAGATGCAGGACGATGTTTGCTCCAGTTAAGCCAAGACTGAGCTGTGCCCCAGGGAGCCAACCAGCTACTGGATCTTTATCAAACTGACACGGGCGGCCCTCGGCCCCGGCAGGGAGATCGAAGGCCCCTCACAGCAGCACCATGTTCTTTCAGCATCACGGAGCAAACTGGAGCGTGCGATAGCCAGGCAGGGAGGGAGGGAAGCCCTGCAGCCCCCTGCCTCTGCTCCACCAGTGGTGGCAGCGAGACTGTGCTGCGGGTCCTGGGGAGCAGGGACGTATTTGGACAGCTGCAGAGCAGGAGCGAGGGGAAGAAAAAGGGCTGTCTCCAGGCAAACATGTCTTGATTTATAACAGAACTATATTTATGTTAGTTGTGGCCACATTATTCAATGTAATTGGGGTCAAGAATTGAACGAGTCTAAAAAGAATGCAAAAAAATAGTTTCAAAATTCCTATTATAAATAAAGACCTGGTTTAGAGGTTTTGTGAGAACTCCAGAAGTTGAAAGGGTAGAAAAACCCCAGTGTGTCCAAAAGACAATGCCAGAAAAACCACATGAAAATTCCTCTCAGCGGAGACTGACTGCTTTCAATTTATTTTTTATTTTTTGGTGCTTGTCAGTGTCTCATGCTGCCCTCGCTGTCATTTTATTTCACGCTATGTCTGTGCAAGCTGACCAGTTCAGTGCTGGTGCATTGTGGTACCAGTCAAGAGCAGGGACTTGCTGTTCATAGTTGCCAGGAGTGAATTTCCCTCCCCAAGCCCAAGGCATTGACAGTTGTCAGTCAAAGCAAGCCATGGCAGTGCCCTCCAGTCTTACCCTGCGTTTGTTAGATTTTTCAGCTGGGAAATGTATGTACTTCCCCATGGCTGCGTTTTGGAAGGCTGGCCCCAGGCTGAGGCACTGCATTCTGCTCTCCTTTACATTTATGTGCTACCTGAGGGCAGCATTTCTCTGAAGAGTTCCTACTATTTGCCTAATTTTTTTGCATCTTGCTTCTTTGCTTCTGCTCTGTCTGGTAGGATAATTCTGAGCCCATAGTGAAAGCTGTGCCTGGGCACGACTTTTGAGACATGACTTTTACTGTGTTTAGCTCTGTCTAAAAGGATGTTTCTTCCATCAATGAAAGCTCTCGACTATTGCTTCTTTTCATAGTTTTCAGGCGAATATGAAGTCTCCCGCCTTCCCCAAGGCTTCTCTTTCCCCCTACTCCTGTCTTCCATGGTACCCAGAAACATTGACAAATAGTTCTCTGCAATTGACTTTTTATGGCTGTGTTGCCATAATTAAAGAAGTTGTCTTCATTTTGACAAAAAAAAAATCAGAATGTGGCTTGTAAGCGATAGTACTGCCGACATTTTCTATTACAGTTAACCTTTGCTCTTCAGTTAAAGCTGTATCTCAGACCAAAGCCAAGGGTCATAGATAAAACATCCCTAGGTTTTTTTCCACCTCTTAAACTGAGTTGTATCAGTGAACCATTAACTTAGTAGATCATTTACTGTTACCTTTATGGAAGAAATGCATACTGTACTTTTCCTGCATTGCTCAGGTGTGATTTATGTACGGCCTCAGTTCTATAGGTTCCTCACCGAGGCAGGGCCTTCATACCCTAGCAAAGTAAACAGGCAGCTGAAACTTGCCTGAACAGTAGTCAAAACTTATAGTAATTCACATACTTTTGTCCTCATATCTTTTCTATTTAATGTATAGCACTAACAGTCCTGGTTTGCACTGGGGAAAGACTAATTACAGCGACGTTAGACTCAGATAAGTGTTAGTCTGGAGTTTACTGCAGAGGCCGGGGTCTGAGCTGTGCCCAGGCTGTGGGGGGCCATGGCCAATTAATTATAGCTCCCTGCTCTGAGGACAGGGTCCAGGCTGCCCCCAGCCCTGGTTAGAGTGATATTAGAGAAGAGATTACGGCATCCTGGGGGCTGTGTAGTCACGGCCAGCTTTGGGTGGCCGTGCTGGGCCACGGCCTGTGTTGGCCTGCACCCTCTGCCCTTGCCATGGCCGTGTGGGGGCCGCGGGGACCGGGAGCACCAACTGCTGGGATAAAACAAACATCCAGGCTGAAAATGAGTGATTTCTTTCAAAGGAGGCAGCATGCGGAAGTGGGGAGGCCATGGGCTGATTGAATCTTCATCCTCCCATTGGGCAGCTCAGCAGGAAGAGATAACGGAGCAGGAGACATCCGCTGGTAGTGACCAGCTTTTCTGCTCTCTGACTAGCAAATGGAGCCTTCCTGGTGGGATGATTTTCTACTTCCTCCCAGTCTCACCAGCCTATCTTTAAGAGTCAGATCTTACAGTAATTTTGGGGAGGTGGACTTCCCTATTTCTTCTCCTGCACGCTCCTCTCTGCTGTTGCCAAATGTTATCTCCCCTCCCAGCATGTTGGAGCTCCCCAAAGCGAAGGGAGTGGAGTGTGAGGAAACCAAGGGATTTGTCTGACTCAGCCTCGTTTGGTTTTTCAATCAATTGAGAAACAAATGCGATATCCCCCTCCACTCCCTATCGACTGTGCCTGTAGGTCAGGCATTGGAGCTGCATTTTCCAATGGTTGGGAAAGAGCTTAAGTCTTGAGAGAAGATTTGTAGGGAGGTGCGGAATAAGGGGCTAAGTTCTCGATGTCCATACAGTGGGGGCTGGGAGAGAGGTGATTCACTGAGCTCTGCTAGTGGATTTCTATAGACACCTTTTAAAGGAGGCCAGAGAAGGGCAGTACAAGACAGCTATGGGTGCTTTTCCACTGTTTACATTGACTTCAGCTGATTTCTTGACCAAGCAGGGCTTTCTGCTGCTTTTATTCTGTATTGTGGGGAGTGATAGGCTTAATCTATTTTGACAAGCAAGTTTAGTTCTGCGCAGCATTGCTGCTTCGCCGGTGGGGATAGCTGGGTCTGACAGTGGTGTTAGGGGTGCAGGGCAGGAGCCTGGCTCTGCGGCTCCGTAGCACATGGTCTGACGGTGCTGCAGGGGCTCTGCGCACCCCCAAAGGGCTCCAGTCCCCACTGCTTTCAGAAGGAGATTCCCTGCAGCGGTGGACGGGTCTGGGGCAGCACTGCCAGCTGCTATCTCACTACATCTAGAGTGCCAAAAGTGGCACAATTTCTGAGGGCAGAGGGGAAAGAGAGCATAAAGAGAGAAAATACTGGGATCTCACTGTTTTCTTCCCACACACAGCTGTGTTAAGCACATGGCTGCTGTGTGTTGTGTAGCCCTGTTCAGCTTGAGCCTGGGGTGTCCAACTGTGTCAGGGCCACCACTGCTCTGCCTTTAAGCACCAGATTATACCACAGAGCCCAGAGGCTGGCAGCAAGCTAAACTTGGGCTTCCAACACCCAAGAGTACACCACCCTCTTGGATGCAGGTCCAAGATTGCACATCTCTCGGCTGTGATGTTTTCTTGCCCTCTGGCCTTTGGCTAGATGGTGCTGCCCAGCCCACTCAGCAGCTGAGCAGTGGCTCATGCCCTCACCCTTCCAAACGCCTCAGTACCCCTGGAGTGCTCAGGACACGCAGTACCCCCCTGCAGAACCCGTCTCTCCCATCCTGCCCTGTCAGGACATGGCTATGCACAGGTAGGACGTCCCTTCCCATATCCTGCAACATGCATCAGCGTTTCCAGCCCCTTGCCATGATCCCCCATCATCCCCACACACTCTGACAATCCCCGTCTGCCACTTCTGGCACTGTCCAAATGCAGTGCAGTCCCAGGTGCTCCTTCCAGACAGTTAAGAAAGTTGAATGGAAGTTTATAATCTGAGGCTAACTCAGAGTACTGTGTACATTTCCTTTCCTCACCCACTCCAAAGGAGTATATATATATCAGTATCTGAACCTGACTGTATGGGAGAAGACCTTGTGCTCTCAAACCCCAGTCTCTTTTGGCCACCCTGGGTTGTGCATGGAGATGTTGCAGTAGGTGAGGCAGAGGAAGCTGGCTGAGAAGGGAAACAAAAGCTCTTTGAGTGCATGAGACCCGCATTCAGTATAGCTTGTTCCCAGTCAAACTCAAAAGTCCAATTTGTTGAATGGATGTAACACCCTTCTCTTTCCTCTTTCCCAGCCTAGACACTCTTCACTCAATTTGAAACAGCCCATATCGGTGAATCTTAATCTAGTTGGGTGCTATGGTAAATTATGTTACATGAATTTTAAGAAGCCTTAAAAGCACTCACTGAATCAACTTTAAACTCATTTTAATTAGGCTGGTGTATCTTTGTGAGTGGTGGATGCCTCTTGGTCCCAGCTGTGCCCTGGTCCTGTGCTGCAGCCCCGACATTGCTCTTGCCCTGCCTTGTCCCTTTGTGTCGGCTCCTGTGCCCTGTGAGCGCAGCACGGGCTGTGGGAAGGTCGTAGAGGAAACAGCGCAGTCCTATCCTTCATGCTCACGGTGTTGTTCATAATCAGTGTCAAGATAACAATCTGCTAGTGTTTTTCCAAGGGAATGAAGCTATAATTTTCCTCTGCATGACTTTAGCTCTGAAGAGGAGTTTGTTTTGCCCCTTATTACAATAGACGATTGCAGCGTTGAGCAAGATGATGAAAACTTTGAGGTTAGGTAAGGTCAGGAAGAGAAAGCCTATGTGGCCTTAAGTGTGCTTAACAGGTGAATTTTAAGTACCTTTTTCCTTCTCTGGAAGAAATGAAGAATTAAATTCTGCTTTTCCCATTATTTCCATTATTATTGGTTTATATTTTCTTCTATTCTGTGCATGAGTGTGTGCATTATTTTTAGCTGCTGGTTGCTCTCTCTTGTAAGCATACAATGGCATAAAACCTCTTCAGCTGCAGGACAGGAGTGAGAGATGCAACACAAGTAACATCTGCATTGCTAGCTCTGTTTGTGGTGGCAGTGTCCTCTGATGGCCCAGATCCCTGGGGTGCTGTCTAAGGAGTCCTTGAGGCTCCAGGATATCTCCTGGGAGAGAGACAAATTAGTCTTTGGGCCATTCTTTCTGGCCAGGATTCCTGGCGTGGCCTAGATTATTTTCACAATTTTTCTTCCAGAATTTTATAGGGGAAGAACATTGTTTTTCAGGAAATTAGACGTTTCATATTGACCCTTACCTCCCACAGAGGATTGGGCTGATCATATTGATTGCTCAGGCTCTGCGGGAAGCAAACTTCAGCTGCATACCATGAACAAGCAAACTCCTGCTCTTTAAAGCTCCTCCTGATTATATTCATTGGCTTTCTAAAGAGTGAGGATGTAAATCTGTATTAAAAATAGAGAGACTAAAATTGTGAACACAACATTTTTCTTCTGTGGGTTTAGATCTACTCTTGTTCATAACCTAGTGGTTATTCATAATCCTGGCAGTTCCAATGAGATCAGTAGATTTTACCCTACTGGAAAAAACGCAGAGAGGTTCAGGATTTGCACAGAGTTCCGTCCTCTGTAGCTTTGGCTTTAGGGGCCGCAGTCATCCTTCTCCATGTCAAAGCCAGGAGTGGTGCACATCACCCTTCAAATACCTATTCTTCTAAAACAAATGTCTTTTTTCCTCTTAGAGGCCAGCGGGTACCAGTGGTTCTGAGCTTTCCTCCTCTGCTGCAATTTCTGTAGGTTTTCCTCTGCAAAAACTTCATCATTTCTAAGCTCGCCATTTCTCTCAGTCACTCACTGTCTGTCTTTAAAAATAGTTTCACTTGTGCATTGCTCAATCAATGCTATTCTTATAGTCTTCTATTTTTGGGGCTGGAATTTTAGACCTGTAAGATGGCTGCGAGTAGTGGCCATTGCTGAGAACCAGTGAGCTCCGGGATCCTCGGAACTGGGGAGCGACTGGGGTGACTCCTGCTGTTTGCTCTGCCTGCCAGACCTTCCCATCGGCCAGCTCCGGCGTGGGCCGGGAGCCAGCTCAGGTCCGGTGTTAAAGGCTGAGCTCCAGCATCAGAGCCCTTCCAAATCGCCTCAAAATGCTGCCCTGGATTTTTCAGTGCGTAGGTATGTTTTCCTATTAGCTTCCATTTTTCCTTGGCGTGGAACTGGGGATCTGGCAGAGGGCAAGTGAGTGTGAGGAGGATGGAGGAAGGCTCAGGCTGATGGAAAAGTGCTTCACGTGTGCGTGTGGTGCGTGGGACGCGGGCAGCAGGGACATGGGTGAAGCGCATGCACTTGGCTGCATGGTGCTGGTGCTCCTTGCCACAGGGCCTGCGGCCTTTAAAGCGTAAAATGGTTAATAATGTTTTCTATGTTATTTTGGTATAAATAAGGAAGCGTAGCATGTAGCCATCTTTACAGTCAGCCGTTTTCAGTTCCTCTTTATCTCTGATCCGCCCTCGGACACAAGAACCCCTGTGGGCCCATGCAGCTCAGGACCAGTCCATGGTCACTTCAGAAGTCATGTGAGTCATTTAGTTGACCAGATTTTACTGGAAGACACTGTTCTGATTTCAGTAACAGAAGTACACAAACAATGGAAACCATGCAGATTTGAAATGTTCGCTTTTTAATTTGATTAGCAGCAGGATCCATTTTTTGCTGTTACTTTCACACAATACTTTCAAGTAATTTTTTGCAGTTCCTTAATTTTAACATTTCACTGGAAATTTGTTGCTATAGCTCTGATACGATTACAGTTGAAATCAGCACATTAGACAATGATAGGATTACATCAATTACAGTAGAGAAAATCCTGACCGTAGAGGCTGTGATGAAGGGTGGGGTGGGAAATAGCGCTGGAAGATAAGCTCCACCGCGGCTGGTGCAGCCAGACAACGGCTCAGTTCCAGACCAGTTGAAAATAATGGCTAGGAAAGACGTGTTCAGTGATTGAATCCCCCTCACTGCTTGTGTGGTTTTAGAGCTAGTGCCATAGGCCCTGGTGCGTGGAATGCCTCTGCACAGAACCGGTGGTGCCCCGTCTCGGTGGGATCCACACAACAGCACTTGCCCCCTACTGCTGGTACTGGAGAGGAACAGGCCAATGACCCTTCCTGTAGTCAAAGGTCCCAGGCAGGAGAAGGGGAAATGAGGTCATGAAAAGTGACCATGGCTTGAATTCGGTGAATTCAGCTGCATTAGCATGATGCTTCCATTGAGGGAAAGTGTGTAATGTCTTTGCAATGCGTTGGACTTTCCAGTGGCATCCCACTGCAGAAGATGACATCTACTGCCTACCTCCTAGTGGCATTCCTGTGCTGCTAATTGTGTGACTCCTGCTCATTTAGTGGTGAGACAGAGATTTAAGCTGAAAATCAGGGATTCAAACCCAGTGAATAAACCATCTGGTCTTTCCTGGGGAGACCACATGAATAATCAATGATGTTAATCACGTGAACAGATGCTGAAGGATTAGATGTTTTTGCTCCGGCAGTGTAAAGATTCCTTATCATGGAAAAGTGGTTTTATATTGCCTTTACCAGCTCTCAGAACGATATGAGTCGTTCTGCCTCTCTGTGGTGAGCGTACCTGCCTGCGGGGGCTGTCTCAGTATCCTGCCTGCTGAACATCCTTTTGATTTACGCTTGTTAAAGCATGCGCGCGGTCGTTGTGGTGTTTCTCAGCTTCTGGTAATTCTGGGCTAACTTTACAAGAGTTGAGCTGAATCCAGTCCTGGCCATATTTCTCTCTGTACGTGTTGTAATAATCTCTTCCTCCTCCCTTTGCCGCCGTCTCTCCTGGCAGTCTGTGACCGCTGCCCTCCGCTGCTCTAGAGCCCGGTTATCACAGTTTCGCAGCAGCAAACCGAGAAAATATGGCAAAACTTGGAAGGGAGAAACCAGGTTTATTTGATGAGTTTCTAACATGAATATGTTTAAAATCAAATATAGTTAAGAAAACCCATGTTATTGGCAGGACAATCCATGCAGAAGATACTCTTGTCACCAGAATAATTTGCCACGTTCTGGTCATTTTTGGTAACAAACCCAGATCTATTAGCGGCTGACTAAACGGGCAATAATCAACTAATAGCACAAGGGCCGGACGTGGCTGTGTGGTGTCTTTCACAAGGATGGAAGGTACAGTTTTTCTTAAAAATGTTTTAGTTTTGTTTTTAACATTTTACATGCATATTTTCTGTCAATCTGGGTCCAGAAATTTCTCTTAAGAGTTTGGAATGAATGAAGCACCTGAAAAAGGTGCTTGTACTTTTGCAGGGTCTTAATAATATTCTCAGAGGAGTAGCCACTGATAAGCAGGACCTACACAGGTGAAGTGTAAAGCTGCACCAGTTGTGTTTCCGTTGATTACGCAGCCCATTCAGGTTGTTAGAAGATGGGTGTTCATTAGCGATCGCTGTGTGAAGTCACAGCCACAGTAGCCCGGACTCCAGATGCCAGAAGTCAAACCACAGCCAGAGCTGAGAACACAAAGTACAATACATAGAGAGGGATTTTGAAATGCTGTTTTAGTGAACTTTTCATAGCAGTGAAAATGATGTAACCTTTTAAGGAGTTTGAGGTACAGTATGTCAGTTGCTGAAATGCTTAAAAATAAACCGCAGCACACTCCTTTCCACGGGCTGGGAAATGGGAGTGCAGGGCCGTGCAAAGCCTCGGCCAGGGGCGCGCGGCAGCCTCCAGCGGGTCGGAAGCGCGTCCCAGGGGTCCGAGGCCCGGCGCTGGTGTTAATCAGCGAGGCTGCTGCTTTCTGAGCAGCGTTACGTCTTGTATAATAGTTGCAGCCTGGTGTCATTTTTCTGCTTTTTCTCAGCTGGGAGGGCAGGGAGAAGTGGCCGTTTCGCTCGCTAGGTGACAGTTTTCCGTACTGCTCACTGGGAGAGACGAGTTACCAGAAGTGCCCTACAGAGAGAACAGTGCTTGTTGCTGGGAAGTTACACGGTCAAGTGTCCAAGCCCAAAACCACAATGTACTATTTGCTTTAGACAGTCATGCGATAACGCGTTTCTTTCTGTTGTAAGCTGTTAAAAATAAAACAAGGATGCAGAAAATAAATGTTAGAACAGAAGGAGGGCTCTGACTTTCCACATAGCTAAACCAGCAGGGTGGCAGCCCTCGGAGCAGAGCAAAATTATAATTCAGGGAGTGATTTCTTTTTGCCCAAATTTAAAGAAATCGTCACATCATTTCCCTACATTTTTAAAATAAATGTTTAAATCGGCTCTGAGTGTCACGTTGGATGCTGGCCAGTGACTAGGGAGCAGCTGTGCAGAACTCTCTCTGCTTGGCCCCTGTCTCCTGTTCACACCTGACTTGGGGTCGGGTTGGGAGCGGAGCTGCCTGTGGGCACGATCTGCCATTTCCACAGGTCAGGGGCACCGGGGCCAGCGTAATCCAGGTGAAGTTGAGTGGGTAAGGGCAACTGATGGTGAGCTGTGGCCTCATCCGTATTACGGCACACTTCGTGACACTTACCACCCTGGACAATTATATACTAAAAGCACTAATTTCTTCAGCTACAGTTTGGTGATCCAAGAAGCCACTGTGAAAGACTTTTGCCATCTGCGTGCTGGAAATACGGAAGGAGAAATGGGCAGTGGGAAGGGACATAGAAGGTACATTTTTCCTAGGATTTAAAACAGCTCCTCTTTGGGTATTGTAAAATAAATCATACCTAGTGCAGGTTCCCAATAATAATGTAATGCAGTGAATGGTTGTCAGGAATTTGAAATGGGAATGACTGTCATTGTGAGCTCCTGGTGCCAGCGCAGAACCTGCCTCCTCGGGGTATCAGCTGTGGGTGCTGTTTGGTTTACATGGTGGGAGTACACATCCAGAAACGGACAGGTTTCCTCCTCCTCCTTGTGGGCTTACACGAACACGTTTCCATAGCAAGTGACTGGAGGGCATCTAGCTCCAAAGCAGGCTCCTCAAGGGTTTCATGCTGTTTGCGCAGCTGGAAACTGCCGCTGCTGCCACTTCTGCTCTGCGGGACGGAGCGTGTCGGCCTGCGCAGGGACAGAAATGACTATCTCTTATGGCCATGACTTACATGTGACCAAGGGGGTGGATGCTGCAGCCCCACAGGTGCAGAGGATTCCACAATGTGTTATCTCTAGCCACGGACTGTCCTGTTTCCAAGAACGCTCTTCTGATGGAGCAGATAAGAGCCTGCCAGTAACTTCTTGTGTGAAGGAGTCAGAAAAAGTGTCTTCATCAAAATGGCTTTGTAATCGCATTAGTTTCTAAGAAGCACGGGAGGAAATATAGATAGAGCTGCATGTCATACCCTACTTTTTTACATATTCTTGTTAGGTAATTGTGTCATATTTGCTGTGTAGCTGATAAATTAAATGTGCTATGAAATGGCACACAAATAAATCAGGCCTGCAAATGCGAATGAGTGACCCCGCTGAATCCAGTGAGATACAAGCAGGATACAAGCAGGGCTGAAAGGATCAGCTGCCAACATTTCAATTTGTGTGTGATTTGAATATTTTTTTAGAACAGGATGGATGGAAGGTACCTTACGGTGGGTAGCAATAAGTGTGAATTAGGAATTCCCCTGTAATCCGAACCAAATCATCACAAATGTATAAAAAGATCCATTTATACATAATTCTTTAAAATATATGGAAGTGAAGAAGTTCTTCACTTCTGTCGTGAATTTCAAGCCCCTCTCTCTTGTGGTTAGCTCTAGGTCTCTGGCATCTTTCCAGGCTGGAGCTGAACGAACACTTTGGGGTTTGGCAAACAGGCGAGTGTGGAGACTAAGGGATAAGGGGCTGATCCAAAGGCCATTTTTCCAGTTGGCCTGGAACATTTCCATTAGGTCAAAGGAATTAAGGCCATCGTACCACCCTGCAATGTCCAGGCAAGGCTGAGGTCTTGCAGAACGTAACTAAACGTGTCCAGCTCTTCACAACAGCACATTTGGTCCTGTGTTTGCCCCCTGGCAACCACTTTCACTGCTTTTGTCATTATCTACAGCATCCTTCTGGGGACTATGGTGCAGGAAAGCATAAAACCAAGAAAAAGCGAAGAAACTGGATTTGCAGAGGAGCTGGGATCCGTGCAAGTGAAGGAAGGTCATTGTTTCTAGACCACGTTCCTGAGCTCCTCTAAGCAGGCTGTGTTTGGGGTTTCTGGGGTTCCGTGGCAGATGAGGCGGGTGATGTGCCGGTGTGTGAGGACGTGAGATGTGGGCATTATAGTGCTCAGAAAAATTCTAACCGGGGATTAGTGTTGCAATTGGTGTTTCGGCTGCATCAGCTCTGCTGTCGGTTATCATTCCTTATCCCCCTCTTCCTCTCTCAGATTTAATTTCTGCTGTTCCCTCTGGAGCATGTCTCCTAGAGACGGGGTCTGTCTGTCCCTTTGGACGCTGGGTGCAGTCCCCGTCTGTGCTCAGCTCTAACTCCCCGAGTCGGGCTGTACGCAGACAGCAGAAATTCATCTTGGTTCTGGAAATATTGCACTCCTGAGCCAGCTCTTGCAGAGGATTCCTGCTGTCATGTGGAGTAATGGGAAGGGCTGGAGAAATAGCCAGGGGTCTGAAATACACAGCTGTGAGACCTGCCAGAACGCCTGACTGCTCCGGAGGGTAGCCTCGGCCGGGCTTTCAGAGGCTGACGGATACGAGTGCCCAGACGTTCACCCGTCCCAGAGCTGCTGTAGGAGACCCTACGGCTGCCTCAGCCTTGACGATCAGCTGGTTCTGTGGAGGACAGCCGCAACCCCCGGGTCCTCTTCAGGCCACATACAAAAGCTGTGTGTGTTGCAAGAGGGCTGCAGACCACCCTCGGGAGCCCTTGATGGACAGCTTCCTGCCTCCTGCCCCTCAGCATCACCCTGAAATCATCGTTTCTGCTGGGCCACAGGCCTTCCCTGAGCTGGCCTGAAACACCAATGCTTGTTTTCCTCTTGCACTGAATAAGAGACTGACAATATCTAATTGTCAATACCCCTCCCCTGAGAGACATGCAACAGCATTGCTCCTCAGGGCATATTCCCCACTGCTGTATTTAGAACAGTTTGAAAAGACCAAGTTTTAAAAATAATAATCTTTCCAAAACCTCCCCACCCACCAGCACTCCTCTGCCAAATTTCAGTTTGAAGAAAATGAAAAAGGACAAGTTTATACACTCTGATGAACAGGAGTTCAAAATGGAACCTGAACATCATAATTCTTGCGAGTGTACACTGATAATGGAAAGCAGTGGTGATGGTGGCATCGTGCCCAGAGGGGCCCTTTGTTGTAGATGCTTGTGGTGGTGCTTCTTTTTGCAGTTTATATTAAAGGTGAAAACGTCTGCTTCCTTCAGTCCTTAAGACTAGTCTCCTCCCTCTCAGCTTATCGATGGAAATTTTAAATAAAGCTGCCCGTCAGTAAGCCTGCAGTATTGCTAACTGCAGATCGCTTGCACAGTGAGTTTAGCTACTTTCTGTTCACAAAACTCCCCCTTTCTGCACATATTATTTCTTAGGGTTATTTGTGAACATTTGCCACAAAAGACCAAGCAGGCAGTCTTCAGACTTCTGCTGCTTCTATTAAGTATTTGTAAAGGAAGGGTGACCTAAATAGATGGCATCATCTCTGTTCCTGGGTTTTGCAGACAGTATTTGCCCTGTGTATGTATCTAACTCTAAAGTGAATGACGATACCAAATAATTTTATTGGCCTACAAACACTTGCTTTAGAAAATCAAAGGAGGCTGAAATGTCATGATTGGATGTTTCTTTAAAACTGACGTGAACAGAACTCTTTCGTGCAAGTTGTCTCAAATGCTGTGAATGGGGGTGGAAATGGGGTGGAATAAGAATGGCTTTGAACGTGTAAGTGCAGGGGCGGGTGCTGGGTTGCACGGGACTCGCGCGGGTCACTCGCACGGGCGCGGTGAATTTTGCAGCCTGGAACCAGTCGCCTTTGTTCAGACTCTGCCGTGGTGCTGTCAGGGCAGTCATCTCTAGAGGCTGTAGAGGATGTTTGATCTGACATCAGGTAACAGGTAATTTCCCTTATCTCCTGGCCTAAGCTATTATCATAGATGAGTTCTGATATCACTGAATCCTCTGCAGCACCAGTGAAACCTCTGTAATTAAAAGGCAGAATTTAATCTTTAGATTTTATAAGGGTATAACAATTACCTTTTACCCATGCATATGAAATACTGCATCAGGCAAATCTATAATTAGTTGAAACTAAAACAAAGTGCATTTCTATTATTAACAATATTGCATAAAAGTCTCAGTGCCATAGCTGAAAAATCAAAGCCAAGTAACAGTTCAGAGACAGTTGCTGCTATAAAACTTTTGACCTTAGTTACCGAATGTACGTACAAACAAATAAACTAACCAGACAGAGATAGTCCCCTAGGAGCAATCAAGATTTGCAAAATTTTGGGGGCATTTAGCCAACCTGTAAAATTGATGGAATAAAAAGTTTGCATGTGTATGCCAGCTCATTAATCAGTGCCCTTCTTCACTAGCTGAAAGGCTGGTTTGTAGATTTGCTTTTACTCAAGGCATCCGTTTTTGCATCCTTTCCAGTAAATATTGCTGACTCGGAGGCTCCGGGAGTCGGAGAGCGTTTTGCTGAACCGTCAGGGACAGCCCTGTGTATCTTGCAGGGATAGCTCTTGAAGGCTCTAAGTCCCGTCCTGCCAGTTGTGTTCTTTAGATACGGCCATCCTCTTGGATACCTATTGCTTCATATTGGCTCAAAATACTGCTATAATGTCAAATCTGGGTAGCCGGTTCCCAATACCTTTCCTCAGTAATGTTAGACGTCTTTGATGGGGAGCGTTGCTCGTGCCGTGGGTCTCAGGTGTGCCAAGTTGGTTCTCCATCTTCCTGTGCTGATTCTTCTCCTTGTTGTCAGCCTAAGGCCTTGGCCCATCTCGCTTGGAGTCCTGAGGACTATCTCGATGACGGCTGATGCTGGTCTCCATCATTCCAGTCTTCCTGCAGTCAGCTGCAGCCATGCTCCAGTCATCAGCAGAAGTGCTCATTATTGAACCTTGTCTGGTTTTTCATCTTCAGCATAAATTTTGCTTTGACTGCATGCTTATCCCCAAAGCCTCTTAAAAGTCCCCTTTGGAACATATATTAGAGGCTTAAACTTACTGTCCTCCTTTCACATACTGGGGTATGTACTGGTACATACTGGGGACAGTTCAGGGTGGAGTTTAGAAAGTGACAACTCCTTCTTTGTGTCCATGAGGACACCTAGGACACGTTAAGCCTATTTTGCAGAGCTTTGTTCCCAGCTGGCATTACCTACCACTTCTGAAATCAGGGCTGTGTCTCTGAGCCTGAGCCCCCGGGGGGGGATCACAAACAGGAGCCTGGTTACCCCCCAACCCTCCAGCACCTTGGTGGTGCTGCTGCAATCAGCGCCGCGGGGCCTCTGCGCCCCCCCGGGGTGTCTGCAGAACGTGTGTTTGAACAGCCACCTCACCTGCCCATCCTATCCCATTTCAACACACACCTACTCACGGAATATTGCAGTTGGCTTACATCAGAACTAGATAAAACATTGCCATCTCAAACTCCCTCACGTTGTTCAAGCGTGAAGAGAAGGGTCCCTTTATTCCTGTTTTGAGGCAGTGTCACGGGGAGGCGCAGGCAGTAAGACAGACAAGTGGATGTTAGGAAACCGCTCGGCAAAGACTAGTTTAAAAGTTTACAGAAGGTCTTCCCACGTTGGGGTGCACGGAGGGTGGTGTGAGGCTGCCTCTGGCTCTCACCCTCATCGCTGGGAGCAGAAGGGAGGGGCCGGAGTGAGAAATGGGGTGACAGGCGCTGGATGTAGCTGTAACCCTAAAGGAGGAGCAACAGAGGTGACACAGCAGGACAAAGCATACTACAAGTTTTTTTTTGTTTTTTTTTTAAGTACGAGGACACAATTTCTCTGTGTTTTGGGGAAAATCCTGTTGTTCTCTTTGCCCGACCCCTGGGACTACTCCTGGGAGAATAAAGGGCTTAGAAAGCTTGGGAAAGTAGTCCCTCATACTTGCAGCTGGTTATTAAGTCCTGTAGGCAGAGCTGGAGGAACACAGGCTTTGTTCTGGAGCAAGAGCAAAGGGCCATCTTCTGCCCTTTACCCAATAATGTTTATTTCCCAAGTGCTAATCTGAATTAAACCTTTTCACAAGCTATTTTTGGAGCAAATCGCCTCACCAAGCTTGGATATGGGAGTCCTGTGAGCTAGGCTTTGAAACCACAGATTGCTATAACAAAAGGTTAAAATGTCATGCATAAAAATGACTCTTTGCCTTCAGAAAAAAGACCACACAAAGCAACCTACGTTTTGTCCACCTAGTAAGATACACATGGAGCTTACATCAATAAGCCTTTAATCGTATTTGTGTCTTCACGAGCTGTGCTGCGACTTGTTTGGGCTGTATAAACTCTTCAGAGCCCTGTCCTTGTGTATTTGTGTGAAACATCTTGCACACCTACAGAGCTGTATATAAAAAATAAATCCTAATCCTCATCAATAATCAAAGGAGGGAGCAGCTGCAGGCTGTACTTTGGCTGACCCTGGCCCAAGTGAGCTAAAGAGAAGGAAATAAAACCCCTCTATATGGCACTGAGGCAGGAGACAAGTGTCCCAGCTCCTCTCTGAAATGATCCGCGTACCTGTGATGCTGAAAGAACAGGGAGGTTTTTTTCTTCCCATGGGTAAGAGGGTGTTGCTCCAAGTACCCCCCGGCTCTGCACAGCCTGTGACGGGCAGGGCTTCTGCAGGGTGGCCCCGGGGCCGGGCAGACGGGCATCGGGGCTGTCTCTGCCCCGCAGGGGACGAGGCAGGGTGGCTCCGGGGGTGCCCCTGCAGCCCCACACAGCTCCCAGGAGGTGGCTGTCACCTCTCCCATATGGCCATCGCTCCATCGAAGCTACACTTCCCCACAGCTGATTCCACAGGCTGCTCTGTGGGATGCTGCAGTTCTGGGGACGACAGGAGGTGTGAATTTGCCCTGCTTTGTCTTCACTGCCTGCCAATCTTTGGCTCTTCCCAGTCCTCCCAGGGATAGTGGATACGCACAATTTCACATGTTCCACCACAGCTGAATTTTCCATACAAATCCCCACTTTACAGCTCTCCTGTGCTCTCGAAGATGAGAAATGATGTTCTTGCCAGTTTAACCCGTGTAAACTTCATCATAATCTGAGTTTGGAAGAGAATTAATAAATCCCAGTGCATGTTTCCTGGGAAGGAATTCTGGTCTGTTTTCAAGGCGATGATGCAATCTCACTGATGGAGTGAGAATAGCTTTTCCTTCAGTCCACACCTCAGATTGCACATGAGTTACGTAGAACAAGTGAAGTATTCCCAAGAACACCAACAGAAGTGCAGTCATTTTTTTTCTCTCCTTTTCCCACCATTCTTAAATCTTCCCTGTTCTCCCTTTCAGCTTTTAAAACAGCGTGTACTGCTTTATTTTAAGACCTAAATCCCTCCATCGGACCTCTTCTGCTGGCTGGGTGCCCGTCCTCCTCCCGCCCGCTGCGCTGTGGCTCCTGCCGTGGCCCGGCCGGCGGCCGTCCCTTGGGACCACGCAGAGCCCCGGCTGCGCCGGCCACCAGGGAGGCACCGAAGTGCCGCCGGCACCTTGCTGCCTGAGAAGGGATGGGAACTTCTGGCCCTTTTATTTTACAAACCTTGCTTAGTCTGTAACACCAATCCCACAGAACAGCCTTTCTAGCAAGGGGTAGTTCCACTTGTAGAGAGGTTCAAAGTTTACCAAGTGTTCTTTTCTCCTCTCTTTGCCGTGTCTTTCCCAGGGCCCTTGTTTTCCGTTTTCCCTAGACAGGAGGTAATTTAACACTGGTCTCTTAAGGTTACATCTGAAATGCCGTAGCTCTTTCACGATCCATGGACAATCTATTTTCAGACAAACTCATTTTCTTTAAAAAATGGAAATATTTGTTTCCCCTGGAGGTGCTTCTCAAAGACTTACGGCAATGGTTATATGAGAAAGTAGGTAACTTTTGGTCACTTGGGTGAGGGAAACAGTTCACCAGTAGCGTTTTGCACTATTTCGGGGTTTTTTTGTGGTCTGAACTTGCTTGTTCAACTGCTGTAATTCACTATCAAAGCTAGAAAATTGTTTCATAAGTGCATAAGCAGTACATGGCACCTCTTTCTGTGTGCTGTGGGTTGTTGTTAGTGCCTCTGTTGGATGGCTTTTCTTCTCGTCGCTGTTCCTTAGGCTGATCTGGGGACTGGTGTGTGCTTTGGGATAAATCTGAATCACAGTTTTAGAATATGGAATTAAATTGTGTGTCTTACTTGTATGGCTTATTTCTTTGTTGTGAAGCAATTAGTACATCACCCATACTGTCCACATTGTACTTTATTAAAATCTATATTGAATATACAATTTATCTACTTTGAGATCGATATTCACCCCCTGGTCTGTCCCTCCTGCCGGAGGTCTCCAGTTGCTGTTCACTGAGACCCCGCTGGGTGTTACTTGCTCTTTTGCTTTTTGTGCGTGATGTCCTGGGGTGGTCAGTGAAGGACAGCACAAAGCCAAGTCCAGCAGAAGGCTTCTTTGGCCCCCAGACAATCTTCACATCTTCACTGTCATTTTCCTAGAGTGGCGAAGACTGGCCAATTTACAGTTTAGCTTTTCAAGAGGCAAGGAGACAGAGCCCTGTTATGTGGAGCTCACTTCATCTAGGAAATACTGGAATTTTGTGAAAATAAGTGGAAAATAAAGAATTCACAGTTGAAACTAATTTGGAAATGAAACGTAACTTTATTGTTAATTTTGTATAAAATGCTGCCTGCAGCATGTTTTGAAGCAGAGTCTTCTGGGGCTACCCTAATGGGCCTAATCAAATGGGCCTTACCTAAGGCACAAATTCTGCTTTTAAATCAAAGCTTTCACTGGTTTAACTGACCTGGTACAAGTTTGTGTGCAGATGAATTCGAAGTAAAAGTACGAGACAGGATGTCTACTACTGCTGTGTGCCTGCCACCTCCAGCAGCTTAGGTTGTGTGAGAACAGGTTTTAAAAAGCATGACTGATTTTTACTTTCAATCCTTACATATATAGCAATATATATATTCCCTTTATTTATTATTACCTATATTTCCCTTTACATGCCCATCCAAGCTAATAACCTTGAGAGCCTTTGCGGGAAGTAGCCAAGCTGGACAGCCTTGGAGAGGCCACTGCTCGCACCCCACAGCTCGTTAGAGTTCAAGTAAGAAGAAATGAACTGAAATGGAAAATACATTCCAAAATGCTGAGAAGGAAGGAGTTATTTAGGCTGAGTTACGGGGACAGCTTCATCTGGTGGGTGAGTGCTAATAAAAATGCTCACGGCGGATAGTTCTACTGGGAAGAAATTCATGTTGTCTGTGCCCTTTCTGTCGCCGCGTGGTATGATTAGGCTAGTGAATAAGTGTATTTTCTTGGCATTAGAGCTCATGAAAACCATAACTGAATGATTTTCTAGAAGTAGGTTTCAAAGTGAGTAAAATTAAAATTAGGGTGACAATGGGACTTTGAATCTCACATTGTGTGTCTTGCTTTGGATGGGTCCCTGGGAATGCATAATGCAAAATGCGTCAGTGACAGATCAGCACTAAATAATCAAGTTAATTTGCCCTACCTCTAAAAACTGAAATCTGCAAATCTAATTTCCTGTAGAGGCTTTCAGTATTGTTTACAGCTGTACTGTAAAGCATATATGGATGTACAACAGGAGAGTCATCTGGCCTTAAATGCAGTTGATTGTTGGGCTCAGGAGTGTAGTAAAACTGTCAGCCAAACTCTGCCATTGAACACGGAGTTATCTGTACTTGTAACAGGAGCTTGTCAGTGATTCCCAGTGAAAACTCCTGGAGGCCTAATAATTGTAAAAATGCTGAAAGAGAATTTTCACCCTCATTAAGAGTCAGAAATGGGTTGTATATTAGTGGGCTACAGTCAGACTACACACACTGGAACTGCACAGAGCTGCCCCTCTGCTGTGGATACTGCCTGCCTTGCCATCCCATCCCATCCCATCCCATCCCATCCCATCCCTCTGCAGTGCATGGTCCACCCTTGGCCCCACCACCTGGCTGCTGTTTCAGGCAGAGGCTGTACTGGGCGCTGTGGTCTCCTTGTTCCATCTTACAGGGGTGGGAGCTGTAAGGAGTCCCCATGGCGCTGTGCTGCTGTTCTTCAGGGAGCTCTCAGCTGGAGGGACACCCCAGGGGATGGGGGTTGGCACTGGCTGTGCTGGCAGCATCTCTTCTGGAGCAGGCGTGACGCCTTACACTCCAGACTGCCAGCCTTGCTCTGGAGTTCAGAGCAGGCTCTCCTGGGGTCCGTCAGGCACCTGGGAGGTGGGTACACCCACCAGGACAACTCCCGTCGGTCAGAAGAAGGAGGTGACTCCAGTCCCCCATGTCTGGGACAAGTGCTGTCACCCCTGGGCTGGGGAAGGGAGAGGTGCTGCCCCTGCCAGGGCTGGGAGAAAGGGCCGGTGGTTCCAGTACCACTCAGCAGGTAGGGACGCGGGCAGGGGGCTCTGCGCCTTTGCAGCCCAGTGGGAAGCGTGCAGCGTGACTGGGGTCAGAGATACATCTGTTGTCTTGGTATGTGGTGTCTGTCTCAATGGGCTGATGGAGGTGGCTGGTTTCCCTGCGCACTCCTCCTGCCTTGGTGTCCGTCTCTGGGGGTGTTGAACAGGGAGCTGTGCTCAGGGCTGCAGCCGCTGCGGGACGGTGCAGCTCTTCAGTCAGCCTGACAATGGTCTTTGTGGATCTAATCCCTGGGAGTGTGAGTCTTGTTTGCAAAAGCGGTTTAAATGATTGAGTGCCCAGGAGTGCTCCAAACCACCCGCAGAAATAGTTCTTGCCCCGAGCCCTTGCGAGAACCTGTACAGGTTTCCATCAGGAGAGGTAAGAGTATTCCCTGCGCCGTACAGCTTAGTCCCAGCAAAGCGGGCAACAGGTATGCAGGAGATCAGAGGGGGGAATCTGAATTTATTTTATTGATTTGTATTTATTTCTTTTTTGTCTACACCTGAGTGCCTCTCAAAGATTTAAGGCCATTGTTTAGAAAGACATCAGTGGTAGAAGTACCAGTACTGTAATAGTCGTTGCTGTTTTCACATGTTTCTCAATTAATCCTCAAAACTCCCTTCATACTGTTCATTCGGCCTCTGAAAATAAGATTTCATACTTGACCAAGGAGCTTGCAAAGGAAGCAAATGTATTCAAAAGAGGCTGAGCCCCGGAAGTCTCAGCTGTGATTCATTAGTGTCGTAGAGACACAGAATCGAGCTGAAGAGGAGAGGGAAAGTTTCCATAACAGCAACAGTCCTAAAATGAGACTGGAAGAGTTGTCATCATTGTTTGAAACGGACACAACCCTGAAGCACATCACTATTATTTTCTAGGCTCGTTGTGGTGCTGGAGGCATTGTGCGACTCACAAAGCCCCTCAGCCACCTCTCTCTCTTCAGTTTCTCCATCATTGTGGAATTTAAATGGCTTGTTCTTCTCAGACAATAGTTTTGTCTTTCTTCCACCAATACTGTATTTATTATAAATGACATTTCTGCTTAAACAGAAGGGCCGTGATTCAGAAAGGGCAGCAGTGAAGTTTTCTTTACCAGACAAAGTAGAATTCCTTTTAAAGGATTAAACTGAGTAACTTCAGATATTTGCATAACAGCCAGACTTGTGTTCAGAGGAAATCCAGTAATTTCAGGAACAAATGAGTTTAAATTTAATTGCTGCTCATCTATCTATCTATCTATCTATCTATCTATCTATCTATTTTAATTGCAGAGGATTTTCTAAACTGCAGGGTGGCCACAGCCTTTATGCCAGGCTTTGGGTGCAGGAGCAAGGCACACAGTTCAGGGGTGGGCTGATAAAGACCGTAGTTCTCAGTTGGGAAGGGTTAACCTTACTTGAGACACGCTGACGAGTCCGCTGGGAGCTACTCGAAGCTTTTTTAAAGTGCTAATTGCATATATTCTCTTGATGTTCTTTCCAGCAAGGAAACAGTTTTTTTTGTAGAGTTGGGCATTGTGTTGAGTTAAAGTCAAGGTAGTGTTTGAGTGTCTGTTCCTCTGTGTGCTGGCCGATACCAGGGCTGGGGGCAGGCAGTATGTGCCCCACAGCCAGCTCCCTGGGTGACGCCCCGTGAGCTGCCCTCACCCACGACTGCTTGGGACAGGCCTCAGCAAATCCGGGCTTGCAGGACCTCAGTGTATGGCTTGCAGTTCCAGCCTGCTGAGTCCTGTTTGGGTGTTCAGGCTCCTGTGAACTAGGAAGTGCCCAACTGATGTCAAGGGGAAACAAAAATAATTCATCTGGAATGTGATCCAAAGTTTCCTGAAGCCGGTGCTAGAGCCTCATGGCTTCAAACAGCCTTTTGGTCAGATATGTCTTCTGTGGTGTCACCAATGATGTCCACCTCCCCTGTTGCGGGTCTGAATGCATTTCCCTCACCTGAGATGAGCAAGAAAGATCTTCCCAAAGCAACCTCCTGAGGTGTGAAGGACTGCAGGAGAGTTTCCCTTTTCCATTGATTTTGTGGTGACCAGCATCCTGGAGGAACATGCCAGAAACAGCCTGTGAAAACACAGGCTGGGGCCACCTGGACACAGGGCAGGGTAGAAGAGCAAGTGGAGACCAAAGTCTCCAGGACTGGAGGCAAAATGCCTCCTAGACCCGGGGCGAACATGCCAGGAGTGGAAGCTTTTGCTGGCAAGTGCAGGGTGAAGGTGCTGGCTCGAGGTCTGCATCCTCAGCTGGGGCAGTGGATGTGGGTGACAGCCTGGAGCAGCGTTTGAAGAGGGGCCGAACGCTGCGCCAGGGTGGCAGGAGTAAAGGCTTGGGTACTTGTGCCGAACCCCTCATTTCTTAACGCTCTCACTTGCGGGCACGCTGCTGGCGAGGGCTCTGAGATCGCTCCCGGCACCTCGCTTTGGGAGAGGCGTCCGACTGTCCCAGCTCCCCCCCAGCGCCACCTGTGCTGGCTCCTGCCTGAAACACCCGGCTTTGGGCTGTGGTGCAGGCACTTGGGCAGCCCCAGCGTGCGCCGTGTGGCACGACACCGTGAAGCAGGAACTCTCTCTCCTGCAGTTATTAACGTTCCCCTGCAACGTAAGCATAAGCCAGCTCTGCCGCCGGCGTTCGGTGTCTCCCTGGTGCTGAGGGGCAGTTCTCGAGGGGCAAATGCATCAGAGGAGGAAAAGCTTTTTGTCTCCAGCAATATTTCAAAGGTGTTTTTCATGTATTTGAAAATTATTTCATGTATTTTTTGTATTTCAACCTCGTCTAGTTGGGGGTGTCCCTGCTGACTGCGGGAAGGTTGGACTAGATGACCTTTGGAGGTCCCTTCTGGCCTGGACCAATCTATGAACCTATGAACATGCTGTCAGGATACAGGGGATCACTTGTAATAGATATCAAACGGAGGAGGCTTCTCTAGAAATTAGATATTTCTCTCCTGCCTTCTTTAGTTTGTCTCTAAACAAAATTGCTCTTTTTGTACCTGCATGTCTGCTTTGGAGAGACTGATTGTGTTGCACTGGAGAAGAGATTTGAGTGAAACGGTGTGTGTGGATTTGCTCCTTGCAGTTTAAAATTACAGATGAATTCGACCAAATATGATCAGAGCGAATATTTCTATATAATCTTTGTCAGTTGGATATGAAGCGTTAATGTTTGTTGGCTTGCTTCTCTCTGATCTGCAAAGAAGAAGGTTAGGAAATATCTTTGGTCTCATCTTTCCTGTTATGATAAATAACTGATCTGTGGTCAGAGCCGTAAAGTTCATAACCTACCCAGAAAAAGCCCAGGAACAAACCACTGCTGCTGCAACATTATGTAAAGTGGAAAACCTATTTTCCTGGGGAGGGGTGCTGCTAAAAGATGATTTCACAAAAGAGGAAGCCCTTGCTGTTTATCCTGCTTGATCCAAATGTGCAACATTTCCTGTGGCCAGATCTGCAGTAAAATCAAAGGGGGGAGCCATTTTCTGTGGTCTATTACTTCCTATGGCGTACCCATACGGGAGAGGAAGAAAATTGCCATTTGTTATAAAACTACTCCTAACCTTCCTTATCTGATTAATCAATTAAAAACAATGATGCATTGGTAATAACCCCACAATGTCCAACTGATAATCTGGTTTTCACATCTGTCTGGCAGAACCACTGCCTATTTTAAGGTGACAGAAAGCAGTTTTACATATTCTGCAAGATGGAACTTATCCTGAAGACTTTGCAAACACAGAGTAGACAGCTGATAAAATCTTTGCTTGCGGGAGGTCATCAAGTGATTGTGCAAAATAGCTAAATCTTGGGGTTTAGAAAATCAACATGACTATGTAGAGCAATTTAAAAATTAAGACCCTTGTGAATAATCAACGTGTATGACCGAATCTTGCAATAGGTTTGCAAGGACACAGCAATTGGACACAGCTATTGCAATAGGACACAGCATAATCACTGTTGAACTTGGGAATTCTGCGTGTTCAGGTACTGTATTTCCTTAGTTCCTGTGTGTTTCGATGATCCTGGAAGGTGCTTGGGGACTCCGTGGTGGCAGCTTCTGATCCCAGAGGAGGGGCAGAGACAGCAGCCAGACCTCGGGCCCCCTCCATCGCAGACAGCCGGCAGCGAGCCCCCGAGACCAAGGGTTAGTGCATGGACTAACACCCAGAACCTTCCCGTTCCTCGCCCAGACCACTGCAGGGGCTTCCTTTGGCAGGATACAAGTACTTGCCGATCACAGGGAGCCTGCGGCAGATGGAGAAGGCTATATGCAGTTCTTCAGGAGTGTGTGTAGTGCCACTGCATACACATGCACAATTATATGAGGAGAAAATTGTTTAGGTTACAAAGTGAAGGGCAGAGCAGATAGCAAATGCCATCATGAAGATCACCTGCACAGCTTTGTTTCCAGTCCCCAGTGTGTCCGAGTAAAATGACAAGTCTTTAATTGCACCCTGTGGTGGCTCCTGCCGGGGCTGGGCAGCGTTCGGAGGGTCTCAGCAGTGCAGAGAGCTCTCTGAAGGGACTGGCTGGAATATCTCTACAGACTTTACCACGGAAACAAGCGGTGCCCAGCGCAGCAGAGAGCTGGCCTCTGCTTTGGCCAGCACTGAAGCCGCAGCCTGGCGGGGGGGAGTTTCTGTGTGTGTGCAGGTACCCACAGCCATGCCCAGGGAATGTGGTTCTTCCCGTTTCCCGAAGCACTGAGGTAACTCCTGGATCCTGGTGGCTGGCACCCCCTTGGTGCTGAAACGATTGATGAAATCAGTTCCCAGCCGGAGTCCAGGGTGGGTAACAGGAGACAGGGGCAGGATTCCTGGATTCCGCTTGTGTCTGACTCAGCGAGTGATCTCCAACAGCACACCCAAGTCAAATCAGGGCATGCTCTGATCTGTCACGGGAGGCAGTTATGGGATTAATGAATGTTTGTCAAAGCTCGTTTAGTCAATACTGCAGAACACCAGCGCAAGTAACTCAGGTGTTGGGTCCCATTTTGTCAGGGACAGGCTGACGAGGATGCTGCAGTGCAAGGCAATGCTGCTGTTGCTTTGCTGAGTGAATGTTTCTTCTCAGTACGGGGCTGCGATGGTGTTTTCTGCCCCCTCTTTCGCTTAATTGGCCACCACCTCCATAGTTGCCGGAATGAATTCATTGAACCCAGCTACCGTTTCAGCTGCATCCTCCAGAGTTCCCCTCTCGCTGTGCTGGGTCTGCATCCCTGCTCCGCGTCTCACACGGCAAAGGATGGGCCCAAACCATGGAAGGACAGACAACACGCACGTGCACCAGCTACTTAGCACCAAGTCCCGTTCTTTTGGGATAGGTCAGATTTACTTTCCATGCTCTGAAGAGCTTACAGGGCTCGCACCACATTTCTAACGTTTCCCTGAGGCATCAGACTGACTGCCGCTGTGCAGAACAATGGGGTAATCAATGCAGGCACAGTGGGGCTGTCTAATTCGCCTGGAATTGGGACAAAATCCATGGGAAGGACTGGGCCAAAACACACGTTCCCAGAATGTCTGCAGCGAGCAGTCGGTCTGGTTCTGCGGGAGGGCAGCCCAGCGCAGGGAGCTCCATTGACGGTCCCACAGCAGCCCAGGAAGGGAGCAGGGCTCCTTCCCTCCCTGTGTCCTCAGTGGCTCCAAGGAGGAAATATAGAAGAAAATGTTCTTTATTGTTACTGCCTGCTCCGTGGTACCGGGAAGCATCTGAGAGACAAAACTTAGGGATGAAACGTGTGTGCAGAACATCCCACAGTTGGCTTGTGTGTGTCACTGGCTCCTAAAATCCAGATGCCAACTTCCTGCCCAGAAATCCATATTCTCATTCTGAAAATATCAAAATGCTGAAAGCAAGTGTACCAAATCTGAGACAACCTAAATGTGGATGTGTTTTGCAAAGAAAAAAGCATTTGTGTTTCATTTAGATATCGACCCTTTATATTTTAAAATATTTCTTATATAACTTTTTTTTTTTCTCTTGGTAAAACATTTTCAATTGAAAATGAAACATTTAATTCCAAAAACGTTAGCATGGAAGTTTTGAAATATCAAAACATTGAACGATGTTAGGAGTCATGAAAAATGATGCAAAGTATTCCTATAATCAAAACTAGTCCAGAACTGAGTCCAGTGTCCGTGTGAATGCCGGTGACCCCGAGCTGCCTGTGTGTGCTGTTCCCTGTCTCTCTCACTCGCTGCTTTTGCTGAGGAGGAGTTCATCAGGATGGTTTTGTGTTACCTGTTCCGCAGTAGTTAACTCATCAGTTGGAAGTTAGTCAGAGATTAGGAAACATTATGAAGTTATCAAAAAACTGGCATTTTAGGATGAAATCAGTTAATCTTTAGCCTCACAGGATAGAAAGAGGAAACGTAATTGCAACACGGAACTGTGTTTTACAGTCATTATCACTCAGAAAGCCCTTCAGATAATTCTATAATTAGCATGGGACATGTAACGGAGGGAAAAATACCTGACAGGAGAGGGAGGCGGTGAATGTTCTCATTCACAAGCCGGGTTTAGCTGCACGGCGGCACAGCCTCCGAAACAAAGCTCCTTTGAGCACCGAGTCGTGGTTCACTATATCTTGGGGTGCAGCCCCCCGGACCCTGGCTGCGTGTCTCGGCTCACGCGGCTGCGAGTGCCACCGCCGAACAGCACCGGTCCCTCGGGGGCAAACCGCAGGCACCAAGTGGTGATAGGGACCCGCTCCATCCAGGCAGCCCACCGCGCTCCCCGGAGACCCTTCGGCACAGTCACTGCTCCAGCCACCGCTCCCAGCCACAACCTGCTCCCTTTATCACACATGTTGATGTTTATACAGTACCTGTCACCACTTGCTTAAGTGGATAAGAATATGGATAGAGATTAATTCCTGCTCTGTATTTTGCCTTGAAATGTA
The DNA here is from genome assembly GCF_964106895.1 of Numenius arquata. Taxonomy (NCBI): domain Eukaryota; kingdom Metazoa; phylum Chordata; class Aves; order Charadriiformes; family Scolopacidae; genus Numenius; species Numenius arquata. Next base: position 20,483,676 of record NC_133588.1, on the reverse strand, counting down.
AACAGTGTTTTTAACTACTAATTCCTGAAGTGTGACACTTTGTAAAAGATCTACCTAAATCTCAACAACAGTTGCCGGTGCTTAGCTCAGGATTGATTTGCTCCAGCGTTATTTATACAATGAACAGTGTGTTTCAGTGATTTCATCTCTGCCGAGGAAACTCAGTTAAGTTTTTGAGTGCTCAAAATCCAGGTTCTAATGCTGAATTGTGTAAATAAAAGGTGAGCCGAGGCTGGACACTGCCTGTTTCCCGTCTCCTGTGGGATGTATTGGTGGGAAAACTCTTCAAGTCTGGTTTCCAGCTTCTGCAGGCAATTGTGTCTGATACTACTTGCATCTGAGGTGAGCTTTTTCTTCCCCCTTTTCTTTGTAGAATCCCGTTCTGGCTCTCATCCTCTCATGACCACAAGCTTTCCTTCATTTTATAGCCCAAATGTATTCATGGATATTTTATACCTGTTTTTCTTTAGGTGTCTTTTAGTTTCAACAGCTCTCGTAGGTATCTCTTGCCACAGTACCTACAGGGAGCAGTAGCTTTAGTTTAGCTAGGGGAAAAAAAAGAAGAGAGTCAAATTTTGCTCAGAAAAGAGAATGTAATTCGAAATCAGGCCATTTTCTCCTCCTCACCACCAGCCCTCCGTGGGTTTGCAGAGTGCTGTCGGTTCTGCCAGCTGCAGTCTCCTGCTCCCCGGCAGAAGGGGATCCAGGACGGCCGAGGAGGTGATGCCTGCTGCATGTGAAACTCTCACACGGTCCCCTCTTTAGTGAGCTGTATCCATGAATTCCAACCAGAAAGTGCTCACTGCAAACCACGGTGACCGCAGTCTCTCCAGCCAGAGTGCTTCACGTCCTGTCAGAGCCACCAGCGGAGGACACGGAGCCCTCCTTCCAGAGCTGCTCACCAGCGCATCCTCTCGTTCAGGCGCTGACGGGGCGTCTCACACATAACAGAAACCAGATGTTGTGCGTTCATTGTAGAATCGCGCAGCTGAAAAGAGGTTACCGAGTGGCCAGATAGCGCTGAGCAGTAACCGCTGGGAAGCGTTGGGGGAAATCCCTGCGGTCCAGGTTGGACGTAGCCGTTTGTTGCCGTGGGTTTAGGCATTTGGGAGAGGTTAACCCGGGTTTTGACTCCCCTGTGAATCTTGAGTGGTCTGTGATGCCCCTATGAGATGGGACCTGGCTCTCCGGGTTAGTCAGGCCCCGCACTGATTTATTGGGTGGACTGTGGCTATCACGGTGGCTGAGCGGGCATCGCCGGTACCTGCGGGGTGAGCCCTGGGCACGGCCAGTGCTGCAGAACAAGCCCTCTGAGTGTCCTGGTCACATCTGGCCTTTACCTTTGTGTTTGCAGTTCATGCATTCACGTGTGCACTCAGTGGGGCAGATTCTGCAACCAGACGAGTGGCTGTAGCTTCCATCAGGTCTGCGTCCGGACGTGTGTGACTGAGCTGCCAAAACAATAGTTTGTCACCATCAGCGATTGCTGACAGTATCATTAGTAATCTAATGTTATTGGGTAAACAGGACTTTTGATTACAAGATTTTTCTTCTCCCAAAGATTAGAATTTCAAGAACAGAAATAGTTATTCAGCATTTGATACCCAGCCAGACCAGTTGAATTTTCGCTAAAAGAAATAAATCCAGCTAACGCTGAGCAGGGATGCTTTGTAAACGTAGCCAGATAACTCAAAACCTTGACTGGTCCCCAAGTGCAGATAATTTACGATTTGAAACCTCATGCTATCACCACAGGACCCAGGGAAGAAGTTCAAGGGATACAACATATTTCTTGTTAGAAGCAGTATGAAATGACTCCCTCCGCTGATGACGTTCTGGTGGTTGTTACCCATCCAGATCATTCCATGAAATCTTTGCTTGAACTTGTTGACAAAGTTGCTTCAATATCTTTCCTGTAATACTAATTGGACAAAGTCAGGGCTTATGCTGGTGAATGGTCTTTGTTCATTGCTAGCAATTAACTATTTAATTCTTACCTGGAAGCCTTAGGGCTTCACACCCTCAAGGTATACGCTCGGTGCAACTGCTGAATGTAAAGGTCGGAATCGCCAGAATTATCAGGGAAGTGTCAGCAGATTGATTTCCTTTAAATTTATCTTGGTGGGGGAGACCGGCAACTAATAAGATTATGATTGCTCCAAAAAACAATTACGTATTGAACATGCTGCCAGTTGCTATAAATCCTGGAACTTTTCGAGAGATGGCTCCAATATTAGCAATGTTTTTGTAGAAAAATGAGAACCACAACATTGGCATTAGAAAAATCCTGGAAATTGATAAAAGCAAGCTTTTGTTTGGAGGCAGAGTATCGTTTTGGTTCTCACCTCCTGAAACTGAAAGAGGCCCTGTGTGGTTTCACCCAGAGGAAGCTCAAGCCCAGCCTTGTTTATTAAAAATCCGAGCTACAGCGTTATCTGCCCTGAAGAATCGGGTTCCAGGCTGGCATGATTCACCCGCTGGAGCCTGAGGGCTGCAGCTCGGGGTGTGATGACACAGGCAGGGAGTGGGTCTGCCCCGCTCTCCAGAGCTTGGCATCCATAGGGACGTGCGTGTATGAGAGGTGTCCTGACAGCAGCTGGGAGCAGAGCCGGTCCCGGGGGCACGTAAAGGGACCCAGTGACGGGCAGGGACCAGCTCTGGGGCTTGCATCTCCCTCCCCCTGCTCTTCCGCTGCTGAGAAGCCCCTCTTCCTGCCGGTGACAGCTGCAGGAATGCTTCCCAGAAAGGTATTTTGGTGGACGTTCAGTAATAGTAATTAGAGAAAAATGGGTTACGCTCTGAGACCACATGAACTGCATTCCCAGTCCCTGAAAGCGCCTGTGGTACGTAAGAGTCATTGAAGCTGAGGAGAAGCTCGTGAGAAGTCTGTGCAGTACAGTGCACGTCAGCACGATAGCGTGTGCACAGTACAAGTGTGTCCTCCCACAGGTGAAAATTGTCTTTTACTTCCGAGTGTATAAGAATGCTCCAAACACCAGAAAATAAAAAGCAATAAATATACTACTAAGCCTGTTAGAACTATGAAAAAAAAAAATATCTAAAATAGCGGTAGTTATTCTATAAAATTCCTGGCATCCCTGGGATGTGCTGGAACGACCTGTGTCTCTCACTTCAGGTTGTATCTCTCAGGGTAACCTGGTTTTCTCAAAACCAGCTCCAGATCAGAGAAAAATCCTGGCTCCATTGAAGTGAATGGGAATTTTGCTACACACAGAATCTTATCCCCAGATTTTCAAACATGAGGAGATGAAAATTTGGCTCTTAACTGTCCCTTGGGATTCTTGAATTAATGGTTCAACTTCCAAAAGCTCTGACACCCACTGATTTCAATAGGAGCTGCTGGGGCTCTGTGAAAAAAGGTTGTTCATTTCCAACACTAAATATGGATGGTGGAATCTTAAAATTAGGCTCCTATTTTTAAAAATCTTGGCCCAAATCTTTATTAATACCACACAACCATGTGTCCTGCATCTATTAGCAAATATAACAGCATTCAGATCCACATCTGCTGTATTCTCTAAACGTGGGAAACAAAAATGGTCTTTTAATCAGATTTAGATGAAAAGCTGTCTCTGAAATAATGATAGCCAGTTATGGACAGTCTATAATTTGCTATTAGTTAAAATATTCCCAAACAGCATAGAGGACAAGTGGTATGTGTATATACTGTTCCCAGAGAGCTCTGGTAATTGGAGTAATTTCAGCAATTTCCAATTTTAGAGGAAGTAACTGATCCCAAGATGTTACCTAAAGTAATTCTTACTGACAGTATTATAGGCTTGAAACATTTTCTGCTATGCCAATACCACAAACTAGCTGTGCAATTACAAGTGCATTTGTCACTTCTGTATTTATGTTATTAATGCTGGTAGTTTAAAAAAATGTATTATTTAGGACGGTCTCTGCCTCTGTCCAAAAAACAAAAAAAGACACTTTGATATGTTATTAGAATCAGCATTAAGTCAGATCTCCGATACGCTCTCGCCAGGATGGAGCAGGTACATAGGGCTGGCTCTGATCTGGGTGCGCTGGGGGAAGTGGCGTTACTGGTTCTGTAGGTGGCTGGAGTCAATAGCCTTGCGCTGCTTTTATATTGTCTTGGCTGTGGAGAGCACTGGCTGTGTTTTTAATAAAAATTCTATAGGGCATTTAGCAGAAGAATTAGTCCAGATGTTTCAGCTGCATTTCAGTTTGACTATCCTCTGCTTATCTCTCTAGAAACAGCAAGAGTTAGGGTTGCAAAAGATTTTCCATTGCAATCCTTGCTTTTAGCAGGCTCCGAATTTCCTGAACTGTGCACTTATGTTTGCTGAAACTTCTCGAGCTTGGCTTCTGTTGAGCAGCGAGGTACGGTGCTCGGTGCTGTGGTTGAGCAAGATCTCTCCAGCCACTTCTCGGGGGGGAGGAACGTTGTACACATTCCCCGGCATAAATCCAACCGCCTTGTTGTGAACAGGGCTCTGGTAAAAATCTCCTTCCCCCAGAATAGCTGAAGTGTGAAGTTGGACACCTGGGACAAACAAGGCAACTGTGGGTAAATGATGATTAGAGCCAGATCTTTATGCCTCTCGTTTTATCTGCACAGGAGCAGCCGCCCCGTGAGCATCGCAATCCCCGTTGGTGATGCAAGGGTTACCCTGGATGTGACAGGGCTGTGGGGGCTTGGCTCTGGCCAAAGGAGACAGGAGCTGCCTCCCGTTTCTGCTGCCTTGAGAACAGGTCTTCTTAATAGTAATATTGTAAAGTAGTAGCAGGGCTCTGTCTCCTACATCCCCTAGGAAGCAAGAGACGGGGGTAGTGAGAAGGAAACCACACAAAAGCCTTGCTGCGTTGCTACATCAGCTTTCTGCATTTCATTCCTGGAGGCAGGGTCTGGCTCCTCATCTGCTTTTCATCAGGGCTGAACCCTGTGGTACCCTTGTACGTTTGGGCCATTTGAGGCTACCATAATACAATAAATAACAAGTAAGCAATTGGAGTCTAAAGCTGTAGGATGAAGAACTGCCAGGTCCTAACGGATGAGTGGAAAGTCCCGGTGGACCAGGAGAGCCCCAACTGATCATGCAAGAGACTGGAGGTGTCTGTGGGTCCCTGTCATGCGGCGCACTGGAGCACACCACGCTGCTGTGCAGTTCATCCTCAGCAGCAGCAGCTCAGACCATTGCCCAAACCCATCTGCCCCAGCACCTCATGTGGCCCCGCTTCCTACCAGAGCTTTGGCCAACACATTTCAGGAGATCTTACCTCCCTGAGCTTGCTTTCGTAAGACTCCAACCTCTTGCGTCTTCTGCCTTGTCCCTGGCTTGCAGGGAACTCCCGGTGTTGCTGAGGGCATCCCTGTGTGTACATAATGTATGTGCCTCAGCAGTTCCTAAATATTTCCAGCAGTTTGTTGTGGTGTGATGCAGAGAGGAAGCGTTTGCGGATCCACCTGTGTCTCATGTCAGGGCACTGGCTCTCTCCACTGCGTGGCAGTGCATTTCCCAGCACAGAGTGGCACCGCGCGTGTGTGTGAGGATGGTTGTGACAACGGCCTTTGCAGTGGGGTGTTGGGTTTGTCTGTCTGTGGGTCCCTTCAGCTGGAGGGCTGTGTAACCAGCACTGCAGCGGGGAGCACCAGGCACGGCCAGGGCCACCAGTGGCCCAATGACAACGAGACCTGGAGGGTGCTCGACAGGCTTCTCCGTGGCTGCTCAGCAGTGTGCCGCCTCCAAAGTTTGGGAGATACCTGACAGGTTGAAAAACTGAAAACCAGAGGCCACACCTTTAATGCCAGTTTGGAAACAAGTATGAAGCATCTGGTTACCCCCGTCTGGGAAGTTAATCCACAGGGAGCTGAAAGCATCTGGCAAAGAAACTCATTTTGCCTTGGGCTTGATTTGGAAAGGGAAAAAAAAAAAAAGCAGTATTTCCAGTTTTTTAATCGGTCTTTGGCAGGCGCAGAGCACTGCCTGGCAGGATCACTGTGATTATAGGCTACAGCGTGCACTGCAAACGAGGACTTCTGAATACCCGCTCAGGGCCTGGTTGATGTGGGGCGTCAGGATGAGCGGGGGCAGAAGCGAGGGCCACATTTGTCTCCCAGTATCTTCAGCTATAGAACACAGACACGTTCACATTACATCAGTGTGTACCATAGCAATGTGCTATCCGTTACCTGACATCGTATTTTAGGTCCCGTTACCAAATTTCTCATTGGTCATAGCAAGAGCGAATGCAGACGATGAGGGATTTTTGCTATGTCTGGGTGGTTAATAGATATGGCCTGTGTGAAAGATGGATTTTCAATTTCTTCCTGCTTTACCAGGGCTGATTCCTTTTCTCAGCTTTTTCCATTTTAGAAGTCTGTTGCTACTGGGTTTTTGCTGGTAGAGTATCAAGGTGTTGGAAGGTAATTCTATTAGAATTCAATTGCTTATGAAGAGTTTAATACATATTTTAAAATTCATTATTTAGTACTGTACATAGGTTATCTTGTTTTATGGTTCTTGAGAAGGCGAAGGCAGGATCTTAGCTCTCAACCAAGGCTTTGGAAGGAGCCTGCTGTCGACACAGCCTAGGCTGGTTTGTGTGTTCTGGCTGCACAGTCCCTGTAAAGAAATTGGGGGGGGGGGGGCTGGGCAGCATTCTCTTGGGGCTTTGAACTGGTTTCCTGGTGAAAAGAAGTTGGGCACCCAGGTCCCGTTGGTGCCCTGAGCACTGTTGCCTTCACCTGCGCTCGACCAACAGTCCCTGTTGAGGAGGAGACTTTGCTTCCCTGCTGCCCCCATCAGCATCTCCCAGAGGCTCCAGGGGGAACTTGTGCAGGGGAAGGTGCAAGTGGGCAAGATGAGTCTGACATGTAAAACCAGAAAAGGTTATGAAACGTGGCTGAGGGCCTCTGGAGGGTTTCCTCACGGGGAAAGGCGAGGGCAGCTGTGCTCAGCGGCGCAATCGCAGCAGTTGATTGGCCCTAAGCCACCACTCTGTGCTGTTGCAATGCGTGTCCTGCTGTTGAGACACGCCATGGTAGGAAGCTCTGACACAGCCACCAAGTAACAGCAGCGGCCCCCGATCAGGGTCCTTCCTATTTTTGAATGCAGGGTAAAAATGGCTGGGAACAGAACCGGGAAACAGAATTGCCATAAAATGGAGAAGAGCAGGGGCCCAGGGTGAGGGGGACAGTGGCTCAGCAGAAGAGGTCTTCTGCTGGAAAGGATAATGATGGACTACGGGTAAGAGTTGTCTTGGAGACACATGGAGTGTCCACTAGGCACTCGCTGATGAAGCACACATTCGTGTGCCACATGCCCAATTCATCATCGTTTCAAAGCCATTTCGCCATTGTTTCTATTACAGCCCATTGTAATAGGCTTAGATGGGAATTATGTAAGTACATTCATTCCCAAAATGACCTGGGGAAAGAAGAGCCCTGACACGTTACAGTGAGAGCCTGAGGAGTGCTGCGAACCCCAGGTGAGGTGGAGGGCAGTATGGATTCCTCTTGCAGTTGCTAAGCCAAGCGCAGGTAGAAGCAGTGTCAAACCTTATTTTCAGTTATTTTTTTTTCTGGGAGGATGGTTGCTAAAGTTAGTATCGCACTGAGGTAGGCAGCGTTTCACCTTCCGAGCCGCCCATTCTGCTTGCATCTATTAGCACTGAGGAATTACTATTTCCTACCATTTGTAGTCTGTAATACCATGTGTTGATGGTTGCAGCCAGCCTTTGATGAAGATGTCAAAATGTTTTAAAAAATACAATTAACTTCCAGCTCGCCCACACTCTTATTCCACTTCACGCAAAAGCCCAATTAAATACCATTAGCTCATAGAAGGAAAGATCTGAGAACTCAAATTTTCAGCCGAGACTTAGCCAGACTTTATTTGGTGGTCATCCCCAATTCTGGGCCCAAAAGCTCTGCAGCTAAAATGGAGATTAGTGTCAGCAAAGTCACTGTAAAGATGCATAAATGAATAATCTCATCTCTAGCAATAAGGATGGAAGCATATTTAGGAGCAGTGCCTTTGTAGCCTTGTACATATTCAATGAACACTGGGCTTCCAGAGTGTTGATCAGGGATGGTCCTGGAGCAGTTGATTTACTCAGAGCATCATGACACTCACTAATGCAATGCAGATCTCTCTGCAAGCCTGTGATGTTTTCCAGAGCTGCTGAGATGCAATTTCTCAATGAAATCAGAGAGATGTGGGGACCTAGCATTAATTTCCAGCACTACATAGATGCATCTTAATACAGGGTTTAATTAATGTTCAAATTAATCACCAAGTACTTTCTTTTTTCCATTAACCCATATGTATTACATTTTGATAGTCCGACGGGAAGTATTCTACTTTGTTTCTCGGCAGTACTGTGTATTCAGTTTTTATTGTCTGTGATAAAAGCAGCTCAGCCTTGTTATTATCCCGGGATTTGGGTGACAGTAGGGAATGCATCGCAGCAAAGCTAGAGCCTGGCTGAGAGCAATTTTACTGTTCCAGGCACAATTACGTCCATTACAAATTCCAGGAACGAGCACAACCATAACTTTAATAGGTGACTGTGTTGCAGCAGCACAAAAAGAAAAATGGCATCCCTCCCTCAGCTCAGAAGAACAAAGAAATAAATAAAAGGCTTTTGGTTGCATGCTCTGTATTAAACCCAGGCAGTCCCGAAGGCATTTGGCTCTTCAGCGGGAAGCAGCCCTGGCTGTTCCCTGGCTGCAGCTCCACTAGGTTTGGAGGACTCTTTGGGGCCCTCGTCCCACGGGGGCACAGGAGGCACCTGAGCGGCGGGGTGCAGGGTCCGTGCCACTGCCGGGGGTCTCTGGTTCCCCGTGGAGGTGCTCGTGTGCCCCTGGAGAGGGGACGGCGTGGGGACACCAGGGCGGTTCTAGGTTCACTCTCGGTTCAACCGATAATGAAAGGGATTTTCTTCGTTGCTGTTTAAAAAGCAGCAACTGAGGCTTTGCTGAAGTTGTTTGCATTTACTTTCCACAGTTCAATTATTGCTGCTTTAAATAAAGCATTTTTTCACTAGAAGTGAAACTCGGACCAAGACCCCATTTCAGGAAAGCACTTCCCTATCCAGATAGCACTAAAGTAAATTCCTGGTTTTGAGCAACCGCTCAAATGCCATTGACTTTCCATCTCTTAAGAAGATTGTTTAGGCAAGTGGATGAAACAGGTCAGAAACTAAGATGAAGCTGTAAAAATTCCATCCATTTGCATTGCCCATAAGCAGAGAACAGCACAAACGCTAACCAAGAAAGAGAGCAAGTGCTGAAAATTAAACTGATCTTGGTTTTTTCAGCAAAACTCTTTAATTTAAATAAAGTTACAATTAGTGTAAGAAGTATGGGCATGATACTGTTTATTATCCTTTATCACCTCGTATCACACTCGTGTGCATGAAGGGTACTGGAAGGGAGTTATTCAGTGGAGACTCTTCAAACCTCTAACACCTCACTTGACAAGGGTTCTCATTTTCTTGCAGCTTCAGTAATTAATGCAGCTAATGTATGAAAAGGGAAACTGTCTATACAGGTTCTAGACAACATGATTTCCATGCCTACATTTTGTAACTTTTTAATTAATTTGTGTTCTTGAAGTAGCAATATTAACATAATTTGTTGCAGAGATTTAATCGCGTATGACACTTCAGCTACCCAGACGTTCCTATTTGAATAACTGTATGAGGTTACTCGTGAGAGCAGGATCTCCACGTAGAGCAGACGGTTTTTCCTTCCCAGGCGTCTGTCCTCGAGTAGCCTTTCGCGATTGCTGGGCAGCATGTCGAATTCATGGGAGCTGATGGTCCGGACTCCTCACCACCGCCTTGGGCCACTGGTTCTGGCCACCGTACCTGTCTTACACAGCTCCCTTTATAAACCAGGGGTGGCTGCAGCCCAGGGTGTTTTTCTGAGCTCAGCTGAAGTGTGGTGATGGGCTAACGTTGGAGAACGTGGGGTTTACCCCGCGTTCTCCAACAGCCCATCACCACGCCCAGGGCCATTATAGCGGTCTTCATTCTTATTTCACTTCATGGGAAAAAGAAACAGAACAAGGAGTTAAGTGCCTTTTTTTTTTTTTCTGTGTCAATAATCCAACCAGTTTAAATGTATATTTATTCTATGTTTGAAATAATGCAAACTATTCAGAATGCTATGAGAGCTATGAAAAACACAGGGCTTGGAAAACTGGCAGTTTTTGTGGTTTTGGGGTTTTGAGTAAAGTTTCACAACCAATCAGCCCAGAATAATGTCCGGTAAAGGCATTTCTGCTTGTTAGTCTATTTATTTATTTACTTTGGCTTTGTGAGCCAAGGCGAAACGCATTTGGAGGAAGGTCAGTGAAAATACTCCAGATCTGTGAGAGGGTCCGGGTCCTGCAGAGCGCTGGGGACCCGCTGTCCTGGTGGTGCTCGCCGGGGAGGAGCTGGAGCACAACCTGCCTGCCCGGGAGCTGGCAAGGGAAGGGAAACCAGTATTGGGGCCATTGGACGCTTTACTTTGGCGGCCACCGGTGTCTGTGTGTCTCCTCCTCGGCTGGTGGCCCTGATGGCGTCTGCCTCGCTGGAGATCTACCCTTCGCTTGATGTTGTGTGTTGTCCCACGGCCGTCCCAGTGCCCAGCCTGTCCCCGCAGCGGCGCCCGAGCCCTGACCCCTGCCCTGGCAGAGGCTTCTGAGGGGGTGGGTGCAGCCGATGGTCCCTTGTCCCCCTCCCCACACTGTGCTCACCTGTGTGGTACGATGTTTTGCTCTCAGGTTTTGGTCCCCGGGACATTGGTGTGACTTGAGTTCAGGAGGGGAGATCTCCCTGGGGAGTGTGTTTGCTCCATGGTTTGCTCAGCTCATTCCCGAGTTTCCAGCAGGAGAGGCTCCCCCTGCCCAGCTCTCACCAGGGGCTGCCCAGGGAGGGCTCCAAAAGGACATGGGTGTTCCCTGGGGAGCACAGGCGGCCCTGGGGCTCAGGGTTAGTTGTCCCACTGTGCTCCAGCCCCTCTTGGGCATGGCGGTGCTGTGACCCTGGCCCTGCAGGGAGCCGAACGGCTGTCCCATGGCGGAGCCTCCGAGAGCATCCGGAGCCTTGCTGGGGCCGGGAGCAGTGCCCGCAAGGGCCAGATCAGGGGTGCTTTGCTCTGTGCCTTCTGTTTGTGTCCCTGTGTGTGACCAACATGTTGCAAATACCCGCCACCAGGAGGTTTCTGTGGAGGAACGAACGGTCTTGAAAAGCAGAGGCTGCTCCCCATCCTGCGCAGCCCCCTGGGCTCCGGCAGGGTCTGTCCCCGCAGCCGTAGGGCCAGGGAGCAGGCACATCCCAGTGAAGACCTGTCATCCCTCACAGAGCCCCCTGCCTTGCCAGCCGGCCCAGTGGCACCCTGCACCCGGGGGACACCTGGGCACAGGGCCCTGGCTGTGCCCTGGCCATGGCATGGCTGTGCCGTGCCAAGGTGGGCACACACCAGCAGCCACCCTGGCTCTGGAGAATCCCAGGGGAGAAGCTGTGGCAATATTCTGAGAGCACTGCCACCTTGTGTCGGTCCATCCCGCGCTCGGGCAGTGCCATGTCCTGGCGTGGCAGGGCAGACTTTCTCTCTCTGGAGATTCAGAGATGGCTTTACTGGGGCGGCTGTTTGTCACCGCTGGGCACCCTCTCCGGTGGCATGTCTTCCTGGCCTCAGGAGCAGGGCTGCCTGTGCCACACTCTGTGCCCACGCGTGAGCCAGGGTGATGCCACCCTCTCCTTTGGATCCCGAACGTCCATAGCCCAGCCTGGGTGTCCAGACAAGGCGAGGAGCCTGGAGTGCCCTCAGCAGCCCCACGGAGCAGCCGATTGCTCTGTGCAATGTGGGAAGAGAGGCCAGAGGAATGTTTTGTTGGTTTGTTTTTCTTTTCTAACCTGGAAGGTCAGCCGTAGTTCTCCCCATCCTCTCCTCCCTGCCCAAACAGATTGTTGGGAGCTGCATGCTTCCATGGTGCACATTCTGCACTACATTAGTTTAATGGCACTGTCACTATGAATTGCAAACTTTCTCAGCTCCCCTCTGTGCTGGTGAAACATGGCAACATAAGGAACATCTGCTCCCTTACCCTTTGCTGGAAATGGGAAACATCATATTGCATTTTTGTTATTAGCCTTATTTGGATGCCAGTGGTTTTGTTTCTAAACACATCAAGGCAGCTGAATAACCTTAATTGAGTACTACAGAAAAAGCATGGTTTCATGCAAATACAGCTGCCAGCGTAATTATTAGGACAATACTGAACTTCTATTCCCGAGATGGGTTCCAGTTCCCTGGTTTTTATATTGCTCCCTTGCTGCTGAGCTTCATTATAAACATCTCCACACAAACCGATCTATAGTTAGGCAGTAAACAAGTTAAGTCCTTAATTTTGTATATTAAAAAGCCAAATAAACCTAATGATTACAACGTGCATTTGAGCCTTTATTTATACACAAAATTAATCACCTAATCTTCACTAGGAACGGCTACCACAGGTAAATCTCTGCCTTACATGACTTCAAACAATCCCCAAGATTTCTAGTGCAATTTCATTAAAGAGAACAGATTCCTGCAGCTCCTATGGAAGATGATAGTATGTGTAAATGGAATCAATTAATAATTCCCAGATTTAATTATAATGGATTCATTGTTATTGCATGATCGACCACAGCATGCAAACGGCAATTAAGCAAAGCACATATATGCAATTGTCTCGTCCACCCATTATATAGAATCACTTTGTTATTAAGCTCGAGGGCAAGTCAGAGACCAAGAATACAGCAAAGGCGCAAAAAATGGCAGGATCGATTCCAACAATTTTGTCGGTGTCTTTCTGCACTGCAACATACACGCGTCCTTCACGATAGGCACGCTTTTAATGAGCCTTCATGAGAATATTTTGCTTTCATCTTATCTCCTCCACCAGCTTACAGGAGCATTCCAGAATACTGTTAGCCAGGTGGGGCTTGCTCATTTTTGGGTAGCTTTGCCTAGATTTGGAAAGGTCTTTGGTGAAGCCTGAAAATCAGGCTTCTGGTGGGAATGATGGGGGGGCTTTTTGCCCTGCATATTTAATTAGGTTTAGTTTTATTTTAGACCCACAGCAGAATCCAAGGCTGCTTTGGATCGCTGACGAAGGATGTTTGGTGTAATTCCTTGGAGAGCTGTGCTCATTGTGGCGGAACAGTTGGGTCTGGTGTCGCAGGAGCACCAGTTTCTCTGTAAGGCAGGCTGTAGGAGCAGCAGAAGTTTCGCAGGTCAGGATTGTGTTGTATCAGCAGAACTCTTGTGGGGAAGCTGCACAGCACGTGCCTGCCCTGTCTGGCTCAGTCTCCACAACTAATGACATCTACTCCAAATTTAAAGCGGCGCGAAGGTCAGCAAGCCAGATTTAGTGGGGGGGTATCTTTGCTGGAGTCATTAGAGCTGATAAGCTTGGCCTGATATTTGCTGTTGGAAGAGTGAATATGGGAACAATTCTTCAAGTGTTTATTTTCATTTTTACAATCGCAGAACAAGGCGATTTGCAGCAAAACGTTACACGCAACTCTGCTCTCAGAGCGCAAGTCACAAAGGATGCCAGGCTCGGTGTTTTGGTTTAATACTAGAAGTTTGTACCAGGTCATTTCTGTCTCCCCCAGTACCTCCTCTCTGAGAAACAGACTCCCCGCATACTGGCACTGGTCTGTAGTGGGAAATCCATACTGATGGTGTGGACCGTGGCAGTGGTGGTATATACTTAGTTTTTCTTTCATAAAATTCATATTCCCCCACAGCTCTATCATATCCCCTGGTATTATTTCACAGGTCTCCCAATTAGCATACTGTAATTCTCAGCTAATCAATTAACACATGCCTGGACCCCAATGCAGCCTTGCCTATGCCTCTAGCAATTAAAACAAAGCAAAACTGCCTGTCAATTTTTGGATGAGTTGATATTAATCAGGGTAAAAGTTGCGGATGCAACTGAAAAGGGCCAAAGACTGTGAAAGTGAGGAATGAGCGCCGTCCTCTCGAGGGAAGATTGGTGGGGCAGTTTGTTCAGGGCTTTGCTTGACCGATTTTATTCTATTTTAACAAATTTGCATTAGTAACTTTGCAGTGGTTTGTAGTTCGAGTACAGCGTGTGCTGTGCTGTGTTTGGGATTTGTTATTAGTAAACAGCCCTGAATGCACGACTTGCAGAGCCGGAGCCCAGCGTTCGTTTTCCGTGCAGTCCAGCGTGGGATGTTCCACATCGGCACGTTTGGAACTCTGAGGAAGAGAAGACAGACCCGACTCCTCCTGGAGTTACAGTCTGTGGCTGTCTGTTGTATCAATGAAAGGGGGAAACTTCAATGTGAGCAAAGCACCCCGGTGTCCTGAGACACCAAATTGTTGGAGAACCCCATTTTGTGAAACTTTCGAAGCAGATTCATGTCTTGGGGGTGTATCTGAGACCCTTCCTCTCCTCTGACCAAGCCCGTTCCTGGGAGTTTGCCTGGGCTGTGACTCATGTGCTTCCAGTCCAACGTCACCACTTGCAGTAGGTGACACTTGGGGCACCCCTCACCTCCCCGAGCCAAGCAGGGGTGATGGCAGTCCCGGGGAGCCGGTCCCCACGCTGTGATGGGGATGTGCCCCATTGCCAGGTGGTTCCCTGCCCCTTTGGGCCCGTGGCCAGGCCCATGCTGAGCGGCTGATGGCGAGGGGAGCGGGCACAGCCAGCACGGGGTGCTCCATGGGGACGGGGCAGAGGGCAGGAAGCGAGCGGTGAGTCACCGTCCCCACGGCGCTTGCGAGGCGGCAGGGCCAGGCACAGCCCCTCACTCGGGACGGGCGGCTGCGGCACAGGCTGCTCCTCGGTGAAACTCATTGCATCTGGTGCTGTTCACTTCCTTTCCGTTTTTATCTAGTCTCTCTGGGCTTCCTGTCAGCACCTAACGCCGGCGGGGACAGCCCGATGCCCGCCGCCACTCGCTGCGCAGTGCCCAGCCGCGCTGGTGGGGACAGCCCAGGCTGAGACTCAGCCAGCGTCAGCCCTGGGGCGTCCGCCCGCTGCTCCTCCGGGCTCAGCCTCCCCCAGAGGTGCCCTGCCAGGGATGGAGAAGGGCTGGGGCACCCAAGGACCTCAGTGAAGTCTGTGACATGGATCCTGTGTTTCTGCCAGAATGGGACATGGGAAGCAGGCAGCAAAGACAAGAAAGTCAGCTGTAAAATATGGATTCTAGTTTTTCTTCTCACTTGTCTCCCCCTTTGATTGTCTTTTATTTGTGCTGATATAACCATTCACTTGAATATTTTCAGCTTTTCTCAGGCCTGTGAACTTTTGTTTTTATAGAGTGAGCTTGTTTGCCAGGCAGGTTTTCCTCAAACTCTCCCGATGCCAGTAATTAAGGGATTATTGTAATTACCTCACTGGTGCAGATATTGAGTATTAGCGCTTAGGCTGAATGTGCCCACTTTGATTTCCCTGCAGTGACGCTAGGTAGGCTGTGGCTGAACTCTGCTCTAAATGAGTACAGTGTCATTAATGACAGCACTCTTACAATGGGCACTTTTGTGCTTAAGAGGCTTTCTATACCTTAATCCAACCTGATGCAAGCTACACATGCAAATGTATTACAGGTACAATTTACTTCATGGCATTAACAGAAACATAAAAAGAGATTCAGGCTTCCCTGTGAAGTGTTTAATGAGCTGTGGGTCAGATCCCTGGGGCTGGCCCAGCTCCACGGGCTGCAAGTTGGGGCGTAATGCCTTCCTTTCCCTTTCCTGTGCCTGGCACCGGCCCGAGTGCTCTGCTCCTCCCAGGCTCGGGGGCTCTTCCCGTCTGCGCTGGCCGTCAGGGGTCACGAGGAGTTGAAAAACATCGTAGGCTGTTTGTGGGCCGCTTTTCTCCGTGCAGCCCAGCAGGGATGGCGGGGGGACATGCTGCTGGCTGCCATCGCGCCGTGGTCCGGGAGCAGGGCAGGCCATGGCCGCCCCAAGAGGACACCCCACCCGGGGCTAGCAGCCCTGCTCCCGTGGGTCCTGAGCAGGGGCATCACCTCCACCGAGGAGCGAGGCAGCTCTGCTGAAAGGGTGGCTCTGGTGGGTCGGCGTATCCGGCACGGCTGCCATCCCAGAGCCTGCTCTGCTGGCCCACATCTGGCTCTTTCATGTCTGGCCTGAAATGGCCTTTCTCCTAACGGCAGCTTTTCCCCTGCACGCAGGCTCCTGAGGCGATGATAACATTATGTTTCCCAGCAAGCTGTGTATGAGAAGCCGTGTCTTGTTCTGCATTTCATCCGCTATAATTAAACTGGTGATGAAACCGCTCAGGACCCGAGTACCCTTCCACTGTGGCCAGTACAAAGCCCTGATGTTCATGGGAACGAGGTCTGACCCTTGCTTTCCCGTGCAGATCGTTATTCTTCATTCTGTGCTCTGCCCTGCTCCCTTTCTAAACCGGCTGTAAAAGCATCTGTGCTGTGAGACAAACTGTGCCTGGACTGCACGGGGGAGAGCCCGCGCTCCACGTGCGTGCTCCTCTTTGGCAGAGGAGCAGCCCAAAGCAACGGCTATGCCCACAGAGAAATAATCCCTGCCTTTCTACAGCCTTTCATTCGCGTTTGTCTTTCTGCTGTAGAGGTTGTGTGCTCTGTGTGCCATCTCCACTCGCTTCCTGCCCCCGGCCAGCTGTGGATTGATGATAGCATCTTCAAGTTGTTGGACTTCCTCTTCTCGTCTTTAATCTCTTCTGGTTTCAAAATGGCCCCCGCGTTTACAGTTACCAACCACAGCAGGCAGATAGCGGCAGCTGGCAGACAACGCCGACTGCGCTTTAAACACAAAAAGAGAGCTGTTCTTTAGGTTATATAAGAGGATTTAGTGCTAAGATTTAGTGAAACTCAAATTTCTGAAATGTTTGGCAGTTAATATCTTAAATGTGCTAATTCTTGACATTTTCGAATTCACGTTGGCTACGTCTTGACTCAGCGGTACCTGCAGGAGCAATGAGAGCCAGTAACACATTTATGCTGCATAGCGTATACATTCAAAATGTGGCAAATTAAAGAGGATTTTATGCTGCATGAACTTTATCGACTCGCTTGTGATAGCCTCCCATCAGACCACGCAGTCCTTGCCCTGAATCTGCAGGGATCAGACAAGCACCACGTTCTCTGTAGTAACACCTGCGCTCAAAGCCAGGCTAAGCCAAGCCTAACTCAGCCATCCGGTTCTTCAGAAGCAAAGCCACAGGTGATTTTGCTTCCTCTTCCTTTCCTTCTTCATTAAAATCTGGTTTCACAGGGCACGGAGCCTGAAGGAACTGCGGAGCAGATGTTTTGAAGAAAGTCCTGGCCAGAAGCCACTTTGTGTCTGGTTGCTTTTGTTTTAAGATAGAGAGGGAAATGTACCTTATTATATATAGGTGTTTCTTCCAAGATGTATGGTAAGAAAGAACAAGTCAGGAAATGCAGAATGTCTTCAGTCAGGTGCCACAGACCTGCCCAGCTGGGAGCGCAGCCAGTGCACAACTGGCATAGCTGGGGCACCCGTGTGGGCCAGGGTCATGAAGACGAGAGGACTCGGTCAGTTTGCTGTCAGTATGCGCTGTGAGTTACAAGCTGCTTCTTGAGCTGAGTTCTGTGGTACAGTTGTGCGATTCTGCTAATGCAGTTGTGATTCTACATTATGGGCTGCCCAGGGCAGTGGTTGAGGCACCATCCCTGGAGGTATTTAAAAGACGGGTTGACATAGTGCTTAGTGACTCGGTTTAGTGGTGGTTTTTATCAGTTAGGTTGATGGTTGGACTAGATGATCTTAAAGGTCCCTTCCAACCTAGGCAATCCTATGATTCTATGATCGTTAGCATCAGAGTCTAACCCTGGGTGGTGGTAGCAGTTTTTGCTTCTGAGGTTTCTGCAGCCATTACCTGTTGATGTGCCTTCAGGACACTGCATAGTCTCACTTTCCTCTCTCTGCTCACAGTCCCAGATTGCAGACTGTTGTACTTCAGAGTTTTAGTGCAATAGTTTTGTTTAAGGCTGTCATTATCTGCTCAGTGCTTCATTGGGAGGGAAGTTGTGTTTATCATTCAGGAATGGTGGCCACAAGCAGGAGATGGATATTCAGTTTGTGATGCTTCTCCAGACACTGTACCTGAGGCCTCAGCCCTGCAGGACCTGAGTGCCTTGGGCTGAAGCCAGTTGGAGGTTGGTATGATCAGTATCATGGACTGGTGGAGGATGGTAGAGGGTTTATCTTCTCTAATCTGTTATCTCCTCTTGTCTCTTGCTTCATTTATAGAATGAGGACTATGTCATAAAAGTTCCTTTATCAGCTTGGCTTTAGGGTTTTTTGAGCAGCTTTGGTCCCAGCCATCTTCTGCTGGAACCTTCTGGGCTTGATCCAAAGCCCAATCAGGACAGATCAGGTCAAACTCTCTCAGGCTTTGGGGAGAGACTGGGAAAGATTATGCTGTGCAAGTCTGATGGCCAGAATGTCCTTGGAGAGCCCCAGAGCTAACCGGCAGCTGTAGGTGGACCTCCTGCCCCAGTGTGCTGGCGGCACGGTCAGGCTCCCGGGCTGAGGAGATGAGATTCGTCCAACTCTCACCTATCTCCTCTTTTTTGACTCCAGGAGCCAGGATGCAGATTTTACATCCTACACAACATTTTGCATCAGTAGGTGCCTCTTGTCTGATGCTGCCTTCTGGCAGAACAGCTCCTGCGTCCATCTCAGTGGGTTCTGCAGAGCAGCCCACCCAGCAGGGAGGACTCTCAGCCAGAGTGAGCCCACAGCATCCCCCTGGAGAAAGGCTGGCCACTCCAGTGCAGTGCTCCCCAACGGCACACGCCTCCCTGGCAGGCTCCCGAGTGGCGTCCACTGTGGTGGCCTCTATCCTTAGACCTTTTGTAAGTGTCTGCGCATCAGGACAGCGACCCAGGAGGAGGGAGCCGGTGCCTGAGCCCTGCCCTGCAGCGGCGGGGAGGAGATCGATGTGGTCTCAGCGCAGGTGTCACAGTGCTATCTCGTCTGTCTGGCCTCCAGTAATCACCCCGTGTGTCACACAGTCCTCTCCTCTCCTGGCTGTCCAGGAAGCACCACAGCTGCCAGGGGTGGCCAGCAGCCGGCTCTGAGTGCATCTGGGGTTTGTTTTTCAAAGGGTTACTTCCCCCCCACCCCCCTAGACTCAGGACAGGGAGACGCCAGCCGAAGAGGAAGGAGGCAGCAGACAGAGAGCTTAGCCGTGTCTCATTGGGCTGACACATGCACTCCCTCTGCCCCCACCTGATCTCTGTGACCTGATGGGGCAGAAATCAGATTGTCATTGGCAACAACCCACGTTGGCCTGAAAGCCACAGATTAGCTTCTGAGAAAGCCTGACGTAACTTTTCGTTCTCGTTACCAAGTCTGGAGGGAAGACACCCCCATATGCCTCCTCCCTCCCCTTGGTTCAAGGATTTCAGTTTCCACGTAGAAGGTGGTGTTGGTGGACAGGATCCACGTGCTTGCATGGACACATTTAGATGTGAGCCAGGGAAGAGCTGGTCTCCTCTCCAGGGCGCCTCATCCTTATTTCCCCATTGAGATTGTACTTTTGCACAGCACTGACTTTTCAGAGATGCTGAACCAATGGGGGCTGCAAAACCTCCGCTTGCGTTTCAGCCCAGATGTACTTTGTTTGCCACTGAATATTGCATCAGGAAAATATTTAATGGTAGGGGAAGAAAGAGTACCCCTTCTCTGATAAGAGCAATATATTCTCAAGAGTTCAAATCGCTACCTTTGCTTAAGCTAAACAGTCTTGTGTTATGTTGTGTTATCAAAGGCTGAATACTGATTTTTGCCAAACTGGTTTAAGTCCAGCCTTTCCCTACTGGCTTCGGGGAAGGCAATCTGGATTTATCCCATTGATCGAACGTTTCAAAGCAATCATGACTTCACACTTCTAAAGCTGTTACATTTAATCTCGTCAATATGAACTGAACACGCAAGCAGTGCAGGAACACTAACAAATGGGGAAAGTCTGCCCTGAAAGCTGAGCAAGACCTGCCCTTATCAGCCCAGGACATATAAATCACATTCTTTTCCAGCTCATTTAACCTTGGCCAGTGGCTTTATGCCTCAGTTTGCTCTGTTTCCAAAAATGTGTCCAGTTGCTCTCTTGATGCATGGCTAAGGCTCTCTTCTATCGCTGACTCTGTCAACTGGGTAGTATCCCAGCCCCTCCTAATTGTATAATTCTGCCTCAGTTTAAATATATTATTCCACTTTTGCTTTCAAATGAGTTGTCTCGGAAATGGCACTGGCACCGTGAGGTCCCTTTAGCTGTCTGGTTTCCGTGTGCTTTTCCTAGAGGAGCTCGAACTTTTTACTAATTTGTATCTCCCTTACGCTCCCCACCATCAGGCGTGCGGCTGCGTGTTGGAGCCCGTGAGGCTCACACAAAAGGAGGGAGATACCCAGTTGGGCTTTAATGTCAAAAACTGGGATCTGGGTGCAGCGAGCGGTGCCAGCAATGGGAGAAGCTGTGGGAGTGCCCACAGCCCAGCCCCATGGGTCGGTGCGGGGCATCCGAGGGCTCCTGCGGCTCTTCCCCCAGCTGTGGTCAGGGTTTCGGATCAAAATGTGGCAGAGGCTCTGCCACGGCTTTCGTGTTTGTTCTTTGGTGGCTGCTGAGAGCTCCGAGCTGGGGCTTAGGGGTGTCCGGGGTACGTTGGATGGAGCAGCAGGAGGGTGAGCACCCGGAAAAAAGGGTCTGTGACCAAAGGGACCTCTGAGACAGGCTGCTGGCATCGACAGCTTGTCTGAGCCGGGCTGGTCTGGGGGTGTGACTGTTTCAGTATAAAGCTCTTACAGGGACTAATTACCATTAAACCAGCCAGATTGTTGCAGATTAAATCCATGTGCTGCGTCCAGCCATGTTACCTCCATAAGGACCTAACCTGTGTCACGTTGAGGCTTGGGTCTGCCCAGAGCGGGACGCGGTGCTGCGCGGTCTCCGACGAGCCCGGGGAGAGGCAGAGCCGTGCCATCCTCCCGGTGTTTGTTCTCGCGCAGGAAGAGGGAGAGGATGCTACGATCAGTACTAATGTGTTTTAGATGGAGCCCAGCACGCTTAGGCGACGGGTGCGCACATTCCGGCGCAGCGGGCTGTACGAGCAGTGGCCTCACGGAGAGTGCAGTTACACAGATGTGTAGTGTTTCCATAATGTGCTGCTGTTCCAGAAGACATGGTGTAAATCTCTGGGTTTGCTGCAAAACTGCCCATTTTTGCTGTCACTGCCAGCCTGTTCTGTCCTCTGCACAGAGCTTGTTAGGGCTTCGGAGCGCCGTGCAGGGAGACCTCTGGCAGGGATGTGGGCTGTGGGTCGCAGCCCTGAGGGCTGTCAGAGGGTACCTGCTGAGGTGCAGCACCAAGGGCTGTCTGGGAGCAGATGCCTTGGCCACGCGCCAGGGTACAACCTTGTCCTGTTAGATGTTGAGGGGAAAAAAGTGGTCCCTACCCCTCAGAACTCGCGGTCCTTATATAACAACTATTAAAAATATTGAATATCGTTTTAAACATATGAATGATTTAAAGGAACAGGTAGAAGAAAAGTGTGGGTGGAGGGTAATGCTGTAATAACATTTTTCCCCTGAGCCAAGTGAAACATTTCCAACCAATGTCTGATTTACATATTTACATTAGCTGCATTTTAAGTATCCCTTTTTATTCCAAATTTTTGCACAGAAAAATCTTAGCTATAAAATAATCTTATTTTGCTTATACACTGATAAACATGTTAAGTAAGAATTCTTAAAACATTTTCCTTCTCTGCAGAGATGTCGGGATGTAGCAACACCATATTTAAAAATATTCTTTCCTCTTCCTGGCAAGATTTCTAATTCCAGTGGAGCATGACATCTCCTTCTGCTTTGATAATGTCGTGCATGCATGCGCCTGCTGTTAGTTGCAGGACAATGACTTCACACCAGACACAAATGGCCAGCAACTGGCAAAGCCAAAATAAGACTCTGTTTATGTTGATAATAGCTTTCCTCTGTGCTTTGTGTGCTCCTTCTAGTGGAGGAGCTAATTCCAGCTTTGGACCAGTTTGCAGCTGATCATCTGCTCAGGGTGGCTTTTGAAGTCACGATGTGCCGCGGGGCTAGAAGATGTTGGGTTTCTCCCAGTGCCACTTGCAGGGGTGAGCAGTAGCTGACTTGGCAGAGGCTTGACACCAGCAGCACTGCCATGGCTCCTGCGCCAGCTCCTTGGGAAGAGCATCCAGGGTTAAGCTACAGGCTTTTCTACGTCCTCTCTTTTCTTTGCGTGTGCAGCAAGACAAAGCTCTTCTCGCTATTTGCTTGTCTAAATGCAGGTATCTTCTGGCAGGGCACCACAGTGGTGCTCACAGGAGCAGCCCTGGAGATGATCCACACTTACTGGCTGTGAGGAGGCTGGTGGACATCGGGACACGCTCCCTGCGGATACGGAGACACTGTCTCTACGCCTGGGTGTCGACACAGGGGAACATGGAGGTGCTGACAGGAACCCTGGCCAGCGTGTACCGTTTCTGTGAGCAACAGACTTTAACCTTTGGAATTAGAGGCCAGACAAGAAATTAACTCTTTATAATGAGTATCTGTGGAGCATGTGGATGGGGAAAAAAATCTGCCCAGAGCCCATGAGGCTCAGTCCTTCACTCTAATTGCTGGTGAGGAGAGAGTGACCTGACCTTCCCTGACCTCCTCCCTTTCCACCAGGAATGAGGGGTGAGAGGAAGTACAGCCTTCCTTTGATTCCCCACATTAGTT
Source organism: Numenius arquata (assembly GCF_964106895.1). Lineage (NCBI taxonomy): Eukaryota > Metazoa > Chordata > Aves > Charadriiformes > Scolopacidae > Numenius > Numenius arquata. The sequence continues at coordinate 20,460,902 of NC_133588.1, read as the reverse complement.
CACCTTCCCCAGAAGGAAATGCTGTCCCAAAGCCTGCAGCCCTGGTAAGGGAGCCCCGGTAGTTGTTCCCCAGGCAGAGCAGCAGTGGGCTCTGTGTGACAATGTGGATGACAATCCAGCAGAAAGCATAGAGAGCATAGTCTTGACTCACTGCCATGGGTGCAAGAGCTGTTCTTTGAACCGAGTGCACTCCTGGGAACAGCTTTCTTGGAGAGGTGACTCATCGCTGGGGAAGTCCAGGATGAAGTATGGACACCGCCTTCCCAAAAGGGACAGCTGTGATCTCTCACACGGACTCCTCCCCTGACTGTCGTAGCTCTGACAATGACTTGCTGCTTCTGGGAAGGAGCCACGTGGTGCCAGTCTCGGGGACTTGTCTCCTCACTGTCACTTCCAAATTAGTAAGACTGGATCACTACATGTAGTGCCCCCTCAGAACGGGGTCTTTGCCAATAAGGGCTTGCAGATGGTTTAATGGGTCTTTCTCAGCAGCCTAAGAAGTTTGTGTGGTGATTTCCAGAAAGGCTTTTGTCTTTTTCACACTTTGCAGAAATCTGATGTACATTTAATCCACCTAATTCAGGAGTGTCACACACTCCATGGCCTAACCTTGGTTGTACAAGGTGATAGCAACAGAAAGTTGGTCCATCACTTCTCATCAACAAATTTCTCTACTACAAATAAGCCAAAAAATCTTGGGGAAATTCTGATAATCCACAGATAAATTCCAATAATCCACAGAGATTTTGCAGGGAGCATAGAAAACCTCAGAGCCCTCAGAGAGGGGCACCAGCCCTGGACAGAGAACAGCAAAAATGAAGGGTCAGAAAGAACCGGTGAGGGTGAGGAAACATGGGACAAAATGTGTATCCTGGGACCAAAAAGCTTTGAGAGTTTGTAGCAACTTTCAAGCGATGGACTGTCCCAGTAGGTGACTTTGAGATTTGGGCATCTTCTTCATCAGCTGTGGTGAGGTTTGAAGGACAGGGAAGAAAGGAGGAGTGTGTGAGACTAAGGGTGGGAAATTCAGATGAGTGGTATGGAGGGGCATCCATCCAGCATGAAGAGGGTGAAGAGTATCTGGAGGGCAAATAAGTAAGAGAACAGGAAGAATAAGTCTTGAGAGAGCACAAGGATTAGGGGACGCACAAGGACTGTTGAAGGACACAACCCAGGGCAGCTCACAGGGCTCTAAGTACATAAAAACATACTTGGCTCCAGAAATTTCTAGTTTGGAGATGGTTGGCAGCTGGGAGAGCACCCAGGGGAAATATTGTATGTGCTTACCCTATGCTCATACTTTTCCCCAGGCATTTTGCTTTTGCCCACTGTTGGAGACAGGAGCTAGATGGACCTTTGGCCTGGCCCAGTGTGGCTGCTCTTGTGTTCTTGTGCTCTTGTGTTGTGAAAGAGTTGGAGTCCTTGTGGTGAGTCCTGCGTTCTTTAGCACAAGCTGCAGGACAAACCGCGCTTATCGCGGCGCCATTGCTGAGTCAGGCAGGGAAGGGATCTTGCTGACATTCCTCCTCGCGTTGCGCACAACATGCTGAACACATTGTGAGGAGAAGACTCTGTCTTTCCCAAAACCAGCTGGGCTCTTCACCGAGACGGCTCTTGTGTAGCTAGAGAGCATTGCTGCGGGTGTTGCTGGTCCAGCTCCCGGCCGCGGAGGGGTGGCAGCAGCAGCTCTGTCTGACAGCCCTCGTTGCTCTTCTGGGTTAGTGGCCAAGCCGTGGGGTTGCTGGGGCTGCCTGGGGAGCCTCTCCTGGGCATTCCCCTCACCACCGGCCCACTGCGGCCCAGTACCCTCCGTGCTTTGCCCCGTCACCCACAACGTGCTTATGAGGCTGATTTTGTTCCCTGCGGGGACGGAGGAGCTGGTGGATCCCATCATTCCTCTCTCTTTGCTAGCATCTTGGTGGCTGGGGACAGGAGAGCTTTCTGAACCTCCCCTCTGGACCTTTTGGCTGCCTCCCTCCTCCCTGACTTCTTTGGCTTGGTACTCCCAGCTCTCTTGAGGTTGTCATTAGCTCCCATGATTAGTGCTATCCTGTTTTGTCTCTCGGGGCTGGCGTTACCAAGAGGGGTCTCCATTTTGCCAGGAATATTGTGGCACTTTTTAAAAATCAGTGTCTCCCAAGGAGGCAAAGGTAGTTAGAACCTCCTGATAGCTGTACTCACCTTCTTTTGCCTTCCTGCTTTTCCTTCCTTACTCATTCCCATGGTGAGGATGACAATATTTCTATCTATTAACAGGTGGGAAGAAGGGGAATCTGCTTTCAGAGTAAATGGGAGGACAAGGAGGGTCAGAGCAATGTTTATACACATATACAGTAATTTCTCCTCAGTGTATGAACTATATATATCTACAGTACATTTCTTCTAAGGCCAATGTTTTTCTCTGCAAAGCTCGGACCCCACTTAGGGGAGAAACAAGGCTTGCCAATAACTGGATTCAATTTATAAGAAACTAGGTGGAAATAATGATGAGGAAATGAGAAAAATAAGCTTTTGATGAAATAATTAATGACTAGTTGTGACACAATCTCACAGCAGCAATCCAAGGCTCGGGGAGATCAGAGGAGCCCATCCGCTGCCAGACAATGCTTACCATGCAAAGCCAAGCAGCCTCCTGTTTGCAATTTAAAATCATAACCATATACATGAGCTGCAGTTGGTGGCGGCTTGTTTGTTTTAAGTTTTCTCCTAACGCAGTAACAGCACTCCCTTTGCGCTGCATCTGAAGGAGGAAGGGGCCGGCGGGTTCCAGGCGGTTACGGAGTGTGTAGGACAGGTCCAGCTCCAGGGCCGCCAGCGCCGGGGAAGCAACGTCTCAACACGTGTGAGTTGTTCTGCCGCCGCCAAACTGAGCAGAGCCCTGCTGCTCCCAGAGCCGGGGCAAACGGCCCAAACCAGGGGTGTCTGGGGAGGGCAGGGACTGCTGAAGAGTCTGCAAAAGGTGCAAAGGAAAACCAGACCTTTGCTTCCGTTTGCTCTCACCGAGTCCTCGCTCCCGTCGCTGATATTTTCATGAACCCACAGGTGGACAAAATTGAAAAACAGTTTGCCCAAAATATTTTTTGCGGAAGGCCGAGGTGTTGCTTTCTCCCGGCACGCAGAGCCGAGGGTGAGCCGTGGCGGTGGGCTGGTTCTGCTCAGGAGCTGAAGGGAATCTGCCGTGTCCCACGCACCCGGCTCTGGCCCCGTGGCAGCCAGGGCTCGGCTGCGCCGACTGCATCCCTCTGGCTGCACCGACTGCATCCCTCTGCCCAAAGGGAAAGGGGCAGAGGCTCCAGGGGAGCACCAAAGGGGCTGCCAGCGCTGGGGGGGCTGCTCAGTCCACGGAGCCAGGCAACAGCCGGTCTGGGACCCCCAAAACCGCTGCCACACGGGCACATGGTGGCCACAGTGTGTGTGGCACAGCGTTACCTGTCAGTGCAGACGGAGCCGCTGCCACGATCCGAGTCCCGGCCCGGCCGACTGCGGAGGTGCAGAGGCCCCTCTCCCTGCCCAGCTCTGGGGGCACCCCCCAGCACCGGGCTGCTCCAACACCCCCCGTCCCCAGCAGAGGGGTGGGGGACAGTCCACTCCTAATCGCTTCCAGAGGTCCTGTTTCCAGCTTGGTCAAGGCTCTGCTGAGTCATTTTCATGCAGGATGAGTTATGGATGTGTTTAAAACCTCTTTATTACCCTTCAGTAATCCGGAGTTCAATCTTGCATTTTAAAATGTTGCTCTTCTAAAGGGCAGATTTATATGTAAAACACTTTACACTTTGGTTTCCTCCTAAATAATAACTAACGTTGTTCTTCTGAGTGCTTTATGACATTAGCTAACTAGTCCTGACAACACCCTGCTTTTCCATATGCACAGCAGAAAGCTTGGATGAGCTTCTTAGGTCTGGTGTTTTCAATTCTCATGATTTTATTGTGAGTCTGGGGTGGGCTTTTTCTTCAAGTCTCAGCTCCTGGAAGCACAGGATCACATGACTCTCTCACTTTTCATTTTTTTTAACAATAAATTTCTAATTCTTCCAGTTGCAAGGAAAAGCCTGAAAATGTGATCCAAATGCACTGCGAGGCTCTGAAACCAGATGCCGAACAACAAGAAGCCAAACCGTGTTGCCATTTTTAAATCTCTGAAGCTTTAAGGCGATCTAAGCGTGCTCCGGGTCTTCACCCATGTCTTCTGAGTGTGGAGTGGCCTGGCAGTAAATAAAGTCTCACATTACAAAGAAGCAAAGGCAAATAAAGTCTTCAGGGATGCTAATATTCTCCATCTCCCCTCTCTTTCTCGCTTCTTTCTGATTCTCGTCCTGCGTGTGCTTTGCTTTCCACATTGTGAGTAGTCACGTTCCTCACAGTGGTAAAGAAAAGCACACAAATAAATCTTTGCTGAAACAGAGCAAATTCTAAATCAAATCAAAATTTTACAAACAAATAAGATCAAGGTTTTAAACTCTTCCATCTGTTACTGTGTGCTTGTGGCGTGCCATGTGCGGCAGGCCGGGGCGTATGGTTCGTGACTCTCGGGGCTACTGTAACACAACAACCATTGCTGTCACTGATGCTGCTGCTACTGCTAATAAAATAGAATTGTTAATTGTTAAGTAGAACTTGTAATTGTGATCATCTGCTTAGAAAGGTGCAGGAAAGCGTGCAGTCGGCTTTTCTTGCTCTGTGGCGCTGCAGACCAGCTATTTCCACATTGTAAGAGAAGCTGGACAACAGAAAGTGATCAACGTATTCATTTTTGTGTCACAGATTTTGAGTTTCTTCTACTTTCTTACTGGTTTTATACTGACCCGTTTAATTTCTCCCATTATTTCCTGTGACAGGGTCGCAGATCAGAGACTGTAGCTGGCTGACTATGGGACAGCAATTCAGATTTGTCTCACTAGGTTTTTTGTCCTGTATGATACTTGCTGCTCTAAAAGTGCTATTGCTATTTCATTTATACATTCTGCATGGGAATCTAATACTATTTTAATTACTCTATGCATGTATTTATTCTTTAGCTACTAGAAAATCTCTATTAGACTTTAAAGTCCAGCGCTTCCCTGAAGGAAATATTTCCCAGCCTGCTAGATCTTAGTGATACAAGATCGTCTTGATATTTATTATAAAGCATACTTTTCTGCGTTTTCTCCCATGGCTTCAGACAAATGTTTGTGTGGCTCCCTGAACCAAATCCCTTGTCCCTCCGAGCTGGATAGTTGCCTCCCTCTCACTTCTGCTCGGCCGAATAGCATCTTCTTCTCCTTTGAGCACTTCAGGCATAGAATCATAGAATGGTTAGAGTTGGAAGGGACCTTAAACATCATTGAGTTCCAACCCCCCTGCCCTGGGCAGGGACACCTCCCACTAGACCAGGTTGCTCAAAGCCCCATCCAGTCGTGCTTGCTGCTCTTTAAACCGTTCTCCCTCTTTGCCCACGTGTTTACAGGCAGAGTAGAAAGATCCCTGTTGCAGGTAGAATCAAAAGCAGTGGCGGTTTCCATCTTGCAATGGACAGGTAATGTATTACCGCACCTTCTCAGGCCGGGTGGCCAGCGGGAGCCGGGGGGGCTCCCCGAGCCAGCGTGGGAGCTCTGCCATAATCCCCCTGCTCTAAGAGCTGGTGTAAGGGCCCGTGTGAGTGGGCCATGAGTGAGAGCAAAATCTGCTCTAATTTTGCAAATCTTTATTTTTGTTTCAGACAGTCCTGTTCTACGTATGCTCTTGTCGAAGGCAGCCCCTGCTTCGGGGAGAGCGAGACCAGCACAGAGCGCTCCTGACGGTCCCTTCAGACATCCTGAGAGAGAGCAAGAGTGCAAGAAAGCAGCCACAACATTGACAGGGAACTTTTCCGAACCCAGGAGCAGAGGCGTACTGGAAGGAGAAGAGCCTTAACATGTGAGTAAAAATTAATGAATGATTCTAAAATGGCTGGACTAAAATTTCCCGCTGAGGAAAGTGCCCCAGCCTCCAGCCGGTGAATTTGCTGATATCACACCAGTGAATTACTATCAAGCACTCGAGAACTACCAGCGGGTCCTTCCCAGCAGGGAGCTGACTTCCTGCGAGACCCTCTCCTCTCCCCTTCCCGCAGTAAGAGCCCCCTTCCCGGGGGTTTGCCTGGCTGTGAGCTGGCTGGGGGGGTGTGACCGGCAGCCCTGGCAGTGCCAGCCTCCCGGCGCGGAGCAGGCTGACAGGGTTCTTGGACAATACAAGGCAAGGAGGGAGTAAATTTATATAGGGATTGTTTAACATTAACATTAGGTATCTAACCAGATTGGCATTTTTTTGCATGCACTCTAGTATAGAAGGAAAGATAGGATATTAAGTCAAAAGGCTGTGGTTACATCATAAGGGCTGATAACAAGTTTATGAACCGATAGATAGGTGTTGATATGCCTCAGAGGACTGGCTGCTCATTTTTACATTTGTGTTCAGTAAAGGGTACGCAGACTGGAAGGCTGGCGTGTGGCAATGTTCTTCTCCAGACCCAGACAAGCAGTGGGTCTTTCAAGAAGGCAGTACCAAGGGGGAGGCTGAGCTGCAGGCAGGGCTGGTGTTTAGATCTCTCTATTTTGGCAGCTTCCTGACTTCAGGCCTCAGGTGCCTGTATGAAATGGGGGATAACAGCACTCCTGTACCTCTCGGGGTTTCTAAAGAGACTCTGAAGGGGTGTGGGATGCACGGGCAGTGAGCGAAGGCGGAGGTTTGTATGTACAAGGTACTCAGCTAACTCAGTAGGGTGATGATCCCAGAGAATGCCGGGCTGAAGTGAGCCACGGGGAAGGGACACACACGGTGCTGGCTCAACGTGCCGCGCTCTTCCGTGTCAGTTCTCGGTAGATTTACCGAGCAATTTCATTTTTTTTCCCCCTCTGCAGTCCTGCAGAGAGCGATTCCTGTTGTGATGAGTTAACACACACCTCACAGTATAGCGACTCAAGGCAGCGGATTGAAAGATTGATGTTGCTGATTCTGCAGCAAATGCACCCAGTGCCCAATGCGCTCAGTGGCTCCCTGCGCGCTGCCGAAGAGCTGCTCAAAGGCGTCTTGGTGAAAGACGAAAGGCAGCAAAAACCCCACAGCACGCAGGGGGTTTTAATAGAGTGTGTGATTAACTTGCAATCTATTTGTGTTAGTTCATTTCAGTATTAGGCTGCGTCATATCTTTGCGATATACAAAGCTGCTGTGAACAGATTGGCCTATGAGCTCATTTATGCCACTGTAAATCCAAAGTAGCTCACTTGAAAACAGCGCTTACAGTAGGTCTCCATCAGCGTCCCTAATAATTCATTTGTCCTACGGTAGGTTTTTGTCCTTCACACATGAAAGTGCAAGTCATCTTGTTTGTAATTGGTGATTTTTTTTTGAGGCAGAATTATTTGCTAAGGCTGTAAATATTTAAATCCATCTAAATATTCTAGAATGTAAATTCTATTCTATTGAATATTTTAATCTGAACAGACAGCACCTACCTTGAAAATGTAATATAAAGCTCATAATCTCTAATTTAAACTATTAAAAGCAGTCCAACTGAAGTTGGACAAGACAATAGTTATGGTATCAGTTCTGTGGTCTATGGCGAATAAATGGCAGCAGTAAGTGGATGGCTAATATCAAACCAGGAGATGACCTCCATCACCTGTACAAAGCTGGCCATGCCTTTCAGAAATTCGTCCTTCAGGAGCTTGTGGAGGCTTCCCATGACTTGGAGGGGCTTTGAGCAGTGAGGTGTCTGCTTGGACAAATAGGCGAATCTTTAAAACTATGTGTTTGCACCAGTGAATTCATTCAGAGACGTTTTTCCTAAAGGGGTTCCCTGCAGGGGAGCTATTAGACATGTTTTAGCCTGAAACTTGAGCTGGCCGGAGAATGGAAATTGTGTTTCACAGACGATTTTGAGATTTTGAAATTTGTTTTCATTCCAATTCAGAACAAAACCTCAAAATGTTGAAATTCTCCACAAAGGAAAATTCCACAAAAAATAAATAGTTTTGGCTTATTTAGATCATTATAACTTTTAAAAATGCATATATTACATAAAGTAAAAAAATCTAAATGTTTTATTCCAAAAATAATTGGCATTTTTGTCCTCGAAAAAAAAAGTTGGTAAAAAATAATAGTTTCACAAAACATTTTGATTGTGACAGAATGACATTTTTGAAGGAAAGCTACTCCATTAAATAATTTTCCATCTGAAGTTCATTAGAGTTCCTATTACCACGTTATCCAGACCTTTTGCTGTAACGCGAAAACTCTACAAGTAGTCCAGGGCCAGAGCCACGGTCTGCAAAGCTGCTGCTCGTGGGCTTCTTATCGCTCCTTTGTGCCATGGCGAGACCTAGAAGGTCTGCACAGATGTCTCTTTCTCCTTGGCAAGGCGCAAGCAGTAGGGAGAGAGCACTTTTTCTGAAAAGAGCTCTTAAGATCTGGCCTGAAGAACTGGCTTGAAGTTGCTCTTGCTGCCACCGAGCCCCTAACACGATATGATTCTATGAGTCTATGAAATGTTCTCCCTGGCAGGGGAACCAGCAAACAAACCAGCGACCGGCACCAACGCTGGCGCCTTCCATTGAGAGGAAATGACCCGCAAGAGAAAATGTGCTTCTTCTCCGTCACTAACAGGGCAAAGTCCATGGCGAACAGGTTCCAGGACACTTTAACAAACAGCAGCGTCAACAGCCCATATCTCAGAGCTTGAGAGAGACAGTGGTGACGTGCTCTCAGTGCCTCTGCTGAATTTTGGAAAACTTGTGCTGTTCCAGGGCTATCTGAACGGACAGGAGTTCCATTTTTCATCCAAGTACGAACTGTTTGACACCAAGAACAGCTGGAGGATGTATCTCTAACTGAGGACTACCCAAAGAGGAGCTCTAGACAGTACGATAAACACTGGCCACACTGCATTGTGTCTGTACGAGGCAGAGAGAAGCAATGGGCATTGCCCTGCGTTCAGTGCAAAGGCAGTGAAGGCAAATACTCACCTGGGCAAAATGGATGTAGCTGAAGAACTTTATGGGTGCTGCTGCCTCCTTGTTTCTGATAAGGGAAGCGTATTTGGTGTGTGTCACGGACAATGACGGTGGCAGGGGGTGAGGTTATTGGATGACAAACCTGGTCCCACAGGTCTAGTGAGATTCTTGCCCTGCATGCTGTGCCTGAGGAGGAGGAGCAGCAGCGTTTGGGTCCCTATTGTATGTACACAAAGCCAGCATGTTGTCTGCAAGTGGGACATTGGGGCTTGGACAGTAATTCTGGAATATGTTTTTCTCCTTGGGATATTTCTGAACTGCAGTCAGCGTGCTCCCCACTAGAAAGTGACATGTAGGAGCCACCCTCTCTTGTTGAAAACTTGGTAGAATGTCTGTACAATATTATGGTCACCAAACTATGTCTAAACCTAATTGGTTGCATGTGGGATTGATTGCTTTAATATAAAGAACTGAATGCACTGAAGACCTGCCAGAGGTTGTGGAAAAGATCAAAGGAGGTCAGATAAAAGGCCAAATGCAGCTTCAGTGCGAGCAATTGTAACTGCAGCACTTTGGTGGAAGGCTCCTGCCAGCTCCAAGCTATGGCTGTGGTCTTTCATCGGGTGTATGGAGATGGGCCTCGGCAGGGCCCACGCTTGACAGCGATGTCCATCCTCTCATGGAAACGCTATGGTCTGGGCAGCTGCGTGGTTTCGTCTTCAGCCGGAGCAAATAATTCAGTGGAAGGAGCAAAAAATGTTTCAGTCCTCTGGGAAGTAAAAATCTCTCTTGAGAAATTTATAAATTAAATGGCTTAATTGTCAGAAACTCCATAAAAGCGTCAGGAAAGAGGCACCAACCTTCCTGGTAACCCCGCCACCCTCCCGTTTCCCCAAAGACCGCAGAGCTGTTGCCATCACATTGTGCCCCCACGCAGCAGCCCCGTGTGAAGGCCAGGAATGTATTGCAAAGAGAAACCATTACAGTTCCAAGTCGAGCCCCCGAGGTGCAGAGCCCCTGGGGCCTTGCCCAGGACCTGCCGTACCTTCGGAGCCCACAGCATGGAACCGCTCCATCAGCTGTAGATCCCTTTGGGGAACGGGCTCAGCGGAATCCTCATAGAATATTTGCATTAATGTGCGATAGGTTTCTAGGCCAAAACAAAGTGCCATGAACTTGTTTTTCCATCATCTAATTGTATCAGCTGTTCCTTGTTGGTTTGCTGCCATCTCGGAGCATGTGGAACAGCTCTGCTCAGAGTTTGAAAGCAGTGAGTGTTGCTGGGTCTGCAATGAGGACGGTTTCGGTGCAGACGCCATGAAGGAAGAGCAAAACCTCATCCCTGCCGAGGGCACAGCTGGGAGAGGCTGCCCTCCCTGAGGGCTCCACGGCGCCCGAGGCCAAGGGCTTGTACCAGGGCCAGTAAGCTCTTACAGGGCTCCATCTGTGCCACGAGAGGTGCAGGGTAGAGCTTATTGGACATCATGAGATGTTGCCATTAGGCACACACAAGGCAAAGGCTCAGCTCCCACACTTGGGCTTGGTCTCCATTTACATTTCATAGAACCATAGAATGGTTAGAGTTGGAAGGGACCTTAAAGATCATCCAATTCCAACCCCTCTGCCATGGCAGGGACACTTCCCACTAGACCGGGTTGCTCAAAGCCCCATCAGCCTGGTCTTGAACACTTCCATGGCTGTCCCTGCATCTCCTCCGCCTCACCAGCAGTCACCAGGGGCTGCAAACAGCCAGGGTGAGGGGCAAAAGCAGAATCTTGCCAGATGCAAGGTTTGATCTGCATCAGATTCCCAAAGGTTTGGGGGCTCTTCCCATTTGTAGAAAGGTCTCTGTGCCTGGACAGTTTATGGCTGGTCTTCCCCAATGGGCTCTGGGTGAATTATCCTCTCCTATTACATGTACCAGGAACTCCTGAGATATGCCTAAACACAAACCCTCTAATTACTGTGTGTGTGTTAGCAAATTAGACCGCGCTGAGCCCAAGGGCCTCACCGAGGTGTGAGGTGATGCCGTGTGCTTGCTCTCTGCTCGGGGAGGAGGACACTGCCGCACAGCAGAGCTTGGAGCGCGCGAGGAGGGCAGCGGCTGGTGCCTCCCCTGCCCAAAGCCCCCCGAGGACCAGGAGGCAGAGGTTGGATGGACCAAGGTCGTTTGAACACGAGCTCCCTTGACTGAACTCAGGAGCACATTTTAAAGCCTTTTATTTCCTCAAAGACCGGTGTGTGTTTGGACACCTGTGAAGGGCTGTGCCCACTTGGCACTTGCCAGCCAGCCGCGGCTCAGGAGGGGGCTACCGGGGCTGCCGGCAGAGGCCAGGGCTGGTGCCGAGCGCTCCAGAAATTCCTCTCTAGCTCCCATTCTGTTTGTTTGATCACCTCTGCAGAGCAGGCCATCTAAAAGCCGCCTTCTGAAGGGCCCTGTATTAAAAAGCCCCAAACACTCCATGGCGCTAAGTAGTGACTCAGAGGGGTGGTGTTTTGCCCCGTGAGACGCCCGGGGAAGCCGAGGCGGTGCCTGGAGTGTCCCTGTGACCTGGGCTTGTGACTTTGAATGGCTTTGGCCTCCTCCGCACCGGGCAGAGACGGGAGCACCTCCAAAGCGCTGAGGGAGAAGTCCATCATATTCAGAAGCCAGGAATTAGTCAGCCCTTTTTTTTAATTAGTGTTTTATTAATTAGTACTAATTTAGCAAATGAGTGCCACGATTACCTTGATTAGGACTAGAATGGAGGGGAAGGTGTGGGATATTGCGGGGTGTGAGTGGGGCTGGGGGCTGATGCCCTGCTGAGAGAGAGGACACAGCCCCGTGGGTCCCATGGGGCTGCAGAGACGGAGGAAGCAGCCGCTCTCCTCAAGTCCCCAAAGGCAGTGCCTTTCAGGCTCCCACCCTTTGCTGCCAGCGGGGAGGTCATGGTAGGTCCCTGTTCATGTAGAGCGTGTTGCAGGGGCTGGCAGAAACCTGCTGGAGGAGAGGAGATGATGCTTATGGTGGGGTGAGGGGAGCCTAAGCCACCGTCATGGGGCTTCTGACTGCAGTGTCCCCTTGCAAATGCAGGACAGACACCTTCAGAGATGTCATGGCAGCAGCGGAGTGTCCTGGTGACAATCCTTGTCCCCAGCTTCTGCCTGCTGCCATCAGCTCCCTGCACCCGACCTGTCTGTGTCCCTGACACAAACACCAGGACCCCCCCTAACTCCCAGGGTAGAGATTTAAGCACAATAAGCAATTTTGCAACGACCTCTTCCCTCTGTGGTTCTGCCTGATTAGAAAAGAGGGTGAAATCTCCATGGGGGACCTTGAACACATCCCCCTTCAAAATTTGGGCATGGCATCCCTACCCCTGTGAGTTCTTGGGGCAGTGAGGGAGCTGAGCGCCAAGCTGGCACCTGGAACTGCTGCTCTGGGATGGCCTGGGCTCCTCCAAGAGATACAGCTCCTCCACTGCCACCCGACCCTGTCAACTCCTCCAGTGCCACCAAACCTGTCAGCTCCTCTAGTGCCACCAAACCCAGTCAGCTCTTACAGTACTACCCAACCTGGTCAAGTCCTCCACTGCCACCCAACCCTGTTGGCTCCTCCAGTGCCACCAGCCCCATCAGCTTCTCCAGTGCCACCCAACCCAGTCAACTGCTCTGGAGCAAGTTCCCCTGTTTTCATCCCAAAATACCATGGCAAGTCAGAGCTGTTGAGCTGATGCTGCACGTCTCTCGTGGGCAGCTGCGCAGCCCCGTTGCACTCAGGGATCACCAGCTGAAGCGTGGTCCAAAGGAAGCAGCAATTATCCCTCTGTTGTCCCATTGCTGCCTTTCTGCAGGGATGACTCCTTGACATTAGGCCTATGGAGTCTGCCCGTTAATAATAGTTTTAAATGGTCAAGAGGTTACAGCAGTAAGGAATGTTAGTAAAAAATGTCTCTGTGGAGTTTAAACAACCAGTGTTTTAGGCAGGGCTTGGTGGGTTACTGTCCCTGCACAAACAACTAGAATGTGAGAGTCTGGGCTGGGAAATACTTAAACTGTTTGGAAAAACTTGTTTTGTGCAGCTTGAGAGTGTCCCTGGAGGCTGTGGCCCGATGCCATGACTCCTGGTAAAGGCTGGGCTGCAGTAACAATGAAGCTTTTATGGGGAAGCTGGAGTACAATCAGAAACTTTTTGGTCCCGAGGGATTATGGGGAGGGGAGTTCCTGGGTTCAAGATGTCTGGCACATTATGCACATTTCCACCAGGATTTGGGGGTGTTCTATGGCATGCAAGGTATGCAAATTGCTAAATGTGTTTTCAATTCTGCTGTGTTGTGCTGTCTTTGCTGGGCGATCGTTTTCTCGTCAGCGTAGCCAGAAGACAAGACGGGCTCGTAGCACGAGAGGAAGAGCGTTGTTGTCTCACAAGCAGTATTGACCTGTGGAGAGCTTGTGGGTTTGGTTCTCCAGCATCTCCTGACTGGGTGGCTGCAGACTATTCACTGACCAAGCTTCTTCTGGAACTGCAAGGCATCTTTGATGGGCTGCTCCTTACCGAAGTCATGAGGTGTGCGCGTAGGAACGGTCTCGCTCCTCGTTGCTATTACGCTATAATCATTTGCATTCTGTATCGAGCAGATGTCAGCAGGAGGTCTAGCAAATTACTGGAGTATCCACTCAGTGTTAGAGTCTCAATCCAGATTTCCCTCAAAGGCATCACGCTGCTGCTAATTAATTTGAAGGCTTTGTTATGGGAGAGAAGGCACTTCCTATCAGACATAGACTTCCATTACTAATGGTGTTAACTACTAGAAAAAACAGGGCAGGATGGGCCCTACGACCAAAGGAGAAGGTACGGGGCCATTCCTGAGGGCTGAGCTAGCACTGCCACCATACATCTGTTCCGGCACCTGGTTTGGGGACACCAAATCTCATCTATGCCCATGGAAATCAGTGAGAAGCTTCCTGCAGGCTTCAGTAGCTGACCCAGCATGGGTGAGCAGGTTTGTCCCGGTTTGAAGTAAAACCGAACCAATTTTCTGTTCTGTAACTTTACATCCTAGCTAGGCCTCCTCTAACTCTCTGAAATTAACGGCATATTGTGGAGAAAACTGCTCGTTCTCAGAATGATCAGACCAACATTTGTGCTCCATGCCAAGGAATGGTGTGCAGAGAGGCCCTTGCTTATACTTATTGCCATAACAACCAAGGTCAGCCCGTTTCGTTATTTGCCCCCTTAGAGGGTTGGAAACGGAAAAAACGTAGAGGGGTCACATCGGTGGGGAGGAGGGGACAGGACAGGTGACCCAAACCTGACCAACTGGGGTATTCCATCCCATCTGCCCCACGCTCAGTATAAAAGCTGAGGGATCAAAGGGTCAGCCCCTTCCTGCGATGGCCGACGTCCAGAGAGGACTCTGTCTGTTCATCTGCCTTTGATCCCGATCCGTGTGTTCCTGACTCCAGAGCTGGAACCCAGTTCCCATTGGTCACTGAGTCCAGCCTGGGACTTCCCCAGTGCCTGCCGGTGACGTGACTGTCATCCTGGGAGCCTGTTATGGTTTTGTATATATTGTATCTATTTCATTATTTTCTTCTTTATTTTTATTTTAATATTAATTCTTCATTAAAGTAGTTTAGTTCATTCTAAACTTCTGAATCTCCTTTATCTCTTTCTCCTCCTCTCTCCTCTTTTTTGGGGGGGAGAAGGGGGTGGAAGGGCCATCTGTCGGTCCGGTTTTGGTAAAGTCGGCCCAAACCGCGACAAGGTTGCTCCTGGCCAGCCTGTGGCGTGGGCTGGTGGCCGTACCCTGCACTCGTTGCTCACGCCAGGGCCGACCCAGGTTCTCCTGGGCACGGGGAATGGGCCTTGCACCAACAGAGCCCAGGGGTGGAGAGGGTGGGAGTGAATGTGTCCTCTTAGATTACGGAGATGTCGTTACTGAGCTGGGACTGGCCAGAGATTGTAGGATTCGGTGGGTTTTACTGCTGCTGCCTTTCCTTTCCCTGGACTCTGGAGGAAGCAAATGAGGGACAAGGGGCTGGCTTGGCAATGGGACCCCCCGCCCCCCGATCTGTGCGTCGTCCCCCTTGGTTTGCTGGGGTTTAGCCTCGGGCCTGCCTCCAGTTGGGAAACACGGAACGGCCCTTAATGACGGCAGCACAAACAAACCCTATGAAGGCAGGATTTGTGATTTACATGGGTCTAATTACCACAACAAGCATGTTTATTCACTTCTCTAATAAATCCTTAAGACAGGAACAAGTACTAGCTTGACCAGATTCATCCTGTGCATGTATTCTTCTTGTAGCCATTTTTGCAAATCTGTGTGTGCAGGACAGAGAGACAAAATACCTCCCATCGCTCAGGCAGTAACTCACGAGCCGTGTGCTCTTCTGCCTGTAATGGCGTCAGCATTTGCTTCAGATCTGATACAAAAAAGACTTCATCGTGACTTTTGCTGTCTTGTCTTCTTTTTTTGAAGGAAACAAGTAGATGGTAAAGGTGTATTAACTGCAGCAGTGTGATCTATTGCTCTGACACCGACTGGCCACAGGATGAATGCGAGGTCTGTGTTTCTTTCTGCTAAAATAATAACACCTGGTCGTTATATTCATGAGGTTGAAAACCTGCAGTGGCAGGTGCTGGTGCCTGCCCAGGCCCTGCAGTGTGAAGCTCTGCTTCTGTGAGGGTCCTACAAAGTCCTTGGTCAGCTTAAATATTACTGATGACAGCAAGTTGAAGATTCACACCATCGAGTAGAATGGCTTGGTTTAATCCGTCCGATTTACAGAAGAGGTAACTGATGTAGGGAGGTGACCGGTGGCTTTGGGGTGCTCTGGTTTTAGGTGATGGATCACTTGAATGACTTTATGGGGACCAGTATGTTTAAGCACTGCCCCCGATTCCATTGTGTTCTGACAGATACAGGTTGCAAAAGCTTTTCTTCAGCTGTTTGTTCAGCTCAGCTGTAGCCGCCTCTGGGTTTTCGGTGGCCACACGTGCAGGGCTGCCTGCAGAGCCCCCGGGCTGGGAGAGGGGCTCAGCGCTGTGCCGGGCAGGGCCCCGCCGTCCCGCGGGAGGCTCTGTCGGACACAGCATTTCATACAACGCGGAAGATTTTGTCACCTGGATTCGAAGGAAGTTGTTTGTGTTAATGCTTAAAGGTAAGGCGAGACAAGGCAAGCTCTTTGCTTCAGAACACAGGTTGTGCCGTTGATGTACACTCTACAGCAAATACAACAAACAAAGAGTCCACTGTGGTACTTACACTCACCGCAAATGCATTTGCAAAATAGGATTATTTGCAATCCAATAAAATAGTACTGCTTTTAGGCAGAAACCTTGTGTGTTCAGTGAAGTGTGCTCCTCAACTTTTCTTACCATTTATCAACCCAACACATTCCTCCCTGTTTTTTTTTAATGCCTTCCATTAATAGTTAAGAAAAACCTAGGGAAAACAAACACTCTATTCCTGATTGTTTATTCACCAGTCTCTTAGGAACCATAATTACGTCTCCCAGGAATTGTGTGTTTTATCATACTGTATATCTTAAAGAGCCACTTTAGGTAAAATAACAAGGAGTGCCTTATGAAGGAAAATTGGATTCATTTTAAGACTTTTTTAACCCTCCAAAGAATGGCTCTTTGTTTACTTCTTTAGTTCATGTGGCAACTTGCCCAAGTAAATACTATGCTGCATAAATACCAGAGATTGGTATTTATGATATTACATAAACATACTCTGAATAATGACTCATTGTTGCAGTGAAGAAGAACACAGGCAATATACACTGCAGTCAATGCATTATTTCTCGTCACAGAATTAAGTGGCACTGAAGCATTGTAGGACGAGGTGATACTGAGGCTGGAGAGGAGAAGTCCTATAGCATTGTTTAGCATATCTCAGTTTACTAAACAGAACAGAAAACAGCCCAGACAGGAATGTGATGAGGATAAGAAACGCAGCAGGTTAGTCATCAATATGCAGGGGTGAGGAATCAGTTGTTGGGTGTATTTTGCAGCCGATTGGCAAAAGATTTATCGCTCTTTAAACTAAAAACTCATCCCGTACATTCATACCGCTGCTGCAGCAAGGAGCCGAGCCCTCGGGGTTCATGCTCCTGCCCGCAGCGATGCTTGGGTCTGCTCACAGCAATAGGATTTTGATACTGGCTTTTCACTTGTGGAGCCACGCTTTCAAGTGACTTTATTTCTCAGAGTCTTAGTTTATCCAGCTGCAGTGTCATTAAACATCCACCTGCATTTCAGCTAAATTCTGTATGTGCAAGGATTTGTGTGAACAAAAATGCCCCTGTGCCACACTTTGTGTCACTGCCCAATGCTGTTTCCCCTGCTGCACGGGGTTCTGATCTGGGAAATCAAAAGCCCAAGGGGAAGATGCCAAACCTTCTCTTTTAAAACCAGTGGGGTATTAACAAACTTTATTTTTCAGATTCATGGCTGTAGCCTGTCCCGTCCAAACAGCAAAAATAAAATACACTCAAGTCCTCAAAGGGCCACTGAACCACCCCTTTAAAAAGGGTGATAAAAATTGTCACCCATAATAATGCACTAGCCTAAAAGTGTGATTTTTTTGGGGAAATGCTCCTCTTTCCCTGAAGCAGCCACAGCCCTTCAGGAGCAGCAGAGAAATCCCAAAGGAGGAGCATGTCCCCAGAGCGAGTGCTGAATCCTCCTAAGGTGCAGCAGTTTGGGGGTGCTCTGTGGTGGGTGCACCCTACGTCATGGCTGCAGGTTTGTGCGTTGTGACAGAGGGGTGGCTGCCCGTGTTTGCTGTGGTCTATCAGCAGCAGAAGGCACGTCCTCCCTAGGTGTGAATAAAGGGATGAATTGGGGAGCACCCCTCCTTTCCCCTACTCACTCACCTGAGAAGATCGGGCTGGATATTCCCAGCCGCCTCGCAGAGTTCATGGGTTTAGGAAACCGCTGCACTACCGCGTGGTTGGTAGCTGTTTATTGCGGTTATTTAACTGTACCTTATTCCTCTAATTTTCACTAGTTCCTGGTTTTACTTCTTTAGGCGAAGCCCACCGTGTGCAAGCAGAGCTGTGTTTTGATGTTGTCCTGGGCACCCTGTTCTGTTCCATCTCGTGTGCGAGCTCTTACAGGATAAATGGAACACTCGTTGACTTGTTTTTATGCAGAACAGGAGGGAGCGGGGGTGACGGGAGAACAGAAGGCTGCTGGTCTGCAAGGAGCAAGGCTCAGAGGATGTGTCCTGGGCCAGGACCCGCAGGCTGAGAGTTCACTGAGGCTGTGCTAGTGAGGCTGGCAGTGACCGCAATGCCCACTGTGCCGCCCTGGGTGACGGAAGATTCATGCCTGGGCCACTCACAGACACTGCCTGAAGCGCTGCAGGTGCCGGCAGAAAGCTACACCTTCAAGGTTTGTCCTAAATTCCTGTTTTCCCAAGAAAAAATGGAGCAGCAGTGTATATCAGCAAAGTTGAGAGAACAAGAAATATTGTTACATTTCAAATTCAACTACAGTTATGTTTTTTTTAATTATTATTATTGTTATTATTATTGTTATTTAATCAGTAGCACTGCCCAAAGCCTCTAGTTTGGTGGTATTTGGTGCTCTTCAAACACGTGCTAGGATATCATGCCAAGACATCACTCCTTTATTTGGATTTTGAAGCCATGCCTCACTACCAGTTATCTCAAAATACATATCAAAACCTGTCCCAGGCGGCTTTAACCTGAATCCTTTCCTCACGTTTGGGGTCTGCTGTTCTCTCTTCCTGGGAGACGAGATGGCAGCCTGAGGTCAGCGCCAAAGCCTGATAACAAGCCAGCCCCATCCCGGCCCCACAGAAGCCAGTGGGAAGGCTTGGGTGGACAAATGTGGTTTTGACTCAGGCCCAGAGATACTAGAAAATAACAAAGGGGACAGAAGAAAATAGCTTGGTCAGCCTTGGGGGCTATTCCTCCTGTCTTGTAAATGGAATAAGTATACGGGATTTGTTATGAATTTCTCTGAGAAGCAGTTTCTGGTCCTGGGCAGCCGTGTCACAGCGACGTGCCCCTGGGATGAAGGCAGAGCAATTCTGAGCTTACAGGTTTGAACATCCTTCTTCAGTGTAGTTCGTTGCAAGGAGCTGTGAGTCACCCGTCTTCTCTCTAAGTCTGGTCTGCTCGGCGTAAAAACATCCGTACGCTTTGCATAAGCACAAGGATCACACTGACAAAGAGTGATAGTGCTGCTTAAGTGGTTACGTTGGTTATTTATTCATTCAAATGTATGTGGATCAAGACATTTTGCTTTGATCTAAAGCAGCTGCCAAACCTCTGATTAGTTTGTAACTATTCTTGTGTCTTGTCTCATTCCTTTGTTTCACACAAAAGGATGCAGACACGGTTTCACTGGCAGTTGCTCTGAACGCGGCAGCCTCTGCAGCACCTCCCAAACAGGCAGGAGACTGCACGGCATTACTTTAGTTCTGCGTGAGTGAACTGCACGCCCGGGATCTCAGCCCTCACTCTGCCTGTAGAAATGCA
Source organism: Numenius arquata (assembly GCF_964106895.1). NCBI lineage: Eukaryota > Metazoa > Chordata > Aves > Charadriiformes > Scolopacidae > Numenius > Numenius arquata. Next base: position 20,441,432 of record NC_133588.1, on the reverse strand, counting down.
CAGGAAAAATACTGTTCTAGGCAAAATGTACCTGCGTGGGCCTAATCCACAGGCAGCACTTACAGATTGGGGCAGGATTTACACTTCTCAGAAGTTCAGATCCCTAAACAAGGCAATTCTGGTTTGGCCCCTTCCCCTGACTATTGCTGCACAAGTGAGCACCCACCTGACGGCAGGAGGTAGAGAGGGATGAGGCAAACTCCACATATAACAGTTGCTGAGATTGCCTAGAAAAGGATCCTATAGCTGGAAGATGGTCTCGCAGCCGCTCAGTGGTGCTGCTCCCTCCCGCCGCTCCCCACCTACACAAACAAAGCAAATTCTCTCCCCCAATTTCACCCATTGTTGGTTGTACAATGCATTCTTCAGATATCTTTTCTATTATTTTTGTTGATCAGAAAGCAAAAAGATAAATAAATCTGCAAACCAGACAAGGTCAAGAGTTAATTAAAGTTGTCTGACAGAGGGAAGTTGACATCCAGTTACCAAAGCAAGAGACTCATCTCTCTTTTTGGCCAGTTCAGAGACAGATATTTTTGGGGTCCTGAAAAATATAACTACTGTGCAGAAAAAGATGTTTCTCCCCAGCATCTCAGCTATCCTGAGGGGTAAGAGTGGATCAGAGTAAGGATTTGCTACTCCACAGATGATGTTTGTTTGTGAAATGTTTTAAGATTCTCAAGTCAAAGGGATCCACAAATATATTACATTAAGACAAAACACATGGCTACAGAGGTATGTAGACAGGAAAAAATGTTAGATTATTTCATTGAACTTTGTACAGTTCTGCACAGTGTAAAACCTCATTAAATTTCAAAATTGGATTTTAATTCTACAGTTCAGTAGATCACCAGCAAGGCACACTGCTAGCCCTGCAGAGTCACCAGAGGAGCTGAGCATCACCCCAGACAGAGAGCGGTGGCTGCTGAGGCAGCGCTGGTAAGTGCGATGGCCCTGGGACTGGGCAGTGAGCGCGTGTGACAGCGGCCCCCAACAGGACCCTTACCCAGACATGCAGGAACTGCATCCCTCTTGCCCCCAGCCTCAAGAGTCAAGGGTGTGAGTGTCACCATTCCCACCACCACCATTCCCACCACTCACCGCCTGAGAGCAAGGAGGGGCAGGGACAGCACCAGTCCACAGGCAGGCTTTATAGTGGCATCACCCGGTTGTCACCTGCCCTGTTCCAGCTGGGACAGGGGCTGTTGGACCACAAGCCCTTTCCTGCTCAGCATAGCCCTGCTGTAGCTGGTCACCTCCACGTCACCCCTGGTGCCCCATCCACCTCACCCCCCACAGCGCCCTGGGAACACTGGGCCTCGGCATTGCTTCTCTGTGGTCTCCTGGCTCCTTTCAGCCAGGTGGTCACTTGGGCATAGAGATCAGAGTGTCTGAGATGGGCTGGAGGTGAAAGGAAAATACACAAGAGAAGCTCCCTGAGAAAAGGCAGGCTGATGACTTTGTTGTCTGATGTGTATATATAGCTTTTCCTGGCATTTCTTCTAACTGCTGCATTGTGGTAGGATTGTGCTCTTGAATTTGTAAATAGAAATGTGCTGAAAGAACTGCTTTTTCAGCCGATGCTGTGCAGCCTGTCCTTTCCAATGCAGAGGTCTGTGAAATGACTTATGTATGTTTTAGTATAAGACCAGGTAAAGGTATATGATTGTATGCTTCCCCTCTGCACAGGAGCTTCTGTTGCTCTGCAGCGTGCAGGGTTTGCCCCATCTCCGTGATACAGCTCCCCTGCCCAACCTCAGTCCACGGCAGGAAATTTGCTGGAGAGCGTCTGAAGAAAAGCTTAGTGCCCGTGCACAAAGTACTCAGAGAGTACCTCAGAGAGTGCCTCTGCTCTCTACAAGAGTTGTCAGAGATGCCTGAGAGCAGTCACAGCTGGATAATAAACTTCTGCAGTGGCCTGGGTTCTCCCATGGCTGGTACAGTTGATATTGCTGAAAATGCAGGACCCACAGCCTCCGGGCAGCTATGTTCCGCAGTTAGACATACATCATGCAGTGCCACAGGTATCCGTGGATTCAGGGATAATGTAGTTAGTGTACTTAGGTGTGTTATCACAGAATATTTTCTTTAAAATCAGTAGTATAGAGGAGTTTATCTTAGAAAAACAATAAATCTCAATGTTCTTGTCAGATACCCCCAAGTGAATCACTAGTCGTTCCTGCTCACTGAAGAAGTCAACTGATTTTTTTCCTGCCCGCAAATGCTCCAAACTCAACCTGTGATCTGAAGAAAACAGGCAGTGTACTTTCTTTCTTTCGTTTGCATCAGTGTGCTAATGAAGATTCTGCAATCGGATTTTATCTGACAGGATGATTAATTGCGTTGCTGCACGAGTGCAAGTGGAATTCAGGTCCATCTCCCACCCCTGCATCGGCTCTCCATGTAGGAAAGGCATTTTGGTTTGTTTTTAAAAAGAAGAGCTTGGCTTTTGTCAAGCCTGCAGCTTTGACTTGAAACTGGGTCTGTTGATTGAGTTCCATTTTTTACCACTTTGCTCCCGTAACCTTAGCTACCTTTTTTACAGAAAACTGAGCTCATCCTCATTGATGACATTATATGAGTCAGAGAGGTGTCAGAGACCAGAAGTGTGATAGCTGTTCTCCTGCAACCACAGGCATCCAGCAAGTATTATTTATGTGCCATCGACAACGGGATGTGCTCAGACTTGAAGGGCTGGTGTTGACCTTCCCTTGCTAATCATTTATACACTCCTTGTTTTGAGTGCTCCACCTTAAGGTTTCTCATGACTCACTTTCTCTCTGGAGTGAGCAAATAAATCCTGAAGGACTCTGTATGCTTCCAAGTGTGTAGCCTCTCCCCTCGTGCTCGCCCTGCTCTCGGCAGCAGAAGCTCTCCAGGTAGTAGAGCTGTTTGTTATGGTGTGACCTCGGAGTTGCAGGGAGCTGAGGACGGTGGTGTTCGGGTTGGTTTAGGCTTCTCCTGCTGAACATCAACCCAGTGCTCTCACGGGTGCTGCGAGGAAGGGACGAAGGTCCTCTGCTCCCTGGAGACAGGGAAGTTGGGCATTCACCATCCAAACGGGGAACCTCAAATGGTCAGATGGATACCTCGACCACAGTCAAAGGCTTATTGAAGCAAAATGAAACCTGATTATATCTCATAGGGGTGTATATGTATTGTAATATATAACATGCATTATATATAATATCTACAGTCATACACATTATGTTATTATATATTTGCAGTTCTACCTTATATTATATATTTATACATTGCATGGGTATATAGGTATGTACCCAAATATGGGCATGTATATCCATATATACATGGGCATATTTGCATGCATAAGTATATACATATATCTATGTGTATTTATAAACATGCATGCTTTTTTTAAACAATTTTTGTTCATATACATGGCTGAGAGCTCTTAAGGTGGCCTGCCAAATGGGGCCTTGCAGACATTTTTTTTACCTAAAGGGAACAGTAAGTTGAGGAGACCTGTTTCTGGGTTGTTCAGACCAAAAGAGTTCATGGTGGCCCCTCAGATGCTGAGGCTGCTGCTGGTAGCTCTTACCCTCTCTGTACTGACTGGTCCGTCTGCTACGGGGGGCTGCTAGTGCTTTTGGGAGAAATAAGTAGTAAATGGTTGCAAATGCTTTGAACATACAAAGACTGTACAAGGGTGAATATGATGAATAGTACAAATATTATGGAATCTAGCAATAATGGAAAAGCACCAATATCACCATTAATGAGCCATGCAGCAGTTCACAAAGATGACAATAAGCTTGAGAAACTTGGTGGAAGCAGAGATGAGAGGGAATGACATGAGTGCAAGAGGGTGCAAGGAAAGGCCATCTCGCCTTTGTCCTTTCCTTGTGTAGCTCTTCCCCAAGAGGCGCTGCAGGAGGTGGGGTGAGTGGGCAGGACCTCCCCCCCGAAGGCTTGTGGGGAGCTTTGGAAAGGGCCAGGTTCCCTGGGGCAGGGCTGCCTTGGCTGTGGGGTTGGAGGTGGAGGGAGAGGAGGAACATCCTTTGGCTTATGTTCAGCAGAGCTGTGGGGCTGGACCTTAATTGTAGGGGCTTGGGACAGCCCAGCAAGGGTGGGGGACACATCAAAATGTCATCGGAAAGAAGAAGGGAGGCTTGATCTAAGCGCTAAGAGCGTTGCTGCCCTAATGGTCCCTGGTCGAGACCCATCTATTGGGATGGAGCCTCACCGCAGCAGCCACAGGGGAGCAATGTGAGAAGCAGGGCACTGAGGGCTGGTCCAGCGCGAGGGAGTGGCTTCAACGGCAGGGCTGTGATGCAGAGAAGGATGTGGTTCTTTTAATTCCTTTCCCTTGTCCCATTGTTTCCTTCCCAGATGCACACAAAATCTTCCCTGCCCCTCCCTTCCAGCTCGGCTTTGCTCCTCTCTCCGGTTTTGTGTCCTTTCCCCGATGCGGAGCTCACCAGCACATACCCGCACCCAGTGCGGTGGGGACTTGCCCACATTGAGTTTAATTTGCCTTCTTTTGGCTACTTCTCCCTATCTGGGACCCATATGTCAAGCGAAACAATTGCAAATGGGGTTAGTTCAGTACTCTGGCATGGGGCAGCTGGAGGCAGGGCCGGGAGTGGGTCTTAGAGAAAAGGTTGTATTTCAGGGCTGTGCCCGTGAGCTGTGCTGGGGAGACCCATCTTCGTGCATTTGCAGGGCCTGGTCACAGCACGGAGCTGTAGGTGGGCGCCCAGGCCTTGAGTCCCCTCTCTGTCAGAGGGGAAGGTGGCGGGAAGGTGTGGGATCAATGGGCACACAGGCAGGTCCTGCCTGCCCAGGACCCGAAGGACACAACCTGTCCTGCCATCAGCTTCTGGAGCCAGACTCCCCTTGGCTTCAGAGGACGTTTTATGTGTGTGTAAGAAACCATGGCAAGGTCAAGGCTAGATTGCATTCACGTCACCAAAATATGAATTTATAGGTTCATCCTGGAGCAAGGCTTGTGCAACAGGACAGAATGGAGTAACATGAGAGCTGGGAGCCAGAGCAGGCGTAGCGTCGCTGCGGGAGATGCCCCGGAAGGCGATGCTGAGACCGCTGTCAGGGCAATCAGGGATTTACCACAGATGTGACCTTAAAGCTTTCCTTTGCATGCTAAACATGCCACCTTTGACACTGAGAGGTGCAGAGCAGAAGAACCACATCTTTTAATGGAAGTTCCCAGGCGACATGCCAGTACTCTGCAAACAGACAAATTTATGGTCTTTCAGGTACAAACAGGCATGATTTGTGATCCAGAGGAGGATGTGGTTCTTTCCATTCCTCTCCCTGTCTCCTTCTAAGCCTTCCAAAGCACACGTGAACGTGGCCCAGCGATGTAATATTCCCAGGGCTGGTAAACAATATTCCTACTTTAAATTACTTGAGTAACTTCATCAAAAATTAGTAAAATCCCCACAAGCACAGGCTATTAATCACTCTGCAAAGTACTAGGCCAGCTTCACTGGTATCACTCAAGACATCCAGCAGCTGCAAGGCTTATGCAAATCTCTGCTGCTGAATCGTTTGTTACTGACTCCAATTTAAAACTTTGTAAACATTGAACAGTTTGTAAGCTGGGAAAAATGCCTCTTTCCAGATTTGAAATGTGTTTTCCCATACCGATCCTGCACCAAAACAGGCGGTGCTCACCCTGGAAAAGGAGCTGCCTCTCGTTCCCGTGCGGTGCTGGAGAAGCCCATCTCTCCAGACAGGTGCCGACAGCCCTGAACTTGCTTGGCTGGTGCTGGGTGCTGCTGGGACGGGTATCGGCTCCGCAGCACCCGGGCTCTCGGGAGCACCGGGAAAACTGAGAACAACTCATTTTTGCAATCCGCCTGGGGTCTGGCAGCGCAGCCGTGGCTGCTCCGTGGCCCTGTGGTACCCGTGACAGTGTGACCTGTGCAAAGGCAGCTGCCATCCACCTTGCAATGTTCAAAATATAAAAGAATTAAAGGCAGATTATGTCCAGCAACAGCCCCAAGGTGTGCCGGAGCAGATGTGCCAAGTGCAGTGATTTATAATGAAGGAGCAATTTATAGCCCTGTTCTTTTGACTGTTTTCTTTCAGCCAGCTCAGAGAGAAGCATTTGTGGCACTCTTGTTGGGCCCATAGTTCATGGCATTATTTCTTGGGGACTGTAAACAGGGGGGTGCTTTCGTTTGACTTTGGCTACTATCTAGGGTTTTTTCCCTGTAGTAATAATATGAAACCTCTGTGTGTCAGGGAGGGAGATGCAGAAACTGCAGTAAGCACAATAATATTTATGGAGTGCTGTGCTTAGCTATTTCTCTACCTGCCTGGTAACATACTGTATGGTTTTGTTCGTTCCTTTGCTCAAGGATCTTAAAATGCCTTGTAGACCAAACTGGAGGGGAGCAGGGATATTTTTATTAGATCAACTGATAAACAAACAAGCTGAGAGATAAATAAACAAAGATGTTTTGGGGCACAAAGGTCTGTTTCCATTCAGAAGTCATCTTCCACAGCAGCAGTGATTTTTCAGTGTGAGTGTGGGCAGTGCTGGGGCTTGGGTCACCCCGATGTCCATGGCTCCCCCAGGCTGGGGGGCAGCAGGGTCTCATTGCTGCTGCAGTGGGGCAGAGCGAAGGTGGGGGGGCTTTCCCACTGCTGGGTGCCTGCTTCGGGAGACTAAGAGAGTCCTGATCCAGGACTCCCAGCCTTTACTAAGTCCCTAAAACCACATTTTCTCCTCTCGTGGCCAGTATTGTCAGTGATATTTTTGATTGCTCTCATATAAAGCCCGTTTTCCCCTGGGATGTTAATGTTGGCGTGTAGGTGTTTTCTACCAACCTGCTCCAGAAAACTTCAGTTGTTGTGAAAAGGGAATTAAGTAAGGAAGATTTACTGTGGTTTAAAGAAGCCAGCACTTCAGCGCGCATCCCCAGAGGAATGCTTTGCCACCCAAAGTATCATTGCTTATCATTGCATTGGCAGTTCTTCCTTAGTCAAGGCCTTTCCATGTTTCTTCCTGCGATATTAACATCGATTTAATAAACAGTTAAAACATCTAGTGAGGCAAAGTTTGCTTCTAAAAGTGGCTTGAGTGGAAGGAACATCAAGTCATTTATCTCGCATTTTTAGTGGTATTTTTTTGAGCATTGATAATTATGTAGGTTATTGGTTTTGCTTCCCCTGCCATAAAAAGGACAAAAATTGGAAGTGTTTCACAGCGGTCTTGGGAGAAGAACAGGATGTCTTGTTCCCTTCACAGGATTCATTTTAAATTCATTGTTATTTCCAGGTAACCTCTTCCTCTGGCTGTTTGCCCTGCTGTCTCCCTGGTTTGTCGTTAACCTAAAGATCATCAGAGATAGTTGCAAGGTGGCTCAGACTTCGCCATCCTAAAGCTGAGTTAATGCAAGTAAATCACACTTTTTCCAACTCTCTCCACAGGAGTGCCTCTTGCCGTTACGGCCACTGGCTGTATCCTCAAACTGCAAATCAAGAACATTTCCAGTTCCAGAGCCTGGCCTCCTTCTCCAGAGCCAGGGCTGTGGTGGCCAGGGCTGTTCCTTGGTGGTGCCAAGCTGATGAAAAGCCACAGCCATCACCCCGCCATACAGACACAGCAGATGTCGGCTGTGGCCATGGGGGACCATCTCCCTGAGCCACGAAGATGAGTTTTGTGGGGGTGCGTGCCTGGGCAGCAGGCACACCTCAGAGCTGTGCAGCCCCTTCCCCGGCAGGGCATGGGGTGCTCTCTAAATCCAGGGGACTCGCACGATCCCAGCAAGATGAGGCTTTAGAGTGGCAGATGTATTTTAGAAATGTGGGTTTCAAATTCTTGGTTATCCCAGACTTATCGCCTACTGCGGACAGTCCTGAAGGACAGGCAGAGCCTCCTCCATCCCTGCCCTGAGTGCTGGGAGCGTTAACCCGGCTGGAGCCCAGGTCCCGCACGGCACCACCATCGCAGTGCCCGCACCTCTCCCGGGCTGGAACAGGGCTCCTCTGCCCAAGCTCCCCCTGAAGTTGTGGAGCAGGGCAGCCCAAACGCCATTTCCAGGAACATCTTTGTTTCTAAATGACCTGCTCTGACAGTGGCTGGTCCTTGCAAAGCAAGCTTTTTCTGTTACAGATTTTTTTCCCCTTTCTTTGTAGTTTAGTTAACCTAACTGTGGATGCTTCTGTATAAGAAAAGCACATGTTCCTGCTGCCCTGTCAGCGGTGGGACCTGGTGCTCCGGGGCTGGCTCGCCCGCAGACCGGCACCTCCCTGTCCTCCCCCAGTCCATCGGGGTGCTCGGTGCCAACCCCAGCTCCCCTCAGCCGCTGCCAAACCCTTGCTGGCCTGGCGTTGCCCCGTGCCACGGTGAGGGCCCTCGGGGAGGTGGTCTCCTGGCCACTGGCGAGCATCGCCGGGGGGCAGCATCTCTGGGCCGCTCGCCCGGCACCGGTGACTCACGGCAGGGAAGCGGCGAGGGCCCTGGCACATCCCTGCACCGAAACACTGCCTACAGCCTCTGCCTCTGCCCAGCTCGCCCTTCCTGCCGCCTTTCCCCCGGGGTCCTAACTCCCGACTTTGTTGCTCTATAAACATAATAACAATAATTATTCTCTCATTGGACACATAGCCATCTTCTTTGTTTGCAGGCTTAGATAAATATCACTCAAATCATGGAGTCTGATTCATGAGTCAGGACGATGGCAGCCCTCCAAAACCTCCTTGCCCATGGAGAGTGTGTTTGTGTGAGAGAGATAGAGAGTTTCACTGTATGAAGAGTAAGAAACTGGAAGCCAAGTGAATTAAATACAAAGCAGATAATTATGTGTAATTCATTTACTGACTAATGATTGCACCTGGTACGGAGGTTTATGAATTCATTTCACTCTGCACAGGTTTTCAAAAACAATCTCCCTGCTACAAGATAAAAAATAGGCTGACACTTCTTAACAGACCAGGGTTTACGTTAGTGTTATTGTCAGATTCTGCCTTTTCGGCTCATTTCTTGTTTTATCTCCTGACATTTCACTTTTCCTGGGTTCACCTTTGACGGTGACAATTGCTCAGTGCTGGTGGAGGCCGGGTGTCACTGCAGAAAGGAGCCATCGCTGGGCTCCTGAAAGCGGTTGGTGCAATTAGACCTGGTGCTTATCTCCCATCTGCTGCAGCCAAACCTTGCCAGAGACTGTGCCTTTGCCAGAGGAGCAGCAGGTCATGGCCCCCTTCCCCACTGCTGGGATCACTGACAAATTGTCACTCTTTCTATGGTGTCACCCAGTCCTCACTGCAGCCTGATGCCATCAGCTCCTTCCAGCTGAAGACCAGCAGACGGGACCAACCTTCCCCTGCTAACGCCGGGGCTGAATTCAGGTTGAAGACCCAAAGACAAAGTGCTCACCCCGTGAAACCCAGCAGCGATGTCCCAGAGTTGATGTCCTGCAGCCCGTGTGACTCTAGCCCCCAGTTACTGCATGCTGCATCTGCAGCCCCAGAGCTCTGAGCCTCGCCGGGAGAAGCACCGTCTGAGATGCTGCCCGAGGTGATGTTCTTACAAGTGGCGGAAACAGAAGAGCTTTCCCAGTTGTGTTCCCTGTGCCATCGCCAGGCATAAGCCCCTCTCCCAGCCTGTTCACGAGCTAAAGGCAGCTCACCTTCATCATCGCCGCCACCACCACCCCAATTAAAACTATACACTCGGTTAATTGCTCATGTCCTCTGTGACGGTGGTTTGTCAAATCAACAGACACGTGGCTATGTTTCCTGCTGGGACCATCATATACCTGGGATCCCTTCTTTCATGAGCCGGTTGAAGCACAGGGTGTAAATGTGCATGTTTGTGCTGGGGGAGAGGGCCACGTCTGCGGCGCTGGGTGAGGGCGCGTTTCTGTGAAATGCTCTTTAAGAGTGAGTTTGGAAAGGGACCAAAACAGGAATGGCGTGTAAGGGAAAGGGGAAGTTATTTGGCAGTTTGAGTAGAGTCTATTGAATAACTCATGAGATGATCACACTGAAGAAAGAAGCCCCGTAAGCTGATTGCAGGTACGTACGCTTTCTAGCGTTATCTGCCACGAGTGTGCAGCGAGGGGTAACGCGGTGGAGCCGAGCCGGTGCTGCCAATGACACAGTGCAGTGTCTGATGTGCTGCAGGAAGACACTGGGAGGTGTCTCCATGGGGTGTCCCCAGCCCCAGCGTGCAGTGACAGGAGAGTGACCGGACTCTCCGGGCACCGTCCCTCCCTCCCCGTGTCCCAGGACGGGTCCCTGGGGCAAGCGGCCGTGGGGCTGCTCTCCCCTCCCGCGGCAGCCGGTACTGCAAACATCAGCCACGCAAAAATGAAACCCTGTGCTCTGCTATTTCTGATTTGAGTGATTTGTAATTAGAAAAGCCAAAACCAGCTCATCTTGTTCACGCGAGCGTTCCCGTCGAGGGAAAGGCAGTCAGGCTGCGCGTTAATGGTGAAGCTCTGCAACCCCTTCCCGAGGAAGAGCTGGCAAGCTGGGATGGAGCGCCCGGTCCCTGCCCTGGGATGGGGCTCTACCTGTAGGTGGGTCCTCGGTGCAGATGGTGAGACCCAGCCAACCAGCCCGATTCACGGCTGCCGAACTCCAGTTCTTCAGCAGAACAACACCCCTGAATCATCGGCAAAGTTGGAATAACAAATGATAAAACGGGGGCCTCGTGTCCAATTTTTGCAGCGTGTGTGGAAATGACTCGCTCCTTCTTGCGGAACCATTAACCCACACGGGTTCATCCCAGTTCAAAACGTATCACACGTATCTCAATGCATCTCAGCTAAAGTTTTACGTGTCAAAAACCCAGTTAAAATCTAATATAACAGGTAGGGTGGGACTCCCTCAGTATGTTGATGTGGTGATTAATTTTTTTTTAAGTCAGAAAACCAGGATTTTTGAGAAGAGAGGTTAAACAGCTCCTGAAAAGATGCAATTTTTGATGCAGGTCATTTCTATGCACCAGACGGGCACCGTGTAGAGCTTAGAAATAGTTAAAAACCGAGTCCTGGTTTCTTTTCAATTAATGAAAATACTGAGCAATTGAAAAGAACTGAGTACTGCGATCTTTTTGCAAGTAATGCTCTGGAAAAGCCAACTACAGGCAGCAAGCAAGCTTGAAATTAGTAGTTCTAATTATAAAGTGTATACATAAAACAATGTAGCATCATAAATAAAGGCCAAGTTCAAATGATGCAATAGGAAGAGCAGAACATCATATAAAGTTGGACAAACGATCCAGCAAGAGAAACACTTATAAATCATCCATGTTTTTCCAATAATAGCAACAATAAAAGATAGAATAATAGCAGTGCTTTATTTTGTGTAACTTTTACAGTCACCCTGTCGCAGGGCCACCCAGCGCTGGTGCTGTGGAGCGGAGTCTGCCGGGGACGACGTTCAGTCACGGGCTCAGACTCTTAACGAGGGCCCCTCACAAGCGCCAGCTGCTGCGGGAGCCCAGGCCCCCGTCGCCCACGGCCTTTGGCTTCATCAGGGCACCGCTTCCTGACGCACCTCCGTGGCCATCGCTGGAAGAGCCGTCCAATGCCACAGCGTTTTTATTTCTTTCTTTATTTTTATGTTTGCACTGGCGCCGGTATGGTTTCCAGGTAACCAGACGGGTGTCAAAGGCAGGCTGTGGAGCCTGAACCAGGACCACCTTCGGGGGCTGTGCTCGGGGAGGGTTTAGGTGCCTGCACACCCTGAGCCCCACCAGGCTGCGACAGCGCTCTGCGTCCTGCACGGGGAAGGTGAAACGCCGACGTCACGGAGCAGCATCGCTGCAGCCCCCCCAGACAACGCCCCTGCAGAACACCCTGCCCTCAAAATAAAGTCCTGGGTGCAGCCAGAGAAGGTGAATACAGTATTTTTATTTATTCTCCTTGGGTGCACACATGGCAATCACCCATGCAGCATGATCCAGGATGTTGAAAACCATTTCATTATGTTCTATAAATAAAGGACTGATGTGGTTCAGCCATATCAATTATGCAACTCCTCTGCCTGGTGCAGTCAAGGCGAAGGGCGCTCCCTCCGAACCCACCGCCCCCCTGGGCTCTGCTCGCATCTGCCTGCTCCCGCTGCACCACGGGGAGATGAATCTGCCCGCTCCTATTTACCACTTAATAACGCACACCACTGACCCTACCACTGACTCCTCTCTGGGCAAGGGCTTTTCCGATGCACAGACGACACAACGAAGAGTCAGGACACGCTGCGTGCGAGTCTGTTGGGCAAGACACAAGTGTGGCTGAACAGTAATTTCGAGCAAAGCATCGGTTTTAAACAATGTTTAAACTGACACCATTATTATGCAATATAATTAATTATGGCTAGAAGGGCATTTGAGGTTAGTTGGCCCTACCTTTGTCCATTTTATAATTATACCAAGAAGAAGATGACTAAGTTGTGCCTAAGCTAATTGTATCCATTTGGTTTTATCCCTCCTCTCCACCGCTGTAAGTCACTGGAAGTGTTTTTGAGGGGTTTGGGTGCATTTGTGCTGAAGACGGCGCTGCCTGGGCAGCCGCAGGTAGGGCTGCAATAGTAGCGCTGACAACAGCAAGGACAATTACAGCTGCTCAGAGCAATAAGCACAAAACAAACGTCACTTTTTTCATGCCGCTGCTCCGGTTCCCTGCAGGAGATTCATTCTCTCCCACTCTGTGTGTTCCAGGAGGTGTTTTGGAGCCAGGCGCTCCCTGGACCGAGCTGCCCGCAGGCACCGACCGGACGAGCTGCCCGGAGGCGGCGGTGCGTAAACCGGCTCTTTTGACTGTTACCTGGCAGTGGCAGGAGTAAAAACAAACAAAAAACCCAACCAAACAAAAAACACCATCAAAACCCCAATGATGACAGACTTACGCCAGGCAGGAGTTTGGTAATGCATGGTCTTGTTTGGCTACGACAGAAGGCTACAGTCCTCAGCTGATGGCTGGAGACTGGATTGCGCTATGTAAAATAGAGCTGCCTGCAAGGGCTGAGTGCTGTAATTAACAGGCAGTTTTAGAAGTTATTGGCTAATGCCATTTAATAGAAATACTGCCAACTATTGTTGTAAAAACTTGGATTGTTCCTTCGGTGGTAAAATAAAATGATTCAACATGGCTTCGCTGGGAAGAGATACCTTTGTCTGTTCCTATCATTACCTACATTTTTTGAGTCATTTAATATGACAATACAAATTTTGAAATCTAAATATATTTCCCAGAACTAACTAGAGGCCAACTGCATCCTGCCTGCAGCCACGACATCGGTGATACAGCCTGCCCTGTGCATGGTAGGACAGCAGTTCCCACCCCGTCCCACCACAGCCAGGGCAGCTTTGGCCACTGATGGGCTTTAAGCAGTTGCAAGTTGGAAGGTTTCTGTAACAGGCAAATACGTCCATGTAAATCTGAGCAGCTCCATCTAGAACAGCATGTACAGTGCCACTCAGAGAATTAATCCACATTTTTGGTAACAAACTCTCTGACCCACGCTGGAGAGTGCAGGTAGCTCTGCGGTAACGTGCTCTGCTCGTGTCATGCAGCCGTTCTATATCACATTATAGCACCCAAGAACATTTTCACAACACTGCAATAGTGACCAAAAGGTTATTTCTCTAACCTTGTCACCCAGAAGGTACCAGCTGAAAAGTTTCTGTTTGATTGCTAAAGAGCAGAAAGCAATGAATGATTATTGGCAAATCTCGGATGAGGCAGAATGTGGATGTTGCAGCCCTCGGCCTGACGCCCACCTCCACCCCAGGGAGGAGAAACCAGACCTGCAGGCACACCGACTGCCTCCTGGTCTGAGCGTTCCCAGTTTGGGAATGAACTCCAGGACCTCACTGCTTTCTGTGGTGGTGGTGAAGGTGGTATATTAACAAATAAAATTGAGTGAATTGATTTTCCCTTCCTGCATTGCCATCTTCTCCGTTCCCTCCATTGATCTAGGCATTAAAAGACAATTTATTCCTGCATCCAGACTCCATGTATCATTGTATCAGGAGAATTCTTGTCCACCGGCTAGAAACAGTGAAGATGTGAATGCACTGTCTCTTTTGAGCTGTTACTCCATCCTCTTTCTTTGCTAAATGCAGTCGGCCACCCCCAGGACCTACACCCACGCTGATCCCAACTCACCGATGAATGTACATGAAACCAGACCTTGCTAAATAGAGAGCAGCTCCTGTGCTAACAGGATCCAGGCTGTGTTAACAGGATCATTCGGGTACTACACCTGATCCATCAGTGAGAGCCCACGGGGCGGGTAAGGACGCCGGGCTTCGGTGCTCACTCCATGGTGCAGATGACTCCCCACATCCCTCAGCTCTGCAGCTCCGAGGTGCTCCAGGACCTGGGGACTCGGCCCAGGGGAGCCGCAGCTAGTCCTGAGGAGGTGTTTGGGAACATCTCCCCGTAGGGATGGGCTCCACACAACCTGAACAAGGAGATGGCTGAATCCCCAGGGTACCCTGATGCCACCCCGATGCTCCCGTGGGCCTCCTGCAGCCTGTGCTAGGGTCGGAGCATCCAGCTGAGCGGTGAAGGGGTGCTGGAGCCCCTCGCCACGCTCCTCCCCCCCGGGGAAAGCCCCCTGTGCTGGGGCCGGGGACCTACAGCCTCGGCCTCACATCTGGTACCAGTTTTCCACTTTGTACCAACAACCTGTGAAGCTGGTGGCCGCTGAGCAACCAGAAAGCTCTGTGTGGGACACGGGGCAGAAGAGGTTCCCAAAGGTGAAGGTAGGAAACATTACCTGCTGCTGGGGCCAGAATGGCTCAGCGCCGATGCCATAAATAAACGGAATTGTGCTGGACGTTTTATTTTGCTTGTGGTGTAAACTGTACAGTTAGAGTCTGAATAAACCTCTTTTGTCAACTTTATTACCTTCCTGATATAAAAATAAATAAACTCAAACAAAGCAGGAGTGGAGACCTGCCACACCAGCCCGGTTCAATGAGGACTGCACTGTCAAGGGAACGATTTTGTCCTAAAGCTGAGGGGATAAAATGATAAGCTTTCAGGAGGGCAAAGCCTCTGCAGAAGGAGCTGTGGAGGAGCACAGGAGGATCCAGAACAGAAGAATTAAAAAGGGTACTCTTCCAAAAGGAAAGGAAAAACCAAAAATGTCATAAAATTTTTGCTTCCAGAACTGCTTTCCAGTTTGATGGGAAGGCTGCATGCAAAGAGCTGCTGAGAAATAGCAGCGTGGCAGAGTAACAGCAACTAGGGGCATTTTAATGATCATAAAAAAAAAAAAAAAAAATCACAAGTAAATGATACGGTGCATTAAGGAACTATTAATAGGCTGAATATGAAACACATCGAGAAATCATGCTTTTACTTTGCAACAAATCTCTGCAGCGAGTACTAGGCTTACACACACACCCCCCAGCGCCCCCATGGGAACCTCCGTCAGGCAGCAGCAGCTAATTAGCGCTGGGCGGAGATGAATCAGCCACTCTCCCTCCTGAAGCCCCGGAGAGACCCTCAGACCATGTGCCAAAGGTGGGTGGGTGGGTGAGTGAGCGCTGCTTTCTCGCCAGACTCCGATGGGGCGCTACACCTTGTGATAGCATCTCTGTAATAAGCAACCACCTTTAAAGGGTGTTGTGTCACCGCAGGGGGGGTGACCCAGCGAGGCGGGTTTGATGAAGGCAGAAGGGACTGCGGGGGCTCACACTCACCCTGAGACCCTCAGCCGGCCGAGCAGAGGAACCTGAACTCGGGTCTCCTTCATGAGAGGCACATGGACCAGCGTTGGCACTACGCGAACGTCCCGTTTGCTCTTCTGTGCATCACTGTTCAGTGTCCTCTAATGTGCTGCTGAGGGGACTACAAAGGTACAGCCACCACAGAAATGCGTTAGTACGGGTACAACAAAAGGTGACAGGATTATGTATATTTCTTTTAATTAGCAAGACATGCCCAAGTGTCCCTGCAGCATCGTTACCTCCCGCACTGCACCTGTCTTCCACAGAAAGGGAGCGGTTCACGGGCATCACTGATGCTGTGGCCCCCGC